>NC_045547.1:29309734-29657234 GCF_009769535.1 Thamnophis elegans
CAAGCCTCCTCAATCTGGGGGGGCAAGATTGCCTCTCAGGACATCTCTTTGGGATTGGATTATAACAATGGGCAGGACTAATCTTCAAAATTCAGCATAGTTGTCATACTGGAAATTCCAGGAGTTATAAACAGGGATGCGCTTACATTTTTTTAGCAACCGGTTCTCTGCCCAGTTGCTGGGTGGGCGTGGCCATGGGTGTGTGGTCTAGTCAGCTTCCTGCACCATGGTGTGTGTGTGTGTGGGGGGGGGGTGTTTTCACTCTCCCCAGGCTCTGGAGGCTTTCCTCGAGCCTCTGGAGACTGGAAACGGACCCATTTCCAGACTTCTGGTACTTCTAGTTAGTAGACCTGTTTTTCACCCTCCCTAGGCTCTACGTGGGCCCTGCACTTACCTGGCATCCCAAACAGGCCACGTGGAGACTCCTAGGAGGGGAGGGGTGGGGTGGACAGGGTCAGCCAGTCCTTGAAACTTCCGGTTCATCAAACCAGATTAAAATTAACATCCGGTTCACCCAAACCAGTCCGAACTGGCTGAATCCCACCCCTGGTTATAATTTCAGAATGGAGGTTAACCAGACTTGAAACTGAAGTGGCCATGAATTTCTTAAAAATGTCTTTCTCCCATAAGGCCTTTTCTTCTGTAATTTCTTTGTTCCAAACCCCATCAAAGAAATGTCTATTTAAGGATTGAAAACAAAGCCATATGACATGAAAGATCTCAAATTCTTTCCCCTTTTTAATATATACATTTTATTAAAGGACTCCAATTTTTAAAATTGTTTACTTTTATGTTGTTAAGTTCAAACAGATCTATTTTCCACATGAAAAATCCATTGTAATAAATTCCAAAATCATATTTTAGATTTAACTGGACTCTTAATCCTTTCGAATATGCAGCTGCCAAAAAAGCCAATGCAGTCCTAGATTGCATCAACAGAGGGACAGCTTCAAGATCATGAGAAATGATAGTACTGCTCTGTACTGCACTATTGAGGCCACGCTAGGAATATTGCATCCAGTTCTGATTGCCATGATAGAAAAAAGATAGATATACCTACTTCCTTTAATTGATCATTGTAGAGCAACAAAATGATAAGGCGTTTGGAGGCTAAACTGTACAGTTAACTGATCAGTTAAAGGAAGTAGGTATATCTAGCCTAATGAAGAGAAGGATTAGAGATGACATGATAGAGATCTTTCAGTACTTTAGGAGCATTCACAAAGAAGAAGTGATTAGTCTTATTCTCCAAAGTACCTGAGGAAACAATGGGTGGAAGCTTGTTAAAGAGAGAGCCAAATCTGGAACTAAAGAGAAGTTTCCTGACAGTGAGACCAATTACTCAATGGAACAGCTTGCTTCCTGGAATTGTGGATGTTACATTGCTGGAGGCTTTCAAGAAAAGATTGGCTATCCATTTGTCTGATATGTTAAAGTTCTCCTGCCTTGGGCAGGGGTTTGGACTAGAAGACCTCCAAGGTCCCTTCCAGCCTTATGATGACTCTATGCTTCTGGAGCCACCTTTAGTCCACCCTTTCCTCATCTGGAAGTCCAATTTTATGGCTTTTTTAGAAGTCTACCAAGCATGATAAAAACAACTCTTTTAAAACTCAAACCCTCCGCAACCAGTTGTTCTCTTGGATTCATTTTATATTCTCCAAGCTCTTGTTCGAACAGCTCTCAATAGGTTAACCATTTCTCTCTACCTGCTGTTTCTTTCTTATGAAATGCTTCTTGTACTGAGATCCCTAAATGCATTTTCAGGCACAGTCTGTGTTTATATCTATTCCATATTTTCAATGTGGAGCTTCTGAGATAATGTTTTGTGAAATCTACATTAAAATTGTCTTTCAAAAGATGAGAAGAAGCCCTTTGTTTCAATGTTTGGACTCATCAAGGACCCAAGATACAGACTTCACAGAGGTCAGGGTGACCTCATCAGAAAACTCCACGGGAGAAAAACTGGTACCAGACCAGAAACCAGTTTCCTACCTTGTCTCCTAGTGTACCCATCAGAATGGAAGGGAAAGGAAATTTCATCAATTATACAGAATGCCATATGCCATGCTGGAAAATTATTAAAGGAGTAGAGCAAGTTGAAGCAGCTAAACTGCCTTACAAAACTGATATCAGATCTTTTAACCTCTTGCATATAATTGGGATGGATAATTCTAAGGAGGCTAAATGGCTGATTCTTGCCAAGGACCAGCCTAAGTATGATCAAAAACAGATTCCTGGCCAGTGTTTTCCTTTCATTGAACAGCTGACACTATGCCAATCCTGCACATGCTTACTCATTTGGAGTTGCTTTTAAAAAATCAGCATATGATTGGGTGGCATAGCATGGACATATTCCCAGATCACAAGCATTCTGAAAATCTGGAGTTCAAGTGAAACCTCAACTATGGCCTTTTCCATAAAATCAATTTCTCTGTAACTTATTCTATTCTATTCTATTCTATTCTATTCTATTCTATAGATTCTATTAAGAATAGAATCTAAAAATGGACTCAACATAGGATCTAGGCTGTTTTAATTATTTTCAGATCTATTCACATAAGTATCCAATGAATACGAGCTTATTTATAAGTTGATGCCTTATCTTTCTATCCCTTCACTCTCTGGTTTGGCTACTTCCTTATTTTCAGCAAATAAAAAAAAAATCAAGGTTAGAAAACAGGAACAAAAATCTAATGTCTATTCCTGGTCTGCAAAATACGCTTGTACCATAGTGTGCCGGTCCAGCAGTAATCAATTGATCTATTTAAGATGCTTATTTTCTGCTTTTCCTTGTATGGTCTCAGGTGGCTAATACAAGAATGGTAAAATGCAATTAAAACTGGGGTCTGCCGAAATCCATCAAATGACTAATGGAAGAAAAGGAAAGCATGGGAGGAAAACAGAAAGGAGAAAGTGCTTGAGCAGAGGACTCCTTCATGTAATATCTTCCATGATTTAGCATTTTATTGGAACTGAATCTAATTAGCTCCCAATATCCTCTTATAATGTACATCATAAAATAAATGTTGGTACTTTATGGATGGGGGTGGTCTAGGAATTGTGCTGCATCATTTGGAGAAATGCAAAATTCTCATTTTGTAAGATAATAATTGCAATAACTAACTGCATTCCATTCTGCATATTAGTCCATAAGTGGAGGACTAGGTGAAACCAGTTGGAATACATAAATCCAAATGTAAATGAAACAAGGGTGCAAAATAGCATCCTCTTCCAGGTGTATTGGATAAGCAGCCCTATCATCCCCAGCTATCCAGGTCAAGGTAAATGAAAGCCCTTTAGGATCTTTGTCCTGGATCATAGAGAGGTCTAGGATGTTTCTCACCAAAGCACAAAAGAGATGTGCACATCTATATAAAATATTGACGAGAGTAGTATTGTTGATTTTCACTGTTTTCCACCTAGAGGTCCAAGGTATTTCTCACCTGCAGCACAAAAGAGATGTACACATCCATATCAGATATCGGAGACAGTTAGTATTCTTGATTCTCACTGCTTTCCGTCTTTTTCTCTTTCAGAATTGCTTTGAGCTCTTCAATGCAAACTGCAAGGGGCAGAAGATCAAAGCTTGCAAGACGGATGGGGATGGAAGGGTGGTTGAAGGCAAGCACCAATCCTATAAGATCTCTGCAGCCTCCCAGGAGGACCGTGACCTATGGATTGAAGCCATACGGTAAGGAGGAAAGGCTGTCATTCTATGGCGGGATAACAATGACATGGGAAAGAAGGCCCCAGAAGGAGAGAAATGTTCAGTAATAAGGAATATCACAATATTATAGTGTGGGCTTAAGAGAGGCACCTCTGTTTCATTTCATGAAACTGCTCTTCTGTGAGATATTGCATTCGAAATTATTGCATTATTCTCTCTCTGGTGTTTTTGACTTCCTATGCCATTGACTAACCTTTTTTGGCTCCCGTGCCAAAAGTAGGGGGAGTGGAGGGGGGTCATCTGTAGGCATGCCACACCCACAGGCACGTGCAGTCAGGGGAGGCAGGGGAGGCAGAGCCTCACCACTGTCATCATGAAAAGAAAAAAAATGTACAAGGCTAGCAACTGAGCTAGTTGCTGCCAGAGTCACAGTGGATGACTCTGCTTAGTGCTTAACTGTTTAAAAAAGCCTCTAAAAATGCCCTCTACAGGAGGAGGTAGGAGAACCACGTGCCTCATCTAGTCTGACTTTATGATCACTCGAGCAGAGTTAAGCAAGGGTTAAAAGCCGAAAAGTTCCTGATGTAGATGAGGCACGTGGTTTTCTTGCCTCCTCCTGTAGAGAGCGTTTTTTAGAGGCTTTTTAAAATAGTTAAGCAGAGTATCCATGGTGACTCTGGCAGCAACTAGCCCAGCCTGACCTCAGCTCTTGCCTTTTTCTTTTTACATTTTTACATTTTCATGATGGTAAGCAAGAACAGAGTTGAAATCCTCTGTGAAACAGCTGGAAAAGGTACGTGTGGGTCGGAGGGAGGGGGAGGAATTCAAAATTAATCCTCCTGGTGCAACTTTGTGTGTGTGTGTGTGTGTGTTTCTTCACTCAAACAAACCCTCTCTCAATTTGAGAGAGAGTTTGTTTGCGTGAACAGAGGGAAGGGGGTAGGAGAGGCAGGGAGGGCAGCCCGCCAGCTCAGGCGGGTGAAAGTCACTTTCTCCCGCTTCTGTCTCCATGGCAGCCCGCCAGCAGAGGCATTCTCTCCTCTCCCCTGACATCCCACTGTCTAAAGCGCTTTCTTTCTTTCGCCTGCCTGAACTCTGAAAGGCAGGTGAAAGAAAGAAAGTGCTTTAGGCAGTGGGTTGTCGGGGGAGAGGACTGCCTCACCAGCCATAAACCTCACCGCACGTCACTGCACATCCATAATGCTATGCACGTGACCCCAGTGCGCATGCATGTGCGATCAGCACTTCCCCCACTTTTGGCACACTTTTTCCGCCCTCCCCAGGCTCCAGAGGCTTTCTAGGAGCCTGGGGAGGATGAAAACAGCCTCCTCCACCCCCCACACGGGAGGCCCTCCAGAGGCTTTAGGAGCTTCCCTGAAGTCTACGGAGGGCAAAAAACCAGACCTATGAGGAACTCATCAGTTCGGGAATGGTAACTTCTGGTTTGTCCATAGTGCCATTTTCCGACCTCCAGAGATTTCAGTAGGCTTCCTGAAGTCACTTCCAGTTTGCTTGTAGGACCCTTTTTTACCCACCGGAGCCTTCAGGGAAGCCTCCTGAAGTCTCAGGAGGACGAAAAATGGCCCTCGAGCAAACCAGAAGTCCATCCCGAATTGAATTGAATTGATTATATTTCTATGCCGCCCTTTTCCCAGAAGGGACTCAGGATGGCTCATAACCCAAGTCGAGGGGGTGGGGTAGGGGATACAAATAGGAAAAAAAAAGACATGGACAAAACAATACCACAATTTAAAAACAATCAACAGCCACACCATTCGAGTGGGGACAGGAACTCATCAGCCCCAGGCCTGTAGGAACAGCCAAGTTTTAAGGGCTTTGCGGAAAGCCTGGAGGGTGGTGAGGGTCCGAATCTCCATGGGGAGCTCATTCCAGAGGGCCGGAGCAGCCACACTTCCAGTTTGCCCATAGGGCTGGTTTTTCGCACTCCAGAGGCTTAAAAATGGCCTCAAAAGAAAGACGAAGTCAGCTGGAGCTGACAGGGCAATGCCTTGCATGCCCTAACAAATGGCTCCACATGCCACCTATGACACACGTGCCATAGGTTTGCCATCATGGTCCCATGCAATCATCAAGTAAGAAACAAGCATGCATTAACCACCTGACTGCATTTACTTTTGAGCACTTTCAAACACTGATAAAAATTATCAACAATAATGCTTTATATTCTTTTCAGCAGGACTCTCTTCCTCATTTCCTACTTTCATTTCCATGAGCATTTTAAGCATGAGAAGAGCTCTCTAAACCCAGTATCCAATTTTTTAGGGTAACCACCAAGCTTCCTTAGAAAGAATATGAAGGCCATTGTCAAGCCTTCCTGCCTGTATAATTTCAATGACACATTACCTCTAAACATGGAAGATGTTGGAAGTATGTGGAAACATGGAAGTACATAACTATCACATGGCTTATTGCTTTTCCCAGCTTAAAGAGTCCTTTGTGTTCTGTGAAAGAGGCAATCAGTGCTTTGCTAACAGCCAAATCTTAATATTCTTTCTATTTTTCTTTATTTTAGGACCAGCATCACTAGAGATCCCTTCTATGACCTGGTTGCTGCTCGTAAGAAAAAAGTTACCAGCAAAAAATGAAACTTCTGACTTGTGCCACCTTGTTTGGTGGATGATTAACACCAAGAAAATATTTATTTGAAGTCTGAAATGGCAAAATTCCTCAACCATCTCTGAGACAGACAAGTGAATGAAAGGATGATCAGTGGCCTGCTTCCATTTTCCAGAGTCAGCATATGCAGAATCAGACACTGGTGCAGGAATTATTTCTGTACAGAAAACAAGCACAGATTTCTTAGTAAATGGAACAGGATATGGTTGTGTGTGTGTGCCTTGGTATGGCTGATGGAAACCAGGGAATGGTTTCAACAGTATTTCTATACCTGTAAGACTAGATTTGTCTACATTGACACCTGCCTCCTCTGACTCATAGTCTTGAGGTTTCTTGAATAATGATGCTATCTGAGGTTAATTTACTTGGAATAATAGGATGAAGGACAAAGTGAACTAATAGACTCAAGGGATGCTGTGAAACCTGGCCAGAATAAACACATATTACTGTGTGGCTGAGCTTAGCAAATGGCTACTTTGGACCTGGAAATTATTGCCAAGTTGATGATAATACTGAATGTTAGGCTTTTTTAGGTCAGGATCTTCCAGCCAAAGTCAGAATCTAAACAATAATCAATGCAATGAGTTGTTAGTTCCTATGTTCTTTGAGTTGGCTGCTCCATCAGTGTTGGAACAGTTGAAAAGTGTGTTTACAGACTGATATTTGTTTACTTCTCTCCTCCTCTGAAACATTCATTAGCCTAGAGGATCAAAAGCTAGGGTTTTTTCCCCCTTCTCCTCTGAATTTTTCATCTATACAATGAGTTATGTAAAATAATAAAATTTGTTTAACGTGGTTATGAAGAACTGGATTGTTGTAAGAATGATGCCTGCATACTAATGAGTAGTACAATATTTTTGTTTAAGGAGATGTAAAGAATTGCTTGTTATTAAAATACACTCCCATATGCATACTTAGCCAGAATTCGGGTGTGTTGTTTTCCACACAGATTCAAACAGATGAAGAAATAACACTTTTTCTTTTTAAATGAAAAAAATTAAAAACATCTTGAGGTCTTTTACACTTGTGGTTTTGTTTTTATTTTATCAACATAAAACAGAAGCAGGAGGTATGTTATATGTCTCTGTTGCTTTTCTTTTTTCTTATGAATCCCATTATACAATTTGGAAAAATGCCAAAGATTTGTTAGATGTGAAAAGTCTTAAATTCACCAAATGGCAACCCTTTTCAAAGAAAGCAAATTCATTCAAAGTAAGAAAGTCCAGCTTGGATGGCTCAAACAAATATAAGATAGCTTCTAATATTAACATTGACAGGTTTGGAAGCTGATGGCTCTCAAGGATATTGAAGAGGTACTCTTATTCAGAATAAGGAATTTAAGCAGCACAAAAATTATCCAAGTCAATTTTGAGTCTTATCCAGCACTGCAAAGTGAATTAGTTCATACGATCTGACTTTAATCCATGACTTTAAGTAGATTTTGAGAGAAGGGAGCTCTATACAATCTTCTATAGAAATTGTATAGTATGTAATAATTCTAGTATATGGGAGAAACATGTGCTTGTTTGTTTTAATTGTTACGGAATAAAATGAGATTTGCAGGAAAGCTATACATGTAATGGATGAATGAAATACGATCACTATCAAAATAATTCATACAGGGGGATTGAATTAATATCCTTTAAATTTGATTCCTTTATTTAGAAAAGTTCCTAAAATTCTATCATTTTAGGAATAGAATAATAACCTCTCTGATGGGAAACATCCATCTGTCAGCGTTCCAAATATCATCCAAAATTAAATCAGAGTCCAAGGTAAAGTCTTGCTCTAAGTTCCAATTTATTAAGAGAGACATATTGGTACATCTGTGAAAACCCGAATCTGAGAACTTCCTGGGGTTTCTACCCAGTTGAAAGTTCATGATCTTGCCCCCACACCCACAAGTCCATCACATGGTCCAATCTTCAATTGCCACGCTGGCATCTCCACCCATCCACTTCCGGTCAGGTGCAGAGACAAAGAATGACCTTGGGCTTCTAGGAAGGAATTTTTTATTTTGACAACAACACATTCTACTCCTTACTATTCCCCCTCCCAATTCCCCACTAATGAAAAAGCATAGTAAAGTAATAGAGAGTGTGGCAGGCCAAAGATCCTAAAAGGAACTAGCTGCAGGCCTGATGCCATCATTCTCAGATTAGGTTGAGAGGTCTTTTGCAAAAAGGAGGCTGCTCTGAGGAACCTATAGGTGCTTTTTCAAAAGACAACTGGACTTTCTTTTTCCTTGAAGACGTTTTGCTTCTCATCCAAGAACTTTCTTCAGAACTGTAGAAGCTTCAGGGATGAGAAGCAAAATGTCTTTAAAGAACAACAAAAAGCACTTTTGAGACAACCATGAGCTGGATGACTGAGAATTTCCATAGACATAGCACTTTGAAGAATGGTGATTCCCTTCCTGAATGTAGTAGAGCTGATTTGGGGGGGGGGGGGGTTAAGGTAAAAGACATGAACCTATCATGGGTTAGTTCATGCATAGCTGAAAGGAGGGGACAAACAATGAATGCCAACTACTGGCTTGTGAGTGGAATATTTATCTGAATTTGAATATTTTGGAGAATGAATATGTAAAGCATTGTATGATTCAGAAATTTTGGATGTAGTGTAATACTGGAACAATGGGAGAATACAATACAATACAATACAATACAATAGCAGAGTTGGAAGGGACCTTGGAGATCTTCTAGGCAGAAAACCCTATACCATTTCAGACAAATGGCTATCCAACATCTTCTTAAAGACTTCCAGTGCTGGGGGATTCACAACTTCTGGAGGCAAGCTGTTCCACTGATTAATTGTTCTCACTGTCAGGAAATTTCTCCTCAGTTCTAAGTTGCTTCTCTCCTTGATTAGTTTCCACCCATTGCTTCTTGTTCGGAATATGTGGATGAAAGATCTAAAATTTACAGTAAATTAAATGTAAAAGAACAAATCTATAAGATGATGTATCGTTGGTATTTAACACCAGATAAGTTGTCAAGAATGTATAAAGGTATTTCAAATGAATGGAAATGTAAAAGTAAAGAAGGGGCCTTTTATCATTTATCGTGGGCATGTGATAAAGCAAAGAAATATTGGAGTGGGATTGAAATCTTAATACAGAAGATTCTTAAAGTGAATATAAGGATAAAACCAGAAACTTTTATTCTTGGTTTAATGGAAGAAAATGGAAAAAGAAAAAAAAAATGGAACATTGATGTTATATAGGTTGACAGAAGCAAGATTACTTTATGTACAAAAATGGAAGGACACTTTGATTCCTACAATGGATGAATGGTTCCAAAATTTGATGGAGTTAGTAGAGATGGCCAAATTGGCTTTCTTGATTAAAAGAAAAAAATACAATCACTTTTGTTTCTACTTGGAAACCTCTTCTGGACTTTATGCTTGAGGTGCGAAAAAAGTGAAACTTTGATTTTGGGTTTTACCAATTAATAGGTTTGTTATTATAGAAATGACTTGTTTATAATATTATTATGTAAAAGTTGAAGTTTGATGTTGCTATCTTATTTTACTGCACCAAAGGGATTTGGAAGTCAACACCTTCTCTTTCTTTTTCCCTCTTGCCCTACAGTTTTCCCTTCCACTTTTTCCTCCTCTATTTTCCTACTATTTTCTTTTATATTATATATTATAAACTAATAAAAATTGAGAAGCATAAACACTTTTTTTTAAAAATAATATTTTATACCTACCTAGTTTACAAATCTTTCACAATTTGTTTTTTTAAGATCACGGATCTGAGGAATCTTAGCATGCCTAGTGTGATCCTTTGGCTTAATTTTTTATGTTATAATTGGACATACATGAAGTGATTTCCTCAGATTATTTGAAATATGTATAATAGAATGATTGTGATATTAACAAGCAACTCCAAACAAATTATAGATAACATTGAATATACTCAAGGTTTGATGCTTGTAGCAATTCCACAGCTATGCAGGAAGAAGTGTATAAAGTGTACTTTTTTGGAATAATATCATTAGTAGTAGCACTGAGCTATTATAATTATGAAATACAGCCTGAAAATGTGTGAATACCAGAGTAGAAATAAAAATTTATTGATGCCAATCTATGTACAGTCACCTTCTGTTCTAGCACCTTCTGTTTTAGCTAATATATAATCTATTCTAGTGTCTATTGTTATATTTACTTTTTATTTGAATTATTTATGCATTATTATTCTTATGATTTAATTGCATTACTTTGCCTTTTTAATTGCAGTAAGTAACTTGTCCTGTAAGTACTATGCTATACTGTACTATAAATTAGTATTTAAACAAACATTTAGTGCAAAATTCAGGCTGTGGTGACCTCTGCATTTCCTTGCTGTTCTTTAAGCTGGGCAGGACAGAACAATCCAAAAGAGGAATTGTGGATGCTATTTGCATAATGTATAGATGGTAGCTAAATTTAGAAGGTGGATTACTTATGTGCATGGTGATTATAATAATGAATTACAGCTAGGAAATCAGCAATTCCTTTTTTCTTGAGCATGGATGAGCAGTGACTATTCCATGTCTTGCTTTTCCTTTTTTGCAGATAATCTAGCCTCTTTTATCTCCAGTTGTGGTTCTTCTTTCTCTCTTTTCTTCCTGAAGAGGGCTCCGTGCACAAGGAAATTCAGATACCAAGTTCTTTTTCTCTCTCTTTGTCACTGCAACAAGGCAGGTGAATTAATTCTAGCAGGCACAGCGAATAGATATTAGAGTCAAATCACGTGCAAGCACAGGAGATGAATGTGAAGGTTTTTCTTGAATGAGGCCCCTGTGTTGCTCTTCCTTTTTGCTAATGGGGACAATCCTCCAAGGGGTTTGCTTATTTATTTAGTTAGTTAGTTGACTCGCATGTATCATACATCTCACCATGGAAAGAGGATGAAGAAATCTCTGTGGGGGGAAAAGAGGCAACTTTGAACATAAAATGGAAATAAATTACCAAATATTCTGAAAAGATTATATATGCCAGGAGATTTCTAACCAATTTAGCTCACAACAGAAACTCCAAGAAGGGCTTGGTCTGTACCACCTGTTCAAATACTTGAGGATGTGCAAAGAGAATAAATGTTCAGGTATGAAATAATTCCAGCTGGGTTTCTTCCCAGAACTCCTTGGTAAGCTACTTTGGAGCTTCAGTCAGATGAGACGAAATCTATTTCTAGTTACTCCCTCTACAATGTTTTCTCAATAAAATGAATAAATCCCTTCAACATGACCAGAATTTATTTTAAAGCCTTTAAGAACATTATGTCAGGCAAAAATTCTGTCATGTGAAGTTCTTGGTGCATTTTGAACTTGGAGTTTTGCTTGCAGACATTTCATTACCCAACTAGGTAACAACACCAGTGTAACTGAATATAGCACTTAGCAATAGCTTTTGGACTTATATATCACTTCACAGTGCTTTACAGCCTCTCTAAGCAGTTTACAGAGTTAGCATATTGCCCCCAATAATCTGGGCTCTTATTTTACCCACCTCGTAAGGATGGAAGTCTGAGTCAACCTTGATGTTGAGCTTGATGAGATATGAACTGCCAAATTGCAGGCAGGCAGGTAGCAGGTAGCAGAAGTAGCCTGCAGTACTGCACTCTAACCACTGTGCCACCGCTCTTAATATGAGGTTTGCTGCAATGCATTATATATAAACAGGCAGTAAACCTACATGAACATTGATGATGTTACTAGTCAGGGAGTGAAACATGTGCAAGCAAACAATTATGCTCAGAGAGCACCAAGAACCTCACATTTCAGTCTTGAGCCATTTCAATTCAATTTCTCAATTTTCTGTCCTCTCAAAGTATTTCAGCCAGCTCTTGATATTTTGTTTTAGGAACTAGGAACCAAATAAGGCTCTCTTCTCTTCAAATCAATGTGCAGGATTACATATCATTTTAGCACCCAGTGGAAAAAATCCTACCAGTGTTTTATCATAACAAATTAAATGTTCTGTTACTCTCTTGTATTATCACAGCACACACCCTCCCAAGTTGGCCCTACCCTGTAATATGGTTGACCTTGGCCTCTTAGTATAAATTTTCAAAATATCCTTGAGCAATATTTTCTCTTTGAATATGGCTAGCTTGGTAGTGTGGCATTTACAGAAGTCATAATGCCCACAACTCTACCTGGATCTCCAAAATTAAATATTTTTTAAAAGGAATCAAATGATCCAAATCTGAAGGATTTCTGCCACAATGGGCAAAGTTTTTGTTATCACATGAAAGTTTATAAGATTTTTACCCATAGTTAAAATTTAGAACCAGTTTGTGCTCATCACCTTGAAGGAAATAGCTCTGTCTGTGTCCTGAAAAGTTTGCTGCCTGAGAAGAAATGACTAGCTTTGTCTTTAATTTGGTTAAGGATCTTGAACATGGTGCAAACTAGGTAGCTTCTTTTTAAAGATTATTTTTATAAATGGGTAAGAGTTATTGCTGCTGCTGTAGAAGGAAAAGTACCTTTAAATGGTAGAAAATTTCCCCTAATCTCCATTGCAGACATTGCTTATATTTTCTCCTGTACTGAATATAAAATTGATATATTTCCTACTACCTTAAAGGTTCAGAAAGGGTCATTTATACCTGCAGAAAATCCCTACCCATTGTTAGTGATTCATTCAGCTGCAGAGCTATATATATATAATTCTATATCTAATGTTTTAAACTATCTCTGGTAACTTAGCTTCATTAAGCAAGCAATATAGATTGAATCTGGGTTGGTGATTTACTGCTCTCCACCTTCTCACTGGTAATGGGAAGAAAGTGAGGGATTGTATGCTGGCTGATATGTATAAAAGCAGAAAAAACGTTTAAATTAAAAGAGGAGGAGGAAGTAAGTCAGAGGATTATTTCTTTTAGCTATTTTAGAGGCAATCGTCTGAGCTGGGACTAGATCTCAAGAGATTAATCTGAAAATAAAAAAGTTTGAGGTTTTAAAAGTCTCCCTTTTTTTAGCACAGGATCTCTTTTCCCATAATCTCATAGAACTACAGCTGATCTTCCAAATGTTAATGGGCTGAACATTCCCGGTCAGGTTGGTTGTGGCTACTGGGAATTGAAGATTATGCAAATTATAATTATAAAATGGGGGATAATCCAATTTATTTAAGGCAAAGATATGCAGCCTTTTTTTTTGTAGAGCTATTTTCTTACAGAAGTAATCTTCTAGAGGTGGCACTGGTGGGCAGAGCAAGAGACAAAAAGTGGATGTGGACAGAGACGTCAAGCACACACACAAACTTGTTTTTCTTCTGCTGCAAAGAAAAGGATAAATTGATTTTGGAAAAGATGTGATCTGAGTTGATTACTTACAAAGGGCTTTTGAAATCAGGCCGAAGGCCCCAGGATTCTGAAGCTGTAGATTGCCACTTTTGATTAGGGGCATCACAGTGCTTTGCATATAGAATAAATCAGGTTCCAACCACAGTATCTGTAGGCTTGCTCACGCCCTCCCCCTGCAAACATTACATGGTAGGGAAGTTCTTTTCCTGAATCCTATTTACAGAAGCTCGTACTCTCTTGCATTAGGCAGCTTCCTAAATTCATATGCTTATTTCTTATGCTCCACAGTGCTACCCAGGCTCCTTTCCAAGTACCGAGTATAGATTCTAGAGCAAAGTCCTGATGAGACTTGGGTTAAAATGAAGTCTGGGGAAGGCTCGGATGAGGCTCTGCATTGGAGGCAGAGAGGGGCAAGGCCATCTGGTAGTGATGTGCTGCTTCCGGAGCCTCCGGAGCCTGACATCAGTGAGGCAGATGAACAGGGGGAGCCTATTCCCAGTGAGCTGTCAGAAGACAAGAACAACTAAGAAAAAAGGGGCGCCTTGGGAGTAAGGCTTGCAGTTGATTGGCCCCTCCTATAAGACGTAAAAGAAGAGGAAATGGATGTGAGCCTTTGTAGCAATTAGTTCATTGTGGTTGGTTCAAACTCTGAGAACCTCTGTTTGATTATGCCATGTTTGCCCTTGCAAAACTAATTGGCAGTTAGGTCTCTGGCAGCATTTCAAGGGAGTTAAAGGTGGGTGCTTATCAACATTACCCTGAAAGACTTCAGCAGACATCTGTCAGACTCTTCACAGATTGTTTGTGAATCATTACGGGCTGTGAATGACCATAATTCATAGCCGTTTAAATAAAAGAGGATTTTTGGGACTAAGAGTATGATTTATGCTTTCTCGGGAAGCCAAGGTCAGGTAGGCTGTGGCAGGATTCTGAGTCTCAGTTTCCCAAAATGCCTTGAAATAATAGTGGGCATTCTGGAAAATTAAAATGAGGACAATTTCTGATGCATTTCATTGGAACATTTTTCTTCATAAACAGGAGCTCAGGCATTATAAACAGGCTGGAGTAGAATATTGACTAGCTTAGATTCATATTTCATGTTCACCCTTTGACTCAAGATGTAATCTGTGTTGACCCTTCATCATTAATTCAACAGAAAATTTTCCTCACGGTGCAAATGGGCACTTTCCTATCTAGGTGTGCAATGCAGTGTCGGATAGTAAATTTGATAGATTGCTGGCTGGCTAAGATGCTTCTTTCTGTGCTTGGGAGCACAAGCATGTCTGAAGAGAGAAAACGAAACTTGACACTTTGGGCCTTTTTCCTATCAAGGACTTGGGAGTGCAGCTGGTAATCTATTTTCATAATAAATGCCTATACATCTTCATAAAAGGCCAGGAAACAATGGGCAAAAAACAGGAATGTGGCAAGTTCTAGCATTGTCCCTCCCTTTCCACCTTGGCTTACAAGTTCCTCTTTTGAAAGATGATACAATTTTAAAAGGCTTCAAGAAATCATTTGCCAGTGAGGGAGACTGAAACTGGAAAACCAGCCAGGAATTATTTGCAGACTTCAGAAAGGATTTGGAGAGGCATACTAGCAGGAAATGCAAAGTTGGAGTTGGGGGAACAGCAGCAAGAACAAGTCAGTGGCTTTGAGGTTCGGCATCTGGATTCTTGTTCTAATTCCAAGCAAGGATTTATAGTAAAACAAACCAGATTTTTCAAACCTAGGATTGCAATCAGCCAAAATTTGACCTAACTATGACCTTTGGAAGGAATGAAGATAGACAGAAGCTCCCTGGCTGGTGTAGGTAAGCCTCAGAAAATGCTGCAGTTTGTGAATTGTTTCAGATGCATCAAATTACTGTGGGTACTTTCACACTACTCCATTTCAAGCTCCTGATTCATTATAGTTATTGTGTTAATTTTCACTTCTGGAACAGAGGTGGTATTCAGCAGTTTCTGACCAGTTCTGGAGAACTGGTAGCGGAAATTTTGAGTAGTTCGGAGAACTGGTAAATACCACCTCTGACTGACCCTTCCCCCATCTATTCTCTGCCTCCCAAGTCCCAGCTGATTGGGAGGGAATGGAGATTTTACAGTATCCTTTCCCTGCCATGCCCACCAAGCCACACCCACCAAGCCACGCCTACAGAACAGGTAGTAAACATTTCTGAATCCCACCACTGTTTTGGAAATTCTGAAGACATGAGGGAACTGTATGAACTGAAAATAAAACATGAGACTACATACCTCAGTTACAGAACCAAAGAAGAGCTCCTCACCTCTATTCTACATGAAAAGGGAGAAACAAAACTTCTAGTCCCCATCACCACCTTGCTGCTCTGTATTTAAGCACATTTTGTATACATTTTCCTTCATTTCCTTTGGGTGGGGAAACACTGATGGTTGCTATCATAGGAAGCTAAGTGGAAAACACCGTTCTTCTGCTGCATTGACAAGCAGTAGACATCTCTCTCTCAGGCTGTGTCCATCTTTATAGTCTGAGAGGCACAATGGATATAGAATTTTAAGCCCCTGTTAAATTTTTGACCCCTGTTAATATGCCATAGGGACATGGTGGCTCAGTGGCTATGACACTGAGCTTGTTGATCAGAAAGGTCTGCAGTTTAACGGTTCGAATCCCTAGTACCGCATAATGGAGTTACTTGTCCCAGCTTCTGCCAACCTAGCATTTTGAAAGCACGTAAAAAATTGCAAGTAGAAAAATAGGGACCACCTTGGTGGGAAGGTTCCGTGCGCTTTTGGCATTTAGTCATGCCAGTCACATGACCACAGAGACATCTTCGGACAGTGCTTCCTCTTCAGCTTTGAAATGGAGATGAGCATTGCCCCTTAGAGTCAGGAATGACTAGCACATATGTGTGTAGGGAACCTTTACCCTTACCTTAATATGCTATATTTTTGAGACGTAAAATAAATGGGACCAGGAGAAATCACTTCAGAATTGTTTCCGTCTTTAATATGACATATAAGTTATACCATTCAATTGAAAAACAAACTGAACTCTTTTAGGAAGGAAAATAACAATTTAAAAAATGTACAGTAAAGCCCCAATATCTGAGTGGCACTTGTCAATATTACACTGGTGGAAAGGAAAAGCCCATGGAATGCTGGTTAGTTCTTCAACTGAGATCTTCAATTGTTCTTTTCTTCCTTTCATGTTCTAGCACAGTATGAGAGATCAATGGTCCTTTCCTTTTTTTTTAACTGCAGCTCCTGCCATTACTATTGGCCATGTTGATTGATGGATGATGGAATTCGACATACCTGCTTTCTATCTCAATCTAATAAATCCCCTGACCTTGCTTTTAAAAAGTCTCTTATGGGTACCATTATCACTGTGGCCCCAATTTTGTATTTCCATTGGCTAAAGAATGAATGCCAGTAAAGGCATCACTGTAAGCAACTGTGACAAGGATATGCCGCAGTTTAATCTTGCTGTGCCATTTCCAATCTGCCTTTCTCTTTTTGATGTTGATGAATGGGGCCTAGGTAGAAAGGAAAGGTAGACAGGAAAGAGATTATATATGGGAAAGACATGCATGCATATATTCTTGGCATCTTCATTATAGAGTGTCTCTTAATTTTATGAGGGTAGGCTGAAGTTATAGAAGTAACACAAATAGGAAGTTGTTCTCTAGAAGAAATAAGATAATATCTAATTGAGGGCAAGCTGTTCATTGCCTAATTCCTTCTCTTCTACCTCATGTTTGATCTTGTAAGAGCATTAGAAACACGAGGGAGTCAGCACAGCTATGATCCAGACCACTTCTCTGCCCCTTTTATATGCTGTGGAAATGAAGTTTCCCCAAATGCACCAGAAACTATGGGAGGGACAGAAAGGGAGTTCAGCTGTTTGAAAAGTCCCACATGGAACTTGCTGTCTGAACCTGAGCACAGCATTCAAAACAGTGACACTTCCCCTCTCTTTCCCTTCCATGCTTTCCCCCATTCAGTGGTTCAGAGGGGCAAAGAAGTGTAATGGTCTTTGAGAATAACCTTGAAAGAGAAGATGAGGAAGAGCCATAAGATAAGCAGTAAGAAGCAACTTAGCAATGGGGGGAGCAAAGATCTCAGAAGGGACCTTCCCTAGTTTCTTAGGCTGTAAAAGCGAAGGGGGGTGAGATGTATTTTCAGACTTGCAAGATTGATGTTAGCCCTTAGAAGAAGTCCAGACAAGAAGCACCAGCCACAAGTGCTAACACTACATATTTCTTTATTACCTTTTGTTCTTGAGCAGCTCTGTTGGTAGAGGAGCACCCATCATCTTGGCAGCACCAGCAGCTGCAGTCCTTTCAGTTGACAGCACAAGTGCCAGATCTGGCACTTAAGGTACTAACAGTCTGTCTTCTTGTCACAATGGAGGAGCACTGGGAGGCCTCTAGGAGAGGGGAAAAAAGCCTTTCCATTATCACTCAAAAGCACACCACTAAATCTGAGTCAAAACACCACAGTACCTGCAGGTTCCCTATCGTTTTTATCAATGCTGGAAGCTTTCCCAACAGATGGTTATTACTTAAATGGGAAAGAAACATAGCTTTCCTCAAGTGGAAGGAATGGAAAGCAAAGATTATAGTGATTTGTCTGGAATCAGCAGGGTTCCTTTCCTTCAGCTGCTGGAAATTTGGTATGCAGAGGGGGTCAAATCAGCCTCCAGATACATTCAAGTGCTCAGTCCTGCAAAACACTCAGAAGACTGAATTCAATGCGATTGTAGACGCCTTGACATTAATCCTAATATGAAGAAAGGAGCCACTAGTGAGAATGCCACAGCTATCTACTCATGTCTCTGCCAGCACTGGTTTTGATCCTGTTAATACAGAAATATTTACCGGTAACAAGACATCACAATGATTTTTTGTATCAAGGAAGCACAAGCAGGGGTGGGTTGCTGCCAGCATTACTGCCAGTTTGGCGTGCACATTTGCATCTAAAAAGGTCTGCGCATGCGCACAACCTTAGAAGAGGAAAAAAATTATATTTCTGTAATGAAGATTGCTCTGCGCATGCACAAAACCAAAAATCAAGATGGCGCTGCCAGCAGTAGAACTGATTCGGAGGCGTGGCAGGCCCAGTTACTACCTACTTAGCTGAACCAGCCCATCTTTCAATACAAGTGAGGCTAGCACATTTGTTGATAACAGTTTAATTTTTTAAATAATGGTCTAAGATGAATCAGAACAAAGGAGCAAGATTGTTCTACTCTGTCAGATCTGATGGCTCTCGGCTCTGTGTGAGAAAATGAATCTTCTTCATATTTCAGAGGTTTCACTGCTTTGGTTCTACTCCCTATTGATTCTGTCTGAATTATCCTTTTTGGGCCAAAAGCTTATTAACTGTTTAGAAGATGTACTAACAGGAAGCACCTCTTTTTTTTAAAGAGTTTTTAAACCCCACACTTTTATTACTTTTATAGATAACTCATACCTAATATTCCTTCTTCTTCTTCTTCCTGCTTTTCCCACAACAACAGTTCTGTGAAGTGAGGTGAGCTGGGCTGAGAGAGAGTGACTGGCCCCAAATCACCCAGCTGGCTTTCATGCCCAAAATGGACTAAAACTCATTTTCCTGGTTTATAGTCTAGCACCTTAACCAAATTGCTCTCCTGCAATCTAAAGAATGTGTTTGCAGGAGTATCAGTGATATTGTAAACTTCCTGGTGTATCTGCAAATACATTTTCCCACATGCAAATAATTCAATTAGCTTTGGGAAATGGGTTTTTAAGGTGTGCCTAGTGCTAAGTCAAAATGCAATCCCATTATTTTTCCACCCTGAAATAAAGCACACCATTCCTCCATTTCAGTGCTGCAGACTGTAACATTCTATAGCATCAGCTATGGAATAGTGTCAGATTTGTTCCTTTGTTCTTGTTTTCCTCAGAATATGGTAGAGTAGCATCCCTTTTGGCCCTAGGGGCCAGTTCCATGGAGGGCAGTTTTTCCACAGGCCAGTGTGGTTTGTCACACCACCTGGATCCTGCACATGCGCAGATGAGGCTTCACTCGCATGTACGGACCGGTTCTTGGCAGGCCACAGACTGGTGCCCCTGTGCTAGAATACATTGTTACCTTCACTCTGACTTGGCTTCATTATTATACTTTGCTACTTATATGTAAGTCAAGGCAACAAACATACATAATGCTCTTTCCTTCTCCTATTTTACCCATAACAACAACCCTGCTAGGTCGGTTGGGCTGAGAGAGAGAATGATTGGCCTAAAAGTACCCTGATGGCTCTAATTTTTAAAGAGAGTTTTCCGATGCCTTCAGTGATTACCCTTGATGTTAACATGAACAGATAAAGTATTTTAGATCTGGATTTTTAGGAATCAGATTTATGAGTAGGAGAAGAGATGCACATATATGTCCAGAAATTCATCATGAATTAATCCTACCATTTGCAGAAGAGAGAGAACGCTTTATTAGTTAAAAAAAAGTAATCAAGTACAATCAAGGTAGGTAAGTATAATGCATAGCTGTGCAGACAGATTCTTAATGGATGCTTAATAATGTCACCATGAGTAAGATGAACATATTACTTTACCTTGACTATTCATAGTAATGGAAAAGTAAGCTTACATTCCTTTTTCCTGAGAAGCGTAGCTGAGCAGAAAGTTGGATCTATGACAGGTGAGTACAGCAGCTTCCCAAGCTTAATGTACAGTGAGGTTCAAAAAAGATATCCCTGGGATCCATCTGTCTTTTATAACTTCTCACTGCATAAATTGTTTACAGTCTAAAAATGGAAGACATGACCTTCACCGCCAGTCATGGGTAGTGTAAATAACCGAGATAAGGTGTAAAAGCAAGGATGAGAAAGATGACCTGTCAAACTCCCGGAACAATTAGTCACACAAGAAGACAAGAGGGGTGGTGGAAATGAGCAGCTAACAGAATAGTTGTCTCAATGTTATTTCCTCAAATAATACTTTTCTGCAGGTCTACTATGATTCTTTTCACACAATGTAGCGCCTAAGAAAAGACATATAACTTTTTCCAAAGGTCAAATTCTTTTGACCTATGATTCTTTTTAAAGGTTTTTTTTTAAAATCATCCAATGACAGTAAGCTGCCCTAGATTTGTAAGTTGCTTATGTCTGATTTATGATATAATATTTTCCGGAGTGGAGGGGGTCACTAATCCTTTCCTTATTTACCTCAGTTTAATTTTATCCAGTGTCCTACTGACATCAATGAGATGTTCAATTAAGCTTGGCTAGGATTGACGGTACTATAGAAGAGTTCATAGCTTCCATCTGCTCTTTTGCAAATTGCACCTGGGGAGGAAAGCTATAATAGATCAGTTATGTTTTTCTAAAGGTATTTTTTCCAGTGAAGAAGGATGTCTTCCCTTATGATTAATGTGCATAGCATCAGCACCTTAGAGTGCAGCTGACAGGAGAAGGCATTTCCAAAGATGAAATATATGGTTAGGAGGGATATGTTGGGGCTTAGGTATGTGATCTTGCCAAAAAGCAGATAAAAAGAAAACAGGAACACTATTGTTTCTCTTATGAATGGATAAATGTATTAGATCATGGTGGTAATAGCTGAAATGACTTGTTTGGTCAGGGAGGGAATGATAACTACTTTGATAAAAGACTGGGAAACCTTTTATGGACTTTTGGCTGAAAATGGATAAAAATAATTTGGTGATTTTTGGATTCACTAATTAAAAAATGGAGATGCATGTGGGAGAAGGGAACTCTGTTCTGTAGTTTTGAATGGGGCATTCACTATGTCCACAACTGTGGTAAAGAAGATTGGATGTTGCATTTTTAAGTATTTGATTTCCTTTTTATTTTCTCACATTCTATTGTTTTCAATATTTTTCTATCTTTCTTGTTTATTTTCATTTTTTGTGTTTATCTTTTAACTTTGTTAAAATTATTTGATATATACATATAAAGGTAAAGGTTTCTCCTGCCTAGTTGTGTCTGGCTCTAGGAGGTGGTGCCCATCTCCCTTTCTTAGTTGAGGGAGTTGTCCAAAGACATTTCCATGGTCATGTGGACCATAGACTACACACCGAGGCACATGGAGCGCTGTGACCTTCCCACCGAAGTGGTACCTATTTATCTACTCACATTTGTATGCTTTCAAACCACTAGGCAGGCAGGAGGTGGGGCAAGAATGGGAGTTCACCCTGTTGCTCATCTTAACCTCTGAGCCATCGCACTCCATCTACATTTACCTTTATCTCTATCTCTACATCATCTACATCCACATCCATGTATGTACATATATGTATGCATCAGTGGTGGGATTCAGCCGGTTCGCACCTATTCGGGAGAACCGGTTGTTAACTTTCTAAGCAGTTCAGAGAACTGGTTGTTGGAAGAAATCTCCTTTTGGTTTTTCCCCACTTGACTAGGCTAATCCTGTAAGGAAGGCAGGAAGGAAACATTCTGGTGTTGTTTCTAGCCTAATCCCTATTGCCTTGCTTACAGAAACTGCCTCTCCAGTTAACACTTACTACATTGTAACAGCTAAAGCAAAGCACCCATCGATGTGAGTGATGTTGAGTTGGCCACACCACACGGTCACATGACCACTGAGCCATGCCTACCCAGCTGGTCATGAAGGCAGAGAACCAGTTGTTCAATTATTTGAATCCCACCACTGGTATGCATATTTATTTATTTATTTTATTTATCAGAATTTGTGAAACAAAAAATGAGAACAAGAATAAAAAAAATACAATGACAAGGACAATAGGTACGATTGTGCACTTATGCACGTCCCCTCTACTGGCCACTTAAGTATGGCCCACAGAAGTCAATCTGCGACTGAAACTATGAAAATTTGTAGCTGAGACAACTGGATCAGGTAGAGCATTCCAGGCTTTGACAACTATTACAGAAATCATATTTTTACAGTCAAGTTTAGAACAAGATACATTGAGTTTAAAGCAGTTGTTCGCACACGTATTATTGCGATTAAAACAAAAAAAGTCATTTACAGGTAAAGCATTACTGATACTATGTATAATTTTGTATGCAATACCTAGGTCTGACTGCAAACAACACAGTTCTAAGTTATCCAAACTGAGAATTTTGAGCCTAGTAGCATAGGGAATTCTATTGTGTACAAAAGAATGCAAAGTTTTTCTTGTGAAATACTTCTGAACCCGCTTGATTGTACTGATGTCAGATATATGGTGGGGATTCCAAACAATTGAACAATACTCTAAGGTTGGTCTAGCATAAGTTTTATAAGTTCTAGTTAGCAATACAATGTTTCGTGAAAGAAAGCTTCACAAAATTAAATGTACAATTCTTAATGTTGTACATATAAACATATTAGACCAGGATGGTAATGCATCTATGACAAACCTATGAATCTGACAGTATATAACCCTCACTGACACCAAGGAGATTTCTAGGCTTTGGAGCAGGTGTTTTACTCAGTCTTACCTGAAGATGCCATCCTGTGAACCAGAGACATTTGCCTGCAAAGCTTGTGCTAGGTCACTGGCGTGACCCTTCTCAAGGAAGGATAGGATTCCGGGAGGCATGTAGCTTCTGAATGGATGAGCAGTAGCTGTTGCTTTCAAAACAAAAATAGAGCAAATTAAACAGAGGATAAGAAGTGAACTGAAATTGTAGAAAGGTAAGAGGGTGAAAAAGTGGAAAGGAGTTAAAACAATGGCCATCAATATGAAATTTAAATTTAAAATGGCAAAATGCTTGAAAGATTTCTGCACCCTTCCTGCCCTCAGAGCATTACAGGTTCTACAGCATTAGAGATGCTTACAGAGGTGATATTCAGGAGGTTCTGACCAGTTCTGGAGAACTGGTAGCGGAAATTTTGAGTAGTTCTTCGACTTGGTAAAAACCACCTGTGACTGGCCCTGCCCTCATCTATTCTCTGCCTCCCGAGTTCCAGCTGATCAGGAGGAAATGGGAATTTTGCAGTAACCTTCCCCTGGAGTGGGGAGGGAATGGGGATTTTTACAGTATCCTTCCCCTGCCATGTCCACCAAGCCACGCCCACTGAACTGGTAGTAAAAAAAAAATTGAATCCCACCACTGAAAGGGTACCATCTCATAGCTTCCCTCCTCTAAAACTTTCCTTTCAGTTTCCTGCCTGATAAATGCAAGAACATTTTGCATTAAAAGAACTCCTTCTGCAGTATGTCTCTTTCCATTTAGAACATGAGAAGGTGAGAAGTAGTTTCTTCTTCTTCTTCTTCTCACTTCTGAAAGCTTCAGCATTTGACATTAAATATAAAGGAGGACAATCATATATCCAACAAAATGGGCACTGTGAACTTTTGTCTGCTTCACAGTGGGACAGAGAGCGGCCAGGGTAAGAAGCAGGAAATCAAGAATGGGAAATATGAAAAATGATGAACAAAATAAAGGCAATATGACTCCCTTAAGTTTTATGTGACGACATGGAATGAAAATTTGTAATACATTCTTTAATGCCCTAAACCCCATCCTCCAATTCAGGTACAAGTAGTATTAGTATAGCATTCTCTAACAGAGTAGCCCCCATTTGTGCTGCCTTTAATTTGTCAAATTCGCAGTCAATTATGAAGTCTGTAAATTGGAAGTCTATTGAATGTATATTCTTGCTTGGTTAAAGATACCCTGTAGTAATGGTGGTGGACTTTTTGAGTTTAGTATCAAAAATTCAGAAAATGCCTAACTTGACTTTATGGTGTGTCTCACACACACACAAACGCACCTAACAAAAGCGGAACAATTCTTTACATATTCATTTATTTAAGAAAAATGCAGTCCAATCGTAGGTATTATATATTACATAGAGAAATATTAAATGATTAAAAAAATGAAACATGAATAAAACAAACTCAAACACTTGGAAAATAATAATTAAAAAGCAGATTCACGATTAAATGAGTTTCATATTAAAACATTATATTAATCAAACAGAAGGAAAACAAGTTATTCCGAAGAATAAAGTGTGAAAAACTGAAAGAAAAGAGAGTGACTTACAACTGAGAAAGCAATACAGTATGCCCATTGTTAATTGGGCTTAAAATAATACATTATTGTTTGAAATGATTACTTCTGAAGAATTCATTATGGTTTGAAATGGTACAATACTTCATCAAATGAACATTTTGCACCAGTCTCAGGTGGGGGAGGAAGCTATCTGAGGCAGCTATGGGTCACATGAGGCCTCCACCTTGGGAACTTTGAAGCCTTTGAAAAGAGGGGGAAAGTGTGGTCCATTCTTGTGTACTATTTGGAGGCCACAAGAGCACAGCCCTGTCACATGACTTCCAGTGGGGCTGGAGTCTGCTTGAGAGCACACCACATTCTTGTGTAGCCTCCACAACCTCAAAAAACTGAGCAGAAATGTACATTCCAGCATGTCACCGAAAATAACATGGTGTGAAATCTGTGTTACACATGTCATAGTTCTCCATCAACATTCTATGCTGTGGAGAGCACTAGGTTAGGGAAGGCTGACTTAATTTTTATATAAGAACCTTTCCTGATTGATGGGTACTCTCACTTAAGATAATCATAGTCACTGTGTTCACACACTCCATTAAGCCAGACCATCCCAATCCAGATGTCTGAACTCCAGTCTCCCAATTCTCAATAATGGTCGTACAGTCCGGGGAATTCTGAATACTGAAGGCAACATGCTGTTAGAGGCCACAGGCTGGAGAAGGCCACATTTATTCAAGGTTTATTGTTTAGATTTCCACATCATACCAAGCAATAAGCTGTTATTTCCAAGTAGAGTGGCTGGAAAAAAGCAGAAAGCTAAGGTTAAAACAGGGGTGAAATCCAGCAGGTTCTGACAGGTTCTGGAGAACCAGTAGCAGAAATTTTGAGTAGTTTGGTGAACCAGAAAATACCACCTCTGGCTGACCCCAGAGTGGGGAGGGAATGGAGATTTTGCAATATCCTTCTGGAGTGGGGAGGGAATGGAGATTTTGCAGTATAATTCCCTTGCTATGCCCATCAAGCCATGCCCACAGAACTGGTAGTAAAAAAAATTTGAATTTCACCACTGGGTTAAAACAACATTTTTGGCTAGATGGGATGTATTATCTCAGTCTTTCTGAGTGCTTACTTTTACAATGGCAGCAGAGGCATTGATATATGATTTGTTTGTTTGTTTGTTTGTTTATTATACTGTCCATCTTACTATCCAAAGTTGTTGCCATTAGAAATAGAGATCAATTTTTTAAAAAAGACAGAGAGGGCTCTAAAGCGATGGATAAGTAGCACTGAACATAATGAGATATATAGATACATAGAATTGGATTGTACAATTAATCTAGATTGGACAGCCCTTCATACAGTCACTCATGCCTAGTCACCTTAAAGCTTGACTATTGTGATGTGCTATACATGGGGCTACCCTTGTAGATCATCTAGATTTTAGAAGCTTTAGGTGGTCCAGGAAGCAGTGGCATGAATAGTGATGTGCATGCCAATAACACCCATCTTTCAAAGCTACATTGCTTGCCAGTTTGCTTCTGGGTGTGATCCTTCCTATAAAGCCTTACATGTCATAGGGCTCAGCTTCTTGAAGGACCATCTGTCTCCCGTAGAATCTACCTAGCCAGATGGATCTGGCAGGATTGATACACTGTGGGTTCCTTCGATTAAACAATGTCATTTATTGGAAACACAGTGGCATTCAATTCTGAGCAATATTTGATATAATCCAGTTCAGTTGATCAGCATCAGATTGGAGAATGTCACCAAAATGGAAGGTTTGCTAACTTTCTGTCATTGTTTCATTTGAAATCTATCCCAAGGACAAGCCCCATCATCATGATCACATTTTATCGGGTTTTTTTTTAAAAAAAAAAATCATGCCCTCAAAAAGTTTGTTGAAGCACTATGATTATGTGTCATGAGAGAAGAATGGTTTTTTTGCAGCAGGTACTTCAAGAAACCATTGTTTGTAACATGCTTGTCAGATCAATAAAACAAAAGAGAATTGTGCCGGAGAGAATCTGAATCATGAACTAAGAGAAATGAAGCACTGATGCTTCATTTTGAAGATGAAACCTGCTGAGGATGAAAGAACGTTCCTTAAAGCATGAAAATCTAGTCTGGGATAACTGATTATTGTTGTCAGTGTATGACTCATGAAGACTGATGTAACATAGTGACTGCTGGTTTTTAGAGAGCATGTTTAATACAATGGCCAAGATACTTATCTGTGAACTACTGAATTCTTTCTTCAAACATCATGTGTCCTAAGTGAGTTGCATTCAAGAAGCACTGGTCCTACCATTGGTCTGAATCAGACCATTGATTCTGGCTCCCAATGCAAATGTCAGGGAGTGCTTGAAGTATTGGAATACACAGGTGCTACTACCATTGCAGTAGATGCAGTGGTGGGTTTCAAAAATTGTCCAAACCTACTCTGTGGGTGTGACCTCCTTTATGGGAGTGGCTTGCCGCCCATGTGACTGGATGGGACTGGCTTGCCGCCCATGTGACCGGATATGATGCCAACGACACTTGTCAGAACCACCTTAAATTACCTTACACACAGCACTGGCATACATAAGAATATGATATAAACTTTTTTTTAAAAAGGCATCTTTGGTTTGCGTTAAAACAACTTCAACACACGCAATGTTCTGATTGCACCACAAACACAGTAGTCATCCTTACCTTTCACAGAGGCACTGAGTTTTATAAATATGAGCATGATAGTGTAGAATAATCATATCCAAGGACAAGTGGTGAGTTTCAAAAAATTTTGGAACCTCTTCTGTAGGTGTGGCCTGCTTTCCAGGTCCACTGGTGGAACCTCTTCTAACCGGTTCGGTAGATTTGTTGAACCGGTTCTACTGAATAGGTGCGAACTGGTAGGAACCCACCTCTGAGTAGATGATATTCTTATAGCACCAACATTAAACCTGTATCCTATTTCATATCCAACCAAATATAGGGCTCCAGAAGTTAAGGGATAGTTAAGATTGATTTACCTTACAGAATTGTAATGAACATTGTTGAAATAATCCTCAATGACATTCTTATAAATTTTAAATATTATCACCATTCAGCAAATGGACAAAAAGTACTCTATGCATTTAGTCAAATGTTCCCTTTTTCACTGCTTCATGTGGTCTGGGGATGAGATGTGGCCTTAAAATCATATCTTCAACCTCCACATTAGCATAATTTATACATGAGCAACAACACAAGACATAACAATTCCTTTAAAATGTGTAGTTCTTGATAAGGCTGGCATGTTTTTTTAGGGTCTTCTCATCTCTTTACTATATATTTCATTTTCTTTCACAGATTCTCTTGTGGCCTGAAACATCACATAATCAGTTGAACCCCATCTTGCTTTAAAATAAATAGTGTTGAGTTAACTTTGTTTAGTACAAATAGAGCATAGTGTGGAAATCACTTTTATGGACACACTTTTTCAGTCTCATTAAGCACAGGTAGCACCATATTTCCATCTGCCTATTGCCTAAGACAATTCATTTAACCTGGTGCTCTGTCAATATGTTCAATTATTTTGTATCAGTCCCAGCTTAGAGCTATATATGATCTATTAGTGGGGATCCAGTTGAAAAAGACTAAGTCAGGTGAAATTTGACAATGCATTTGATATTCATCTCAAATATAACTTTCTCCTTATCCAGTAATAACTGAAACCTATATAACTCTCTAACTCATAGAAAATGCAAGCAAAAGGGAAGCAAATTATACTTTAGTATGCATCATATATACATGCTCAGGTGGGAGGGAAGGAAAAGTGATAAAATGTGTGTCACAATGTGGCAATGCAAACTCCACCCTTTATAAATGTACACACATTACAGTATAGTGTGAAAGAGTACAGCACATTTCATCACTTCTGTATTCTCATGATTAGGAACAGAGAAACAAAGAAAAAGGGTCATGAATATTTTGCACAGCTGGCTTCTCCAACTATGCATGGAAGTGCAAAACTTTCTGTAACCTATTTCTAAGCTCATTAGTGACCCATTCTCAATATGTTGCAGTAGAATTGCAAGATTAGATGCCTGCCTGCCTCCATCTGAGCATAGATGCTTTTATTTTCCTTGAATTCCTTGTTTCTTTGGGGTATGAATTAATAACTTTCCAATCCATTAGCTGCAAGCCTTTCTTGGATGCCATTTTTTTGAATTGCCAACTCTTATCCAGCCTGCCTCCTATTTTACAGATAACTTTCCATGTTTCTAATCATTTTATGTAGAAGGAGATGCCCCACAGCATTTCCTGGTTGTTATATAAGGACATAATTTGCAGTTTGCTCACTCCGAAACAATTTAATGAAGAACATCTTTCAAACCTCCTTCTGCTTCTCAGATAGCTCTGTTGTCAATTATAATTAGGGCAACAAAAAGTTTAGTGGCCTAATAACGATAAATAGAATTTTAGTGGTGTAAGCAATTCCCGGACTAGAGCCCACTGCCTCAGATGAAATGGGTTTTAATCCATTTAGAAACCCATGCAGCAGTCTGTTAGCTTCTGTGCAGAATAAGATTCCTAATATTTTTTTTCTAATAAACTAACTTTGTGATACTTCCTCTCTTCAAATACACTCTGGAGTATGAGCCCTGAAGGGTTCAGCAGTTACATGTCTCCTCCCTCCAATCAGTACTCAAATAAACCACATGATGGCACTTCTGTTCTGCTAAAACACCTTTGAGGACCCGTTGGTATGATTTGGTATGCAGGCAGCCACTTTGCACAAAATCTTTTTTTAATGACAGCTTTTTTTATGCTACTTTAAACACATTGATGCACTCCTTGATACCAGAGAGCAGTCCCCCTTGATGAGAAGGAAAAGCAGATACAGTAGCCTCAGCAAATTATTTCTAGTCAGTGTCCCTGCATATTGATAGAATAGGGCCAATCTAAACACACCTCATTGTAGATCTTTAAAATTCATACCAAGGAAAGAGAAAAAAGAGCAACGTAAAGCTTCAGAGAAGAGGGCACAACGTTGTTAGCAATGTAGTTCCACCATCAGCCTTATAGCTGCTGTTGATAGAGCGACAGTTCAAAGATAGGGCCCATCTTTGTGTTAGAAAATCATATGTTTTCCAGCATCTTCAAGCACAATTTGGAAATGCGTCTCTAGAATGACTGCCAGGCAATATGGTGATGGCCAAAGGTCCAACAAAAGGCTACTTCTTGTTTTATATGCACAGATGGCATTTCAGAAAGTCAGAGGTAAAATAGTGGGAAATGCAATTGTCCTACCACCAAAATCAAGAACCATGGCTTGAAAATTTGACATCTCCCAATTGCTCACTCCCCACTCCCTGAATCATAGTTGTCTTTTGGAAAGTCATTTCCAACTTTAAGCCAAGGAATCTTGTATTCAGATTCAACTGAATGCAACTTCCACTGTCACTTCTCTTGAACCAATCTAAAATGTTATTTCATATTAGTCAATAACCCAATGTTGCCTGGGTATTTATTCATAAGGGGAAAATGTCCAGACTAAACATAATTTCTCCACAAGCTCCCTTGTGGAGTACTGTGAAGCCATTACCATGGTGATTCTGCTGTACAGTAGAAGCCAGTATGGCAGTACGGCACAACAGGCTGTATCTTAACAGAACACACACCTCGGGGGGTGTTAGGGGTGTCTTTCACCACAGTATTTTTATCCAGAGAGTAAGTCATCTATGTACCAAGTTTGGTTGAAATTGCTCAAGGCAGTCCAGAGTTGTGCATATATACACACACACATAATTTTGTAATATGTATTTGCCACTTAGAAAACTATGTGCAGCATATCTGAGAGAAAAGTCTATGCCAAAGTCACATATACTTTTTTAAGATATAAAATGCATTTTATTAGGTGAATACTATTGGCAAAAAAGAAATATGTGTACTCTATGCCAGAATAAGTACTCACTCAAAATACATACACATTTAAGTATGTGCTTGATTACAAAACAAGCAAACTGTTATGAAAATAATAGTATCCGTATCAAGACAAACGCTGGTAGATTTGCACATCCTTATTCAATCACAGAATCTTCTTTCATTGCCGGATCTCAGACTCAGACGTTAGAAAGGATTCTTGAGGATAGTTTCCCTAGAAAGGAACTGATAGCATATCCCAAATCAGTAAATTCCAGAAACAAAGAATGTACTACAGATTAAAGACAGGACTAAGCAGATAAGACTTAAAAGCATGTTACTTTCTAGTGATTCAGCAACAGATGAAAATAAGAAAACCAATAAGGCTGCATGCCAATGTTTGACTTGGAAGGAAGCTGATCACATGCCAGAATTGTATAGGTTGTGAAAAGTCTCCTAGTACCCCTCATTTTGTCTCTGAGGGGGACAGAAGAACCACATTGTGAAACACCTCCTGTGTAACTAGTGTGAGAGTTCCCTTTGCTTGGCAAGCTATCTGCAAAGAAACAGCAGATGTTGTCTGGGGTTAGCCTCCCAAAATAAACAAGGTAGGAATCACAACAAGATGAGCTAACTCTACCTTATTGTAAAGCTACATTGACAGGATCTTGCAGGTCTGAAAATACAATACTCTCCCTTCATCCTGTCTCCTTCACAGCCCAAGAAAGTAGGGAGGTCTGCTCCAACCCACCTATCCTTTCGTAAGGGCCTAGAGACCTGGCTCTACTATTTAGTCTAAGCCCCAATGGGGGAAACAGCACGGTGGATGTGGTTGATCATGTAACAATAGATCCCACTCCTCCCCCCCCCACATTCTACTCCCACCTTTCCTACGTGTCCTTGATTTTAATCTTTGCTTTTACTTTATTTAGGTTTCAATATGTATGCATTTTTAAATCTGTTAGCAGGCCAGAGTTATCTCATAGGCAGCCAATGAATGAATGAATGAATGAATGAATGAATGAATGAATGAATGAATGAATCAATCAATCAATCAATCAATCAATCAATCAATCAATCAATGAATCAATGAATCAATGAATGAATCAATGAATCAATACATGAATGAATGAATACATACATACGTATGTACGTACATACATACGTACTCTTCTAAGGTACTCTTCTAAGGCTCTGCTATATTTTATCTGACTGTTCCCTTTGCAGTATCTCCTTACTCAGTCTTCCAAGGTCATTCCCATATTCCATTATAACAGGAGGGTGTGTGTGTGTGTGTGTGTGTGTGTGTGTGTGTGTGTGTGTATCTGCAGAGACAGCCTTGGAAAAAATACCACTCAACTCCTGTTCTGGCATTTAAATGATATGCCACATCATTTTTGCTTTGCCAACAAGGCCCCATTCATCAGGATGACTATTTAAAAATGAGAAGGTTCTGAAAGAGGGAAAAAAAACTTACATAGTCAAAAACTAAAGAATAGGCCAGGAGACAATATGCATGTAGAAAATTGTGGTGCTATCTGATGGGGACTGGACTGGAATTCACATTATAGATGTGAGAGCTCTTAGATGGGACACAAAGGGAAACAGAAATTTGCCAACCTTGAAGGGCAAGACTACCCCTTATTTGTGACAATAAAGTCACCACTGAGAAAGCCTATTGGAATGAATTCTCTTTGAATGTAGTGGGAAAAGTAACCGTGCTGCAGCTGCTCAACAGCTGCCAAAAAAGCCAACACAGTTCTAGGCTGCATTAACAGAGGGGTAGGATCAAGCTCAAGTGACGTGTTAATACCACTTTATAATGCTTTGATAAGGTCACACTTTGAATACTGCATCCAGTGTTGGTAGCAACAATGTTAAAAAGATGAAAGAGTGCAGAGAAGAGCAACAAAGATGATTAGAGGACCGTAGGCTAAAACATATAAAGAACAGTTGCTGGAATTGGGTATCTCTAGTTTAATGAAAAGAAGGACTAGGGGTGATATGATAGCAGTATTCCAATATCTCAGGGGTTGCCACAAAGAAGAGAGAGTAAACCTATTTTCCAAAGGACCTGAAGGCAGGACAAGAAGCAATGGATGGAAACTAATCAAGGAGAGAAACACTTTAGAATTAACGAGAAACTTCCTGATAGTTAGAACAATTAATCATTGGAACAGCTTGCCTCCAGAAATTGTGGATGCTCCAACACTGGAAGTTTTAAAGAAGAGATTGAGCAACCATTTGTCTGAAATGGTATATGGCCTCCTGCCTAAGCGAAGGGGTTGGACTAGAAGACCTCCAAGGTCCCTTCCAAACGCTGTAATTCTGTCATTCTATAACAGTAGTTAAGAAGAGAGAAAAATATACTGCGCAAATGTGTTCTTAACCTTTCTAGTTAACTTTTGAAAGGCAAGGAGAGGTTGCTTACTTATAAGACTGAATTTCACAGAAAAAGTCTTTAGGTGATAAACATTTTAGATGTTCCTAAACCAAGGTACAGGGAATAACTAGAGATTCCAACTGTTATGATAGGATGGGCAACAATGAAACATGGTGAAATGCTACTCATGATTGCCACATAGTTTGGAAGATTAGAACCTATTCAAAAGAAGCATAGCCATCATAGTCCTATAAGACTATGTAGGTGTGTTGCACTCTGCGCAAATAATAAAATATATTTGCACAGTAATTCTGGAATTGGAGCATGGAAACTTTATCAAAAGCATTTCTGTAAGATAAGTGAGCAACAAACGTTGTTTGAGGAAGATTATTATGAACTGTCTAGATAGAAGATATGTGTGAGGCCTTACTGCATCAGATGACAAGTTTCTCAGAGCTTTCAATTATCCAGCTGGGAATCCAGCTCTTTGAAGAGTCAGAAATCCAAAGAATGTGTATCCACTTTTGAGGACAATTTCATTTATCAGATATTGGAATAAAGAACAAGGTAGGTTGGCTATGCGAAACCTAATTCTCACCAATAGGGAGGAATTGAAGGTGAGGTGTACCTTGAAGCGAAGGTGACATGTACCTTGGAGGAAAGAGATCATGCTATTTTTGAATTCCTGATATCCAGGAAAGAAGAATCTGAGAAGAGTCAAACTTCTATCTTTGGTTTCAGAAAAGCAGATTTTGATGAACTGTGAGGGAAGATAGGTTAGTTCTAATCCCTTTATGTCCTGAAAAAGAAAAAAACATTTAGGAAGGATAGGAAATCCAACAAAATGAGATACAAAAGTGCAATCAAACAATTTGAGGCTTGTAAAAAATACCAAAACCCCCCACAAAAATGAGTTTTCTGGATGCCTTAGAAAAATAAGGAAGCCAAAGAGGATAGCCCTACAATAGCAGTTAGACTTATATACCTCTTCACAGTGCTTTACAGCCTTCTCTAAGCAGTTTACAAAGTCAGCATCAACAATCTGGGCTCTCATTTTACCGACCTTGGAAGGATGGAAGGCTGAATCAACCTTGAGACTGATTAGGCTCGAACTGCCGAATTGCTGGCAGCTGGCAGTCAGGCAGAATTAGCCTGCAGCACTGCATTCTAACCATTGCGCCACCATGGCTCTTATAGCATATAGGTCTACTGCAAGGAAAATAATAGTGAACTGATGGTAGATGGTGAGAAAGAACTTCTTAAGCCTATTTGCATTTGTTTTATCCTAGAAGGGAAGGAGAGTCTAAGTTGGTCATTGTTATGTCACCAGGAGAAGGTGAAAATGGCAGTTAAGGACTGACAAGGAGAGAATAAAAAAAACACTTAGCTAACTTAAATGAATTCAAATCTCCGGAGCCAAAATTACGTATTAGAGTATTGAAAGGAATAGAGAAGGTCTATATGAAGATAGGAGAGAGCAAAAATTATCCCCGTCTTCAATAACAGAAAGAAAAAAAGAGGTGGGGAAATGACAGGATTGTCCGTTTAGTGTCTATGCTATGCAAAATGTTTGAACAGATTATTAATCAGCATGTTTGTGAGACCTGCTATAATTAATAGGAGTCAGCACAGGTTGGTTGTGAATAAATTGTGCCAGACTAATCTTATTTCCTTCTTTAATAGAGTTACTAGCTTAGCAGATCAGGGAAATGCTACAGCTATATTTGCACCTAGAAGATGGTAAAATGAAGACCCAGATTATTTGGGGGCCAAGATGCTGACTTTGTACACAGCTTAGAGAAGGCTGCAAAGTAGTATATAAGTCTAAATGCTATTGCTAGACCATAGCAAAGCCATCTACAAAGTGCTTTATGGTATTCTCATTAAAAGAATGGTTCAGTATTCACTATATTATTTTTCAATAAATTTATTAAGAATCATATTAAGTACATCTAATGTGATGGCATAATACAGAAATATATGAAATTCTTTTTTTGAATTAACAAAATTAATAAAAAGTGCAGAAGAATAACAAAACAAAAGGAAAAGAGGAAGAAAAAATGGGGAAATTAAAAAGAATCTTCCCTCGTTATCCACAGCATGTCGACAACAGAAGAACTTATCATTTGTCTCTTAAAATACAACCAAACATTTCTTCATTCTATACATCATCCCATTTTCTATAAGTGCATCTCTAAATCTGCAACTCTCCTTATTAATCAGCAAAAGTCCAGAAAAGCTATCATAAATAAATATTTAAATATTTATATCTCCATTTCTGTTGAGACACATTCCTTATCCCTGTCTTCAAATAATCAAAATTCAATCCCAGTCAGAAAAAAAACCCAATTAAACATTACCAAACATAGCCAATCATCTTACTCCTATAAAAAACCCCTCTCATTAAATATCATCAGAAAATAGCAACACTTTGTTCATATATCAAAAACAACAACTTTACAAATTATTTCCCTTATACCTAATTAAACTTTATAAAGAATAACCATAATCATTCTGTACGTTTACCCCATTTGAGATAACTTGATTCAAAAAGCTTTTGCTTATAATGCACCATTTCTCCCAGTTAAAAGTTATAGGAACCAGAGTTTTAATAGTATGTAGATAAGGGGGAGGGAGATAAAATCCAAAGTGATTTTAAAAAGATGAGGATTGGCTGAAACTTAGGTCAATAAAAAAGGCTATATTAATGGCTCTCAGCTTAATGGAATCCTGTTAACTCCTAGCTGATCACAAGAGACCACAAAACATCAGTTTCTGCTCTTTAGTCATTGAAATGCAGCTGTATGGAAAACATATGGGTAATCTCAAGATCTCTCTATGGTCCTGCAAGAATTTTGGCAAATATGAAGCCCTGTTTGATAAGGTCAGGGTGAAGGTAATATGGTCTCACAATACAGTTCAATGTTAGACTTCTGGAATTTATGTACTACTACATAAGACTAGACTACTACATTACAACCAACACAATATACCTGAAGCTTTATTAATATCAATACCTGTTTTTCCACATATCCTTCATTCAATATGAATTAAAGTTCCACTTATTTCAGCAAATGAAAAGCAGAAAGAATGAGAGGAAACAATGGGGCACAATAAGGTACGGGCAAAAATGGCCCTCAGAATCACAGCTCTGGAAAGTGCTATTTAATTTAGTGAATTGAATCTCTGTTCAGGGGAGGGATCCAGTTGAAAGCATTGAGGTCACATTGTAGTTTAGCCTTCTTTTGAATCACTCCAGTGAGTACATCTCTGGTTAACTGGATCTGTTGTCAGACAGATCTTTCTGTTAAGAGGTATAATCTAGTATTTCGTTGGAAACAGCTTTCCTTCATTTAAATAGATTATTCTATGTGTCCTGAAATCTAGAATGATAGATAGGTCTTGACCTTCTTCTCTGTGATATCCTTGCTGATATTAGAAGAATGTGATCATAATGAGTATCTGCCCCTTCTCTTTCTTTTTTTTAAAAAGTTTTTCCTTTTCTTTGTAGAATTAAGCTTTTAATTTCCTAATTATCTTCATTGCCCTCTCTGAACCTTTTATAGTTACTACATATTTTTTTGAAGTATGGAACCTGAAACTTGACATGAAATCTGATCAAAGCAAAATAAAGTGAAATGATAACTTCCTGTGATTTGGAAATTGCAACGTGCTTGGCTCAAATTTAGTTTCATTCAGCTATGATTAGAATACCATTTTTTGCCAGTATTACTTACCAAGTGAAGTATGCTCCAGTCTCTATTCATACATTTGCTTTCTGTTGCCTAAGCAAAGAGCATGGTGTTTGTCTCTGATAAATTTCATTCTGTTACTTTGTACCTAATCAAGTTCATTTTCAATTTTATTTCTGCTTGCCTAGAGTATTAGCTCTGCCACTCATTTTGTTTTAACTGCAAATTTGATAAGCTGTTCCTCTATCTCTTCACCAAAATCATTGACAACAAATATTGAAGACTCTAAGGCCCAAGACTAAGTCCTATGGCACAATACTGGATACCCACCTCTATTTTTATGAAGGATCATCACACTTTATAACTACATACTCGAGCTAGTTTTGTCACATCTTATTTAACTTATTCTTGTTAATTAGAGTGTTGGGGGTGCTTTTTATATACTTTGCTGAAGTCATGATATCGTATTTCTACAGTATTTTCACAATTTATTCTTAAACCTATTTAATCAAAACAATTATAAAAAATTAATCTGGCATAAAAATTGTTTTTGAATCATCCATGGTGACTTCTAATAACTACCACATTTTTTCAAGGTGCTTACATATCGATTGATTTATGAGCTACTCTAGAATCTTTCCAGATATCAATGTCAGACTAACTAATATTGATCTTTCTCTCCCCCTTTTGAAGATAAGAACAACATCTGCCTACCTCCAGTCATTTGGTAATTCATCAGTTTTCTGGGATTTCTCCAAGATAAATACATCATGTTTCAGCCAGAGAATCACCAAGTTGCTTCAGTACTCCAGGATTTAATTTATCTGATCCTGTAGTTCATTCAGAGTGATGAGAAATCCCTTTACGATTTTTCAATTTCATCCTTCATCCCTACCTTCAGCCCATCAAAAAAATTTTGGTGCAATACATGGCTTTTGTTAGAGAAGATTGAACATAGGAGATGAGTACCTCTGCTCTTTCCTTGTTATCCATTAGCACTTGATTGTTTTCATTCACAAGCCACTATACTGATTCTTTTCTATTCCTTTTATTTTAAACATATCTAAATAAGTATTTTTGTCACATTTTGCCCCCTTTGCTAACTTCACCTCATTCTGAGCATTTGCTTTTCTGACACCAACTTTACAGTTCCAGGCTACCTGTCTGTATTCATCTTTGTGATCTGGCCTTTTCATTCCCTCCATATATTTTCTCTCTCTCACACACACTTTTAAGAACCCTTCTAAGCTATATCACCATTTTAGCTCCTTCTGTTCTTCCTTTTCCCCCCTTATGAATTATTTGCAAGTCAATATCTCTTATTCAGAAATTCACATTCAATCTGAGCTCATTTTCTGATTAATTTATCCTTCCCAGTGATCCTATTTTGTCACAATCTATTTGATTTTTATAGTCAAAGTTAAATATTTTATTACGATTTACTTCAGTTTCTGTTAAAATCAAGAACTTGAATGTTAGTTACATATTACTTCCTCCCAGCATTCCTGCAATGCTCATTTCCTCATTTCAGCCTTGTAAACTGATTATTATTAAACCAAGAATTATTATTAATAGTAATCAATATACAGTTACTATTAAACTGCTCCATTGATTTCAGAAAATTCGACTTCAGCAACAGAGTGGTCAATGCCTGGAATGCACTAACTGACTATGTGTTTCTTTCCCAAACCCCCAAAACTTTAACCGTAGACTGTCTACTGTTGACTTCACCCCATTCTTAAGAGGTCTGTAAGGGGCATGCATAAGCGCACCAAAGAGTCTCCCGCCCCTGTCCTAATGTCCCCATTTATTCATATCCATTTCATGTATTCATAGTCACGTTTATACTTATATCTATTATTTTATATATGCTTGACAAATAAAAAATAAAAAATAGCTGTATGGGTGTCTCTAGCTGGCTTCTCTGTAACTAGTTTGCCTGAGGTAAACTATATAATTGACATCCTCATCTCCAATCCCCTAGAGCAGAGATCCCCAATCTCTGTGCCTCGGCCCACTACCGGCCCACAAAAGCAGTGGGTAAGAGCACATACCATTTGTGCAAGTGGGGAGCACAAGTGAATGGTTTTACCTTCCAGTGCTGAAGGAATGAAAGAATGACAGAGAACTTTGTCTCTTTGAAAGATAGATATCATCCACTTCTTTTCCATGGTTGGATGAAGAGTAATTGAAAATAAAAAAAACATTGCTTTTATTTATTCCTTCACTTATTTTAAATTAGAAGGTCTGTGTAGTATTCTCAGACACATTATGTGAAGACCTGATGTTTTGGAGAAAGTTCTAAGCGAAGTTGGTGGATGCAGTTATAGTGAAAGATTGGATGATCTGAAGGACAAGGTTGACATGGACAAAATCTATGTGTTTGCTAAAAGTCAGCACCAACTTTATGGCACATAATCAACAATTTTTTTACAGCTTTGCTAAGTAGTTCATTAATCTGGATTTTGGGGTAAATGAAAAAAGTTATTCAATTGCTGTATTTTATTTATTTATTTATTTTAGTCATATCAGTCATCCCTCTAGATGTCTGTAATACCTATTTAATCACATGTATCCTTCCGGATTAAGAGCTCAAGACTATCATTTTTATTTCTATGGCCTGAGATCTAGCATATAGATGGTGAAGACAATGGACTCTGTGACCCAGTGTGATTTTCACTTTGTGGTTTAAGAAGCCCCATTTGAGCAACATCTCTACAATATGGTACACAATTATTTCTATGAGGTTCATGTCTTCACGAACTATATCCCTAATCCACCCCTGTTTGTTTCAGTTCTTCATAATAATAACTATATGTTAGTATGACTCTTCTGTTTGTCTTCTTATAGGACATAATTGCATCCACTCTGACACTTAAGGATCCACCAATTCTGCAATGTTTCTTCTACTTCCCTTGCTCCTGTTCATCTGGAAAAATCACCTCTGAATTCAAGCACTGCAGAATATTCTCTGTGTCTCGTTTTCAGACATTTTTTCTACCTACTTGGCTTGTTCTGATTTGAGTTTCTTTCTTATGCAGAATTGTTTAAACTATCAGTTTCTGTTGTACAGTCTCTTTTCTCTGAGCTATCTTTCCCCACAGCTGAAGTGTGGCCATTTGCTGCTCAAATCTTTTGTCTTGTTTTTAAGGACTCTTGTGAATTTGCATTTGCTGCATACTGTATATGTGAAAGGTTGTTTCCAGGCAGGAACACAAATATCTCATAATTGCATACTCTTGTTCATCCATCAACACTTTTTCTTCTCAAGGCCCCATCAGCAGAAAGAGTTTCATTTGTCATTAGTTTCATCTTAGATTTCCAGGTTAGCCAAGAACAAACTCTTGAATTAAAGGGAAAAACCACTCTATATTCCTCCCACAATCTCCAATTTGCAAACTTCCTGGGGCTGCAATGCTTTATGTTCCTACTATGCTCTGCTCCTCTATGGTCTACTCTACTTCTGCTTTTCTCAATAGGAAGAAGTCAGTAGATAGACAATTTGCAATCAGCAGCTATTCAGAAGATGATCTTTTTAGTCCTCAAAGCTGAGCACACAAGTTTCTTAGAACGTACAGTTTCTCTATCCCCGCCCTTTTTCCTGGTTTCTTCCTTTTGTAAAATTATACTGGCAAATTCTTGTTTGCTTTCCATGTTTGTTCCCTCAATGAACAGTTTCCCTTTGGAGGAAAGGCAAATTGGTATACTATAGCATTTAAAGGCATAAAGAAATTGAAATATAAATATAGATTGATTCACGTTTTAGTCATTAAAATTTGTCTAAAACTAATCTATTCATTTAGAAGTAATTAGAGTTTAATTGAAGTAAACCCAGGTTAATTGTCATTTAAATTACATCCGTTTGATTAATTTCTTTTGTAAAAATATTTTTTTACACATATTATTCATTGTAGAAACAGGTTCCTTTAGTTTTTGGGAAGAAATAGAATAGAATAGAAACTTTTTTTTAATGAGTGTTCCTTGCAACACACACACATACACAAACAGAGAGAGAAATAGATGCCAAAGTTTTCCCAGTTAGATGAACTGCTCTTCTGAAAGCTTTCCACCATGAACCTGATGACAATGGTTTTATCGCATGAACAGCTTCCAGTTTTGGCATTGAAAGGGGTTCATTTAAACCAGAGGCCAGGACACATTATATTGGAAGGGAAAATGGTTCATTGACAGAAATAGAGGCAGAGACAGGCTAAGAAGAACTGGGACTACCGTCCTTGGCTGTACATAAATGAGAATAGCCATGTATTTCATTGAATATATCACATCATATTTATTTATCTATTCATTAAGAAAATGTAGATGGGTGACAAACTCCAGTGACTCCAGGTGGCTTGAAAGGACATAACCCCAGTATAAAATCAATATCTTCCCACCCCCTCAACAATCAAAGTAGCCATTTGATGGGCTCTGTATTGCTCTGGGATTCACAAGCCCATTGGCTGAACCATCTCTTTGGAACCTTATGAAAGAGTGTCAGAGCATTGGGGGGGGGGAGAGAATCTTATCTCTGCAGGTGAAGCTGATATCTGATGAGGTGAGGAAAATCATTAGAGTGTAACTATGAAGCAATGGGGCATAACTCTAAAGACAATAGGGAACAAAAAGAGGCAGTATTCTATGAACACAGGTTTTTTGGGGGGGAGAAGTTGGCATTGGCATCAAAAGACTATGGTATCATGCTCTGGAAAGAGGTCCTAAAGCAGCATCTGGTGTGGCTAAAAAGGCCAATTCGGGAGTGGCAATCCCTTCCACACTGAGGGCAGTTATATTCTGTCCCCTGGCCAGCCCCCAGATTTCACTAGTTCCAGGACTGCCTCTTTGCCTCAGTCTGTCGAACAAGTGTCTCTTCGAATTGGAGAAGGCCATACTGTGTCTTTAGCCTCCAAGCTGAATGATCAAAGGTCAAAGTTTCTGTTAATACCAGCTGTTAATATCCATTCCCATTTTTGGAAGTATTCTTTGTTTATTTTCCCACAACTCTACTCACTTGCCAGTAGCTTTTCCCAGCTTATCAGCATTCCTTTGGCTTCTAAATATTTTATGGCTGAACTGAGGGTTTTGATTTACCTGGGAAGGTGCTTCTGTGATGAAGTATTTGTCCAATTTAATACCATGTAGCTGAGCCAGTGCTTTGTTTTCCCTAAGTATTTGAGTTAGGAGTTTTTAAGTTGATTCCCCTCCCTGATTCTCCTTCAATGCCGAGTTCCTAGATAAGAACACAATTGGTTTTGAACACAGGTTCAGTAGGGTTTATACGGCAAAGAAGAGCACGGGTCCAACAATTAATTTATTCAAAACTGAGGTGGTTTTGTTTGACAGGGAAATTGGAGATCAATACCAAGTTATACACAATTTTAAAATAAAACTAGAGCAACTGGAGGAATGTATAAAGGATAGGAAAATAGATGAAAAAGAATTTAAGATGTCAAAATGCCGATAGAAAAGTAAGAGGTACTATTGTATGTGATTTATTGCAACTAATGAGTGTTTGTCAAATAAATGATAATGATTGTGTTTAAGGGTATGCTGCTGTCAATTTTGTGACGTAGAGGTGAACATTCGGCATGTCAGGAAAAACATAATTAGTCAGATGCAATGTGAATCCAACTTCCTTTCTGTTGTCTATCTCAGCTTTAATAGGATATCTCATGTCCCCCAAGCAAGCTCAGGCATCATTGATCTATTTAACAACTGACTTTTCCTTGTCTGTGGATTGTAACATTTTAGCTATAGAAAATTCACAGTGTGTTGCTTGCTATTATTATATAACTGCCTTCCCAATGCAGTTTTCTCCATGTATAGTGGATTACATCATGGCTTACATCCTATGAGTACTGGTTGCTGTAGTCCAGAGCTATGGGGGCATAATACTATCAGAAACATTTTTTTTTAATATTCAGACATTATTTCAGTTTTCCATACAATAGTCCAACTATTTTTTTTTACTGCTGTTTGATGTCTTCATAATTTAGGTCATAAGAAAGTAATAATCTACCAGAAAAGAGGTTCATATTTTTAGAGCACATATACATAGATATGATTGGGGTTTGACATACAACTTCTTTCATAATTCCAAGAGCAGATGTGACAAATCTCTATCACTATTTCTTCCATCCAGCTTTCCCTACAGATGAAGCTAAATTATGTTTTTTTTAAATCATGTACTGATTAAAATTTGGTATATTCACCAAAGGATAAATAAAATTCAGTTTGGACACAATTACTGTTTAGACTGCCAAGTGTCCATCTCTATTTCAAATAATTTTTAAAAACCTTACTAATCATGTACAGAGTGGTTGAGAGATCAGTCTTTAGAATCATTAGATTTAAACATTTTTATTACTAGCTCAATTGGAGGGGGCTAGAGATGCCAGAATTTGGACTTCAACATGGAAGCTTGTGTTGTAATGATCAGCTATGGTCCATTCCACTTATATCAGGGGTGTCAAACTCAAGGCCCGTGGGCCAGATCCAGCCCATGGAGTGCTTAAATCTGGCCCATGGGATTGGCCTGGAAATAGCAAAGGACCAGCCCACGGTGCCTCTGTTGGCCAAAATGGGCCGTGGGAGGCGCATGTAGCCACCCCGTGGCCCATTTTTGGCCTCCATGGCCTCCTGAAGCACTCTGTCAGCCAAAAACAGGGCATACGAAGGCCCCATCAGGCTCCCGCATGGCCCGTGTTAGGCCTTCACGGCCTCCAGCACCACTCTGCTGGCCAAAAACTGAACATTAGGACACATGCTTGCATGCTGAAGCCCAAATTCTGGCATCTCCAGCCCCCAAAATTCAGGCAACTGATAAATGATAAACTGGTAAATCTTTGAAGATAAGTCCTTTAAATGACAGAAAGAGCAGCAATGGTGCCAAATGCAGAAAAGCCAACTTACCATATTGTGAAGTGAATAAAACTGACATCTGAAAGGAGGCTATAGTCCAAAATTTAGAGCTTCCTAAATAATAATAATTATTATTATTATAATTGTCATCGGGGCACTTAGTACCATGTCCAAGAATTTTATAAGATACATCAACAAATTGCAGCTTCCTGAATAACACTAGCGGAACTGCAAAAAACTGCGCTACTCGGAACATCTTATATTTTAAGAAGGTACTTAGTTGATACCTAGGACGCTGGCAGCAAACCATATCAACCATTAGCACCAGTCAATGGTATTTTTTATACATTTTTAAATGTTCAGTTGACTGAGTTTCATGTTTAATAAATGAAGGATGATGATGATGGTGATGATGATGATGATGATGATGATGATGATGATGATGATGATAAAGAACCTGGAGATACACAGCCAATCAGAATGCTATGCTAGATAGGCCAGTGCAAGAAATAATTAAATTATTTGTGTACATTAATTTTCTATATAAGTGTCCTTGTATATCCCAAGGGTTTTAAAAATCAGTTGGTTCCAAGTATTTACTATTGTTCATTGTGGCAAACCTTCCTGTAACCAATCTTATTTAGACTAATAATCATTTAATATTCCTTTAATAGATTTTTCAGGTTGCCACTTAGCATTTCCAGTTATGGTCATTCCAGGAATCCAGTTCCATGTTGCTTCCATTCAGGTCATACTTTGTTTTTGCATTGTTGGTCGACGCTGCATACAGCAAAAAATAAACATCAGTTAGGGTTGAATGTGTATGGCCTTTTCAGAGAAATGACTTAATTTCACTTCTTCCAATAAAAGTCTAAACTTGAAGACATTGGGATTCTTGGGATCTTTTTTATAAGAAACATTTATACGAGGTTTTTATAAGATTTAATATTTTCACAATAAATCATATCTGCACTGTTCGATTTTTAGTTTTGACAGTTTATGCTACACTTGTGCATTTGTAAAGCGAGAATAGAATCTTATGAATTCAGGTCATGGATTTTTATTTCAGGTGCCCTGAAACACACTCTACCTGACCCCACCCCAGCTCCAGCATCTTAGGCTTACAATTGTTGATGTGGATTAAAGTAGACTTTCCCATATGCACTTTAAAAAGAGACTAGCAATAGGGAAAGCAAGCAAAGTAAGATCTTTTCAAAGTCGTTCCAATCCCTTTACCATCATTGCAGGAAGTATTATTTTGTGGAATAAAAAAATGTATTATATGTGCATGTTTCTGTCCTTCCCTAGTGTTCAGTGGTGGGTTCCGGATCCCGTTGCAATGGGTACGGTGCAATGGGGCCCGGCGCCCACCACATGAACGCTCCCAGCACATGTGCACACATGCACAGTGGCACATGCATACTTACCATCTCTGATGCTCCAGCTGCTTGGCGGAGTGTCGTGCAGGTGCTGTACACTCTGCACACATGTATGGAAGCCCCGAAGTGCTCAAATACAGATAAGGATGCAAGATGGGCCCTCCGGAGCACTGTACCGGAATGGTACCCCATGCTCCCGGCAGGCACTGATACGCCCATACTGGGGCATACCAGTCATAACCCACCACTGCTAGTGTTGTATTTCTAAGTGTGTGTATTTTGGAAAGCACTGGTGAGGCACCATGAATTCTGTTCTAGATCATATTCCCAGGAAGCAAAAAGGAGGAGGTTTAAAATAGAATTGCCAAGATCCCGAGCCCTGCCCATAGAGATGCCTCCAGCCTGATACAGCCTATTTCCCCACTCACACTTTCCTTGGTTGACTTTAGTCCTGGTTTCTTTAGTTTTTGGAGAGTTACCCTGCTCATGGATAAAAGACAGAGAAAAACCTGATGTCCTTCACCTAACCTCTTTCCCATATTCTATTGGGATGGAAAGAATAGCAAGGTAGGGTTCACACACAAAGGATGGCTTTTAGAGTTCTTTCCAGCCTTAATTGTAGTTTCAATCTGTGTCACATGACCAGGAAAAGAATCTTTGAAAGGAGTTCTGGACTATTACCCCTTATAGGATGCAGTGGGAATTTTCTTGGTTTTTTTTTTCTTGGCAGCTCCAAGCGAAGGCTTCATTTAAAAAAAATGAAGGCAAATATATGTAACCCAGGATAATGTCACTGGGACCATACCCAGTGGTCCCAGTCTTCTGAGCTTTTGGGCTTGTGCTGGAGCCCATCCTTAGGGAACTTCTCTCTACTGGAATATAAGAATAGAATAAGAATAGAATAAGAGCAGAGCAGAGCATAACAGAACAGAACAGAATAAAATTCTTCATTGGTCAAGTAGAGAGAAGCTTCCTGAAGACGGGCTCCAGTAAGAATCTAAAAGCTCGAAAGACTTAAACCTCTGATCCCAGTGGCCAACCCAGATTGGATCTTGCAATGTAGCCTTTTCTGGGCTGACATCTCCTCTATCATTGCATTTGTTCCCATTCTGCTAATTTTCTGATGGATAGATGGCCTGCAATCTGATCCATTTCATATAAGTTCCATCATTCTCCTGGGTTGGAAAGAATAAACAGAGAGGGAAAGCCTATATATCATGATTTCTGGAATTCCTTCCATTCTCTTCACCAGCAGTGGTCATACAAGGTCCCTAGGCAACAGAGGAATGTTTTGCAACTTCAATGTTTCTGCTCTTCCCATTTGTTTTCCTTTCTATATTTGTAATGGGTGGGCTCTGTGAATTAGTAGGCTTTGGTCTGAGTCACATGACAGGGAAAGAAGACATGGAAGTCTTTTTTATTTTTTTATTTTTTTACCTATAAATAATACAAATGTAGTGCATATACATCTAAATACAAAAAAAGAAAGAAAAAAGAGGTGGAAACCAAATATTACAGTGAACCCTCACGCCCTGGAGATCCTACCCCCCCCCCCGTTATATTTCTTCATCTATAAAAACTAAAAGATATACAATATATTCCAATTGTGCCCTTATCCTCTCCAAAACAACATATATTCTTGATTAGGTTTATTCGCTTTGCCTTCCACCAACACTGATTTTATAAAATCCCCCCATATTTCATTATAATTATTTGCTTTGATCATCCCTTTTTAAAATTTAATTTCTGTTGTTAATTTATCATTTGTTGCCATACTCAAAATTTAATTATACCACTCATTTCTTTGAATATGCCAATTTTGTCTCCAATATTTAGCCAACACTAATCTAGCTGCCATTATCAAATTTACAATCAATTCTTTTATTGTTTCATTTATATCATGTTTTTCCACCAGCAACAGTAATGCAATTCTTGGTAACATGTCTAAATTTACATTCAAAAGGGCTATAATTTCTGTAAACGCCATGTCCCCGATTTTTTGGGCACTATCACAATCCCACCACATATGTTTATATGTTCCGACCTCTTTCTTGCCCCTCCAAAAAATACTTGTATATTTACCATCTATTTGATTTAATTTACGTGGTGTTACGTACCATCTCCATATCACTTTGTATCTATTTTCCTTAACTCTAACTGATATATTCTTATATACGCTTCTATTCCAAATATTTTCCCAAGAGTCTTAATATGAAGAAGCTTCCTGGATGAGAAGCAAAATGTTTCAAGGAAAATCCAAAAAGTTCAGTTACATTTTGGAGAAAAGCACCTTTGGAACAACCATGATCCGGATGACTAAGAATTTCCATAGACATCGAGGATTTTTGAGCCACTGTCCAACTCCCTTTCCAAGGGATGCATTGGAAAAATAATTTTTGAAATAGTCTCCTTCACAACTGGTCCATTTTCAAACTCTAACTTTCTTTTGCGGCTTCTCCCATCATACCAAATTTGACTTTGTATTCAGTTTTCAGAGACTTATTCTGTAACAGACAGACAAATGGATAGAGGCCCCCTTTACATAATTTATTTCTAACGTTCTGTGGAGTTGGAAAGATTAAAAAGCTAAAAATTGCTGAAAAATACTAAAGTTTTTTTCCTTAGGTAATAGTTTAAAAGGCTAATTGAACATTTATGCAGGAGTTGTGGGCTTTCAAGTTCCCAAGGACTCTTAATCAGATAAGGAAAATAAAAATCCAGTTAAAAAGAGAAGGAAATTAAACTAGTGAGGCTATTGGTCACAATCCTTCATAAAATTTACGGCTTTTACTGAGAATTATGGACTGATTACTGAGGAAATTAACATTTTTTAATTAAGTCCCAGCCACTAATTAGCCATCTCTTTAAAGCAAAATAATAGTAACAGCCTATTCTAAGCAATCAGTGTTACTGTTATCAATAGCAAAACATAAAGGATGCAAGATAAAGATAAAGGTAAACAATACCACAGACAGAAAGAAGCGAATATGGCCAATTTCCACAATGTATAGATTGCATAGTTCAGCTTTCTCTTGGTGCAGAATTTGGATGACCTGTCCATAGTGTTGTCCTTTTCTTTAATGCTGTGAACATACTTGCACAATGGAGTTCATCGTGTTACTACAATGAGTTCTATATAAGGTTATATATTTCAGTTGATTTGTACCTTACCTTTAGGAATACAGGTAGTAACTCTAATTACAGCCATTTCTTTAGTGACTGTTTGAAGCTAAAAGGGCACTGAAAAAAAGTGACTTATGAACATTTTTCACACTTATGACTGTTGTAGCATCCCCCTGGGCACAAGATCAAAATCGGGACACTTGGCAACTGGTTCATATTTATGACGGTTGCAGTGTCCTGGGGCCATGTCATTTACCTTTTGTGACTTTCTGACAAAGTCAATGGAAAAGGCAGATTCACTTAACAGCTGTGTTAATTTTATATGAGTTGCGATGGCGCAATGGTTAGAGTGCAGTACTGCAGGTTACTTCTGCTGCCTGCCGGCTGCCTGCAGTTCAGCAGTTCAAATCTCACAAGGCTCAAGTTTGACTCAGCCTTCCATCCTTCTGAGGTGGATAAAATGAGGACCAAATTGTTGGGGGCAATATGCTGACTCTGTAAACCGCTTAGAGAGGGCTGCAAAACACTGTAAAGTGATATATAAGTCTAAGTGCTTTTGCTATTGCTACTAACTTAACAGTGCAGTGATTCACAACTGTGGCATGAAAGGTCATAAAATGGGGCACAATTTAACTGTCTCCCTTAGCAACAAAAATTTGGGGCTCAATTGTGGTTGTAAGTTGAAAACTACCTGTAATACTACTGCAGAGGAATGAATTACAATGGGTAATATGAACGTTTACAATGTATGGTTGCCTATATTGTATATGAGTTCATATACCATACATATCAGAATACGTATTGTATATACATAGTTCCATGATTCAAAGACACCAGGAAGATGGGTTCTATTACTATTATTCAGATATGTTATGCTGATATTTATTTATTTTCCTTTTAACGATTACTTTTTGTAGAAAGAAGCAAAGATGAGTGAAATGGTGTAAAATTGGGGAAGATGTCAAATGCAAGATGAGGTTACCCTAATAAAATTCTGGGTTTGAGACCCTGCAGTTGCCAAGAACTTCATTCACAACTCATATACATATACATATACATACACACACACACACACACACATATACACACACACATACATATACATACACACACACACTTATATATATACACATACACACACATATACATACATACATACACACATATATACACACATATACATGTACATGTACATGTACATATACATATACACACATACACACACACACACATATATACGTACATATATACATATACATATACATATACATACACATACACATACACATACACATACACATACACATACACATACACATACACTTACACATACACATACACATACACATACACATACACATACACATACACATACATATATGCATATATAAACCCTGAAGTAAATCCCTAATTACATTACTTCTCATGCTACTCCTGTCAAACTGATATGTTAGGTTCACTTTGCTATCAATCATTGCTTAATAAGATGATCATAGAGACAGATAGTGTAGGTATTCATTCACTGCTCAACCCAAATGGGAAATACAAATGATCTGTGCATCACTTCATTACTTTGTGAGAAAATTCTTCAGGATCTACCATCTGCTAACTACCACTGAATCTCTTGTGATATCTCAATCTGAGTTCTGGGCAGCAGATGGCTCCCCTGGATCCTGAACAGTGGCTCTCTGCTGCTGAACAATCTTTGATGCATTTTCAATCAGAGGAACTGTCACTCACTTCTGCTCTGGAACTAGATGGAGAATTGTGTGTGCTCTTGAGTCAAGGCCTTTCTGAAAGCCACTTAATAGGCTGTCAGAGTGGTGGCTTTGGCATCAGGAGGGAATTCAAGACCTCAGGATATTTGATCAGAGCAGAAAATCACCTTTATTTTGGATTCCATTCCCTCAATTAGTTTAAAAATTGAGTCTCGTGAGAAGATGGCCGAAATAATGTTTCTGCTACTACTGACTTCTTAAAGAAAACAGTTTTGCCAGGCTGGCTGTACACTAGCTTTAGAACTAGGGATAGCCGGCTTGTAAGTATTAATGTCTGAGAAATAGCCAGTGATGTAATTATCCTCAGGTTTGCTTGTCAACTTTCGAAGGAGATCTAACTAATTAATCACTGGTATGCCTAGGCTTAGTCTATTCCAGGGATAGTCAACTTTTTTATACCTACCGCCCACTTTTGTATCTCTGTTAGTAGTAAAATTTTCTAACCACTCACCGGTTCCACAGTAATGGTGATTTATAAAATAGGGAAGTAACTTTACTTTATAAAATTTATAAAGCAGAGTTACAGCAAACCCCTACCACCCCCCATGAAATCTGGAATGCCCACTAGTGGGCGGTAGGGATCAGGTTGACTACCACTGGTCTATTCTGTGTATTTGATTTCCATTTCCCAAGTAAAGAAATTTAGATTTGTTTCTCAAATGGCATTGGGTTGTTTTCAGCCCATTTCACGAACTTATTAAGATCTTGTTTTTTTTTTAAAAAATAGTGTCTTCTAGTGTCTTAGTTAGAGCCAGATTGGTTTAGTGGGTAACACATCAGACAAGAATCTGGAAAACTGTGAGTTTTATTCCCACTTTAGGCACAAAGCCAGCTGGATTATTTGGGCCAATTGCTCTCTTTCAACTCTAGGAAGTAGGCATTGGCAAATCACTTCCAAATAATCATGCCAAGAAAATGGCAGAGACTTGTCCAGGAAGTCATCAAAATTGACTTATGACCTGGTCCTCACACTTATAACCATCATAACATCTCCACAATCAAAATTCAGGTACTTGGCAACCACCATCACATGATCGCTATTTGTGAAACTCCCAGGGGGTGTCTGACAAGTGAAGTCAATGAGGAAACCTGGATTCATTTACTGGCGTAACAATTTTTTACTTTATTGAAGAAACTAGAAAGTGAATGAATGTGCATTCTCTTATTGCCAATTAGCATTTTGCCTTGCTTGAGAAACCGTACATACATTTTCCCCCTGTTTCTTTTATTTTGAATAAAGCCAATAAAAGTTACTTTAGCATAATTTGAGAACTTCATCTTTTTCATAGACTTTGGTTTTTCTTGTACCATCAATGCAGTTTTTAACTACCTTACATACTCTTCCTTGGTGATCATTCCCTCTTTCCACTTCTTGAATAATTATGTTCTTTTTCATTGTCAAATATTAACTAAAGTTCTTAAAATCTTAGATGAAGAATTCAAGTACAAGGTCTGGAAGACAATGAATAGCCTAGACTACATCTCAAGCAAAAGCATAATTAGTTAAACCTTGTGTCCAGATCCAGTCATGTTTTAAAAGAAATTCAGATAAACTGGATGATAGGGGACTGAAAATTAACTCCTTTGAGGGAGCTGAGTATGTACATAACTTTAGAAAATAGGTTACTTCTTAAGTTTGCTCCAACATGGCCTTCTTAACTGTGGCATCTCTTCTGTGAAATACACAATTTACATATCAAATATCTTTACTGCAGTGAAAGATACATATAAAAAATTCAATAGTATATCACAAGCTACACTCCTCATATATTTCTATACATATAAAGCATGTCCCCAATGAGATTCCTTTTATAATATAATATAATATACAATTCAATATAATAATATTGAAGTTTATAAATACTATAAAAAGAATATTAAAAAGAGGGCAAAATAGAAAGTACAAAAAGGAAAAAAAGGGAGGGGGAAGGGAAATTATAGATAGAGAAATAGAGATAGACACAGAGATATGATAGAGAGAAAGAAAAAAAGAAATATAGAAAGAAATTATTTCCCTCAACATCAAGACACATTCAAACATTTTCTATAGATCAACATCTTTTCTAATATTCCAATTTCCAATTTAATAAAATTTGTATGCCGCCCACCCCCTAGGAACTCTGGGCGGCTTACAGACAGATAAAAAACATTTAAAATTTTAAAATAAAGGTACATAATTAAAATTGCACATAATCCATTCAGTGTAGGTGGGGCTGGACATTGATCAACAGCTCCAGGCCTGCCGGAACAGCCAGGTCTTGGTGGCTTTACGGAAGTCCGGGAGAGTGTTCATGCATGCAGCTCCATTTTAACAAGCAGAGAGCATGTGTGCCCACTGGACCCACAAGTGGGGATGCTTCCACTCACCTGCCAGTACCACAGCCTGGTTCCAAATGGCACAAGGTCAGGTAGTGGGTTGCAGCCTGGGATCATTTTCTCTAAAAATATATAGAGGAAAGAATGTCTTCTTCCCATGTCTTATCTCATATGTATGAAGAAAACTTTAAAACCTCATCATTCAAACTTAAGCAAGAAAAATCCCATTTAGAGCTAATAGAAACAACAAATTAAAAAAATATTAATCTTTAATCCCTTCAAAAGATGTTCCGTAAATTAATTTCTTATCACCTTCTCTTCATCTCCTCCGAGTCTCTAAAAATATAACAATACACTCGTCTTCTTGTATCTCAACTATCTATAAACAACTATAAATTATAAATCTATAAACAAATCTTCAAAGCCTTATCATCTTCGATGGACATGTAAGAAAGCTAAGAAATACTGGGATCAGATATGTATTTTAATCCAGAGATTAAAATGTACAATTCAAGACAGATTCTTTCATTTTAGGCTTGATAAATAAACATATTGCAAGAAAACTTGGGAAAATATACATACATACATACATACATACATACATACATACATACATACATACACACACACAAACAAACAAACAAACAAACAAACAAACAAACAAACAATGACAGCAAAATATTTGTATTTGCAGAGGTGGAAAGACCTACAAATTCCTACAATGGAAAAATGGATGATGAACCTAATAGATTTGACTGAGATGGCAAAATGTATTACTTTGATCAAAGAAAATAGTTTGTCTAGCTTTGTTTCTACCTGGAAACCACTGTTGCTTGAAAGAAATGAAACTCTTGTTGAACATTAGTACAACTGTTTATGACTATAGAAACATTGTGTAGTATTTTTGATTTTAGAGTAAGATATTAATGTATTTTACATGTGTATCTGTACTGAATAAAATTGAAAGCTATTCTTTTTTCTATTTCCCCCTGATTTAGCTTTTTTTCTGACCTTTTCTTTTTCTAAATCGTATTTTCCTGTTTTGTTCTATTTTAGCTTTTATTGAAATTTAATATTTTTTAAAAAAATAGTCTTTAAGCATCATTCAGTACTAGTAAATAAAAAAACCATTAAAAGCTGCTAGGAAAAAGAGGATCGTATTCAGTTTAACCTTGATCAAATAAGCCAACCATATATACTTCTCTTTTAGTGTTAAAGGTTTTGATTATTCCTTTTAGGTAATATCCCAGAAGCTGATCGCTTCTCTCTTTTCCCTTTCTCGGGAATTCTTTCACAAGTATAACATATCTCTTTTGTAAATACAAACTGAGAAAAATTGTCCAAGTCACTCTTTCAAATTAAAATTAACATATCCAAGTTATTTTGTTTAATTTGTTATTTGTGTGTTCCTTTTAAATATTAAACTTCAGTCAGTGTCATATGCAGGTCTTCAAATCATTTGCATATCCTATCAATTTTAAATCCATAGCCAAAGAAGAAGGAGAAGGAGAAGAATCAGCAGCTTAAAAGAATAGCTTCTTCTTCTTCTTCTTCTTCTTCTTCTTCTTCTTCTTCTTCTTCTTCTTCTTCTTCTTCTCCTCCTCCTCCTCCTCCTCCTCCTCCTTCTCCTTCTCCTTCTCCTTCTTCTCCTCCTCCTCCTCCTCTTCTTCTTTTATTTTTCTTTATACAGTATTAGTGGGAATTGTCTTCTAATTATAATTTTTAATTCTTTCTGATTGCCTCTAGTAACCAACATCTTATCCTGCTTTTCTCTCATCCAGAACATATTCTCAGGAAGAGATTTTTTATGCTTAAACTCCTTCATGTACTTTTAATTAGATTTTAAACAACTTCAGGAAGTATTTTTATAACTTTTTCCAAAGTTCTCATTTCCACACAATCTAGTCCCCTAGTCCATTTAAATTCATTGGCTATATGAAAAATGAAGCTGTCTTAATCTACCATTGCTTTTCCAGAAGTCCCATGTCCCCAATTAGCCTTTGCAGAAAAGTGAAAGGCTGGGTAGGACCATTTACAGAATGCAACATTTGAGATCTGCCACTACTGGAGATCTATCACTATAATGGATTATGCCTTAATAATTTATATTATTCTCGTTTTCTTCTTCTATTTTCAATCCTTATTTGTATTGTGTGCTGCTCAGTCACTTGAAATGCAGTGGCACAGCAATGTCATAATAAATAAAAAAGTAAAAAATGAAAAGATGATAAGTAGCATAGAGTGTGGTGCTTCACAAACTTTTCTTTGTTAGCCCAAATTGCTTATCAGAGAGTCTTTTATATTCGATGTAGATAAAACACCTTAAAACAACTTAAGCATCCCTCTTGTGATTGGGTAAGAGGTTTATGTGTCGATACCCAAAGAAAAACCACTTTTATCCAGTTTTATGCAAACCTTCAAACCCATGGCAAAAAAGCAATTCATGAAAAAAGTAGCTTTATAATTTCTTGTGAATGCCAGATAATTTATACAATGCAACAAGGAATTGAAAATTAATGTATATTGAAGGCTGAGGTACTTATATTTGACAGGGGAATGGAGTGAACAGCTGCAAGCTATTCATAAGTGGTGAAAAAATAGAACACGTAGACAAATTTGTATACCTTAGTAGAATGATCCCTAAAGATGGAAAAATTGATGGAGAAATTTCAAGACATGAAATGTTAAAAATGTAGCAGGTAGTATATGTGGTCTATTGCAAAGAAAGAAATGTCTATATAAGACATTTGTGTATATCAAGTGCAGTCAATGGGACTTGGTTACTTAACCAGTATATGCGATAAAATAAGAAAATAAAGGTTCCAAAAAGAGAAAAGGATAAGAATGAGAGGATGTTGGATTCAGGGAAATGTGGGGATGAGTATGAAAAAGTTATATTGAGGTAACTGTCTTATAAAGAGAATGACTAAAGATTAAATTGGAAAATAAATACAGGTATACAAAAGAATGAACATATTGAGAGAAAAGGGAAAACAAAGAAATTTATGGTTCGGTGGATTTGATGAGATATTCCATAAAGCAAGAGGTGAGAAGTTTAAAGAATAAAAAGCATTATATAATTCAGTGTATGGGTGCAATAGAAAGAACGATGGTATAGGTGGATTAAAAAGTTACAGAGAAATACAGTAAATGGATTTACTTAGATCTCCTTTTCTCTTACTTTCCGCTGCCAATTTCTTTTCCTTAATACCTGTTATATTTTCTCAGTATTTTGCATAACATTGCTTACCATGAAAGAGAATAACATGATAGCTATTTTTAGTGAAATAGATCACATTAAAAGTAAAGGAAAATAATCAAGGTAAACACATATTTTTTTTCTAGGTTATAGGCTTTGAATTTAAATGCTTACAGACTGGAATTGTGCTTTGATATCTCAATCACATACGTTTTTCACTTAGCCACATTTGTGAAAAGTCCTTGTCTAAGCAATATCTGCTTGGCTCCAAGACTTGCAAGATATCATATTAAAATTACTCTTTTTAAAATTTATATTTTACCAGATAACAAAAATGAACAAAGAAGAGGAGCAGTAAGTCAGAGTTTGTGATCTTTCCTTTTTAAAAACAACAACAACAACAACCCAAATCTTAGTTCATTGTTATTTTGGAAATGTGGTCTCTTTTTCCATATAGCAGTAAGGATCATAAAATTAAAATTTTGTTCTGAGTAATATCAGACGTTTGAATGATCCTATTTTTGGCGAATTATTGTAACATTTAAATGCGGCTACTCAATTGGAATCCATGTGTACAAGGTTTGCATAAACTTAAACATATGACTGGCATATTATGTATTTTAGACTGAATTCAAGATCTGCTGGGAGTTCGGCATTCCCATCTGAGATGTTAATGTCTAACATCTAAAACCTTGTAAGAGCTCATGTGATAAAACTGAAACCTCGTGGGATGTATCAACTTTAACCAAGTTTAATTTTTTTGTGTATACACATTCATTTTATTTAAGTTTGGTGGGCTGAAAAATCCTTATAAGAATATTATGGGCATTGTGTTGCTTGCCCTAACTCAGGAGTCAGGAACCTTAAACACTCAGAGAGCCTTTTGGACCCGTTTCCCACAGAAAAGAAAACACAGGGGACCACAAAACCCTTCCCGTACCTGACTATTTCCTGAGCAGCCACAAAATGAGTATATGTAGTTGAATTAAACATTCTGTTTTCTTCTGAAACTTTTCATTTCTTGGATTTAACAATGGTTGGCCTACAGGAGGTTGAAAAGCTCAATAAATCATGTGCCAGTGGGTGCCATACATCAGCAGTTGTGATGCATATTTTGAGCAACAGGAAGCTGCAGCAGAGGGATGAAAGAACCACATGTGGCTCCAGAGCCGTGGGTTCCTGACCTCTGCCCTAATTGAATGTGTGCATACCTAGTAGCATATGCTAATTTTGTACAAATCTCTTACTGTTGCCTTCTCCTTTGAAGATGAATATCTAGCTGGATGAAATAATACGTATGAGGTCACCCAAATCTAAACATTTACGGAGCTCATAATGTCTACTGTTTGGTAAAAATAAGTAGCATCTTGTAAATATCTGGCAGGGAACAAATATATGACATCTTGGATTCCCAAAATTGGATCTCCCAAAATTGAAGATGAAGCTAAGAAGTCCATGGAATAGCAAATCGTCTGCTGAACATTTAGGATCTTGCATTTGTTTAAGAAAATAGTGCAGTTCAATTCCCAAACTATAATTTAGCGACCACAATTGGGACCGGCAACTTGGTCATTAAGCAAAGCAGTCACCAAGTGATATTGTGACTGCACTTATGGTTTTACTTAAGCTTTCCTTTGCTTCATAGAGCTGTGGGAGTCATAAATGCCATAAATTAAATAATTTCATGGAAAACACAATGATCAGAAAATATTAGTTCTGTTCAGACTTCTGAATTAAGCGTCGTTCCATCTCCTTTCTGTAAAAAGGGATTCACTTTGGGTCTGTCCCAAACATTGTCTTACCTTCTTTGCTCAGGCGCTTCAATTAGAATAATAAAGAGGAAAATCGCAATCACAAGCCTTAAAGAAGAAAACATAGATTCAGGTTCTATCACCAATCAGGATGTGATGCGTGGCAAAAGAAGAAAAGGCCTCTCACTTCCAGCCTTGATCATTTTTTCCTTTTGTGCCAGTGACTCCATGCCGATCCCTGATTGGCATGCAAATAAAGAATGCAAGTACCCCCTCCCACATACGGCTGCTTTTGAAAGGCCTTAATCACTATGATATTATAAATTACAAAAAAAGAGAAAGAAACCACAGGATGGAAATCTAGGAGAAGAAATTTAAGGGGGGGGGAATGTGCTTTTAGCCCTCTCTGCTCCCACGCACCCTTCTCCCCCTCCCCTCACAGCCTACAGGGGGCAAAGCAAATGACAGAACGACAATGGCTGCAAAGAACAGAGGCTGTTGAGCCCAGCTGTGCTCAGCTGCCTTGAGTCAGGCAGCCATGAAAGGCACCGAAAGTGGCAGGCAGGTAACTCACCTCTTTGTGGGACTGTTTCAGCTGGACTTTGTATGGCACTCCCAGCGTGAGGCGCGATTAATATACAGAGGCGCTCATTTATTCCTCAAATGCGAGGCCTTTTAGTTATCAGTTCACACCAAAGCCGTTGCAAGGTACAAGTGGAGACCTGCTGATTCTTGGTGGGGGCTTAAAGCTGGGACGTCCTCCTCCGCTCCAACTAAATTGGGTGGTTTTCTTCGAGGAAGTCTAGCTTCGCCAAAGCTTCCTCTCTTCTTGTGAGGCAGGGGAGGGCGAGAAAGATCCAGGGAAGAAATATGGAGGTTTTAATAAGTTCCTTCCAAGGGAGGAAAGGGGTCGCCTTAATGAACAGAAAGCCGAGGCACAGTTATGTATTGTGTACATAGAATTGTATGCAAAAGTACAGACTTCTCCATCATTACCTGTAGGCAGTTAGACATTGGTTTTGGTTCTTGGGTTAATTCTGTCAATATATCTCAAATGGATGGATATGAATACTTTCCATGAATTAAACCTAGTTTCTTCTGTTGCTGGATACATTTGTTCACAAAAGACTACCTACTTTCTTAGCTATTTATGGTCTAGCTATTTATTTATTTCAGCTGGGGGAGCACAAGCAAAAACATTGTGTATAATGGCACAATCATTAGTATTGCTCTATTGCCAAATGCTAGTCTTCCTAGTTCACTTATGGGTTGCCCCAAACAATGGGAGCTAGGGTAGGGGAGTCCAGCCTCAACCGCTTTAGGGAGTTTTCCCCACCAATACTCATCCCTTTCTGCTTCGGTCATTGAGGTGGGCATCCCAGATGTCTTGGTTTCCATGATCAGAGACGGCTGCGCTTGGGTTCTGATTGGACTACTAGTTCCTGGAGTTCCCTGGGGTGTGTGTGTAGAAACTGCCTCTTTCTGGGTTGCCAGGAGTCGACATTCTTCAGAGATTTTGCCCTCTGCCATGGTGGCCTGAGTTTCTCTCCACGCACCCCGGTATCAGAAAGCAGAAAGTCCGGAGCTCAGGAATCCTGGTCGTTTCTTATTAGTTTTGGGAGAGCTAGCTTGCTGTCAGGGTTCCGACCAATGCCCTAATAAAAGCAGGAGCCTCAAGCCATTTTTCCAGAAAAAAACAGTTGTTTTATTAGCAGTGCCATATTGGCACGAACCAAGTGAAGCCAGCTCTGACTTCACCCAGTTCATACCTTGCCTCTGACCCTGTTTCCTCCTCCCCTTAAGGTGTGTCACCAGCCACATTCTCCATCAAAGCAATTTTGCAGGTCGTAGAAGTCACTCCCTCTGGCCGTTGTGGGTCTCTGTGGAGATGGCCTTGACCTCGGCCGGCTAGGATGTGTTTTGTTTTGACTGAGGTGCAAATTTCTCAGTGCAGCTGCAAGATGTGATTTCCACACCCACTGCCTATGGCAACTCAGGAGCTGGTCAGGAAAGCTTCATGAGTTGACACACTTGTTATAGTTGCTTTCACCACCCTTTAAATAAATGAAATTATTGGTGAGAATAACCGCTACTGATCACGCTCAATAATGTACAGTTGAGAAGGTTGGGTGAATGTAGGTGGTGTCTGGGTGGGATGGAAATTTTATCTACTTTTCAGTTTCTATTAGGATGCAGGGAAAATGGAACCAAGTATTTTTGAACAAGGATTTAGCACTTAGAAGAGTGCTAGACCTAAAAATCCTTTGAAGTATTCAAGTCAGGAAACTCCATGAGAATTCTAGAATTCTATTTTATTGATTTAGGCCAAAGTAACGGAATCTTGAAATCTTGGCTGTGAGTTTTTTTCCTTCCAAAGAATGAAGGCAGAGCTTCTTTCTTAATTTCCAAATCTTAAAACGTTTTTTGTAACTGTCATCATGTAATTTCTTCAAGGTCATCCCTGTGGCTCACCATAAGACCTGTGTTTAAATGGAGCACAGATGTCAGGTCACGGATATGGTGGAGAGGCGCTGGGTGAATCAGAAGACAGTGCCCTTGATACTCATTGCTACTCTCCTGCTATTTCTGAGACCAGACACCCAAACTATTTTGGGACATGTATTTTGGACAGGGCATAGGTCAAAGAGAGAACTGCTCAGTAATTGGAAGTTTATGTTTGCAGCTACCTAAAGTGTCCAGTGTGAGTCAGGAAGATCAAATCATTAACCACATTGTTAAGGAAATATTGTAGATTACATCCATGGTAAAAAAAAAAAAAGATTGTGTTAGGAGAAAAATTTAATACTGGAACAGCTTTAAGCTACTTTTACAGTGGATTGACAATGGAGACATATTTAAAAATAGTTTGTGGAGTATCTTTATTCATTCAGATTATATGCTCACCCAGCTAAGAGTGTGAGTCTACGCAAGCAGCATCCGATAACCAAACCAAACCAAACCAGAACAAAAACATTTCTGAGACAATGGTGGAGGATGGAAGGATTTGAAAGAGGGGTGAAAGAGCCCATCTACATTAAGACTGAACAGCCCTCTCTCAACAGAGGGGGGGAGGGATATGACACCACCCATCTCCTGTTTACAATATACCATATTTTTCAGAGTATAAGACGCACCTTAGTTTTGGGGGAGGAAAATAGGAAAAAAAAGTCTGCCTACCAGGTATTCATCTGGCTAGTGTCCTTAGTCAGCTTCAGCAGATAGGTTTGCTGGTTTTGAGTGCATACGTGCTTTTTATCCCCTGGTTGGGGATAAAAACCAGCTTCTAAAGCACAGCTGATTGTTGGAGGGAGCAGAATTGAGAAAAGCAGGCAAAGCTGGAAGATCACTTCACTTGCTAGTGCCTCATTAGGGCTAAAAAAAGCTTCGAGAAAGCTGCATTTGAAGTATAAGATGCAGCCAAATTTTCAGCCTCTTGGGGGTGGGGAGTGCATCTTATACTCTGAAAAATATGGTAGTCCTTTTAGCAGTTCCAAGAAGGTTCCACATTTGCACTATTCAGATGACTGAGGGCACAGATAAGCTTCCAAGTGGCCTCAACGACTCTCAGAAAGAGTGCTAATGACCAGGTGAGTGCAAGAAATATAAATCATTCCATCCCCCACCATTGAGTCACAGCTGAAGAAGCTTCTTGTATGAGAAACAAAGGTTCTCATACAAAAGGAAAGAAAAATGAAATGACTTCCAAATTGAAGTGATCCCAATGCCTGAAGATTGCTGGTCTGGACAGGGAAAAGCAGATTCAGGCTCAATTCTACCAATACTAAATGTATGGACATCAAGTAAGACCTGCCTGTAATCGTCATTCTTTAATTCTAGATGGGGTCACACACTTCCCAGACTGAATGAGTCTATAACTCAGGGGACCTCTTGGATTCACAATTCCTGCTTGAGGAAGAATATTGCATTTGTAGCTAAAAGGGCTTTGTGTAATTCCATTTTGTGAACCAATTAAAATCAATAATGGATTGCCAGGCAGTCATTTATATCTTAGTCACATTTTGATTAGCAATCTCAACTCAACGTACAGAGAACTACTCTTAAAGACTACCTGGAGTCTAAAGTATGAAGTAGCTTGATTAGCTAAGGACACTTCCTTACTTGCCTGAGTAACATTACTACTGCAAGACCTGTATTGATTCCAGTTGGCTTTTGGATGTATTTCATGGTGTTGGGCTTTCACCTTTTAAACTCTATATAGGGGTGGGGTACTATGGGCCCTTGGCATAAAGGGGCCATAGTTCTCCACCTCTGATCTACATGGTCCAGGGCCTTGAGATTTGTGTCATTCTTTTTTCCCAGTGTTTTCTATCCACCTTTTAATATCTACTGGAGTAATCACCTTTCACATTCCTTCCTTGAAGGATTGCTATCACTAGGGACCACTATATCATGCACTTTTGTAGTTAGCCCTCTCCTTTGGAAAATACAGTGGGTCACCTCCCTACAAAAAGTTATAGTTGCTAGTGTGATTGTTTCCCTTGGAATACCAATTGTTACTGAGTTGGGGAATTCATTATTTTTTTAAAGATTGTATTTGTTATTTGTAGGACTCATAGCAGAGATGGTATTCAGCAGGTTCTAACCAGTTCTGGAGAACCAGTGGCGGAAATTTTGAGTATTTCAGAGAACTGGTAAATACCACCTCTGACTGGCCCCATCTATTCTCTGCTTCCTGAGTTCCATCTGATTGGGAGGAAATGGGGATTTTGCAGTATCCTTCCCCTGGAATGGGAAGGGAATGGAGATTTTACAGTATCCTTCCCCTGCCACGCCCACCAAGCCACGCCCACAGAACTAGTAGTAAAAATTTTGAATCCCACCACTGCCTCATAGATTCTTTTTGGAACCAGTGACATCATTGGCACAATAATACATAATTAAAAGGGTTGTGTGTTGTCCAAAGGACTCGGGAAACCAAGTATCAATGAAGGCAGCTAATGCTAGGAGAGAAATGATAACTGGGTAGCCTTAGTCGTAGGGTGAGATAAAATAAAGGTAAAATGTAGTTGTCAGTAGGCCACAAATGTGCTGGATGAATGTAAACAGGGACTGGACTTTTTCAGTCCTTGAACTGTGCTGGGGGTCACAGAGAGATCCAATGCAGATAAAAACTGCCAGCACTGTTTTTATATGCAGTATCCCAGTAAATAGAGACACAGTCACCTTCAATGCTCTGTATGGAAGTTAGGATTTGTAAAGCAATATATTTGCTGTCTACTTAGATCACCGGAAGGTCAGCTTCTGTCTCACTGTCCCATCGAAGACATCCAGTTGTAATGAAGTGCATCAGACCTTTCTTCAATTCAGTCTTCAGATTCATTGCCCTGGAGAATCTGCTGACTCTTGTACAACCAGGTTTTTTCCAAAATGACTTGAAATTCTTTATTTAAGCAGGCATTTCAGTTGTTAATCACTGTCTTTGATTAAGCTGACTCCAGCCTCCCATTAGAATTAGAAAAGTAGAATCTGAAGCTATTAATTAGGTCAATATGACTTGCTGCTGTCAGGATATATGTATGTATTTCACCGGCTGAAGCCTCCAGCTGGCCTTTGAGACCTGGCCTGGGTTCAGCAAAGTACACTTAATGAAACAGAGGAATGTAAGCCTCAGATAAGAGGCACTAAATACAAAGGAGCAAAGCTAGTAGCCACAGGTTAACCGAGTAGCGCTGGCTGACAGCTATTAGCTACAATTTTAAATTTCCTCAAACATATCCAAGATGTTGACATAAACATCAATGTTCCTACATCCTGATTGCATTGATGCAAGATTTGCAGTTGCTGCAGCTAATGGTACAAATCTAGAAAAGTAAGTGAGGGGCCTAGTTTTGGAGCACATCTGAACTCCCGTCAACCTCCCTGCTTTTTTTCCCTGCAGTTTTAATACCCAGCTAAGAAATTAATCCATTCCTTAAGATCGAAACAAGCCAGATAAGAGGCAGGTCAGTGAATTAAGAATCTGACTCTTGATTGCAGCCGTAATCATATTTTTTTAATCCTTCCCCCACACACCGAAAGAAAGACAATTTGCACTAGAAAATAAATTGCTTCAATAAATTATATATTTAATCTGCACTTGGGAATAGAAAGTTGAGCTCACTATTTATTGCAATGTATGGCAAATAATCAGCCCTTTCTTCTCTCACATGGAGCAAACTAATAGGTTTTAACCTATTCCATTATTTGATAATTTCTTCCTTTATTAATACAAATAGCTTGTGGTTGCTTTCAATTAAAGGGTTTTTATTTTATAATAAATTCTAATCAGCAAAAATGAACCTTCTCCCTAAAGATGGGGAGGAGCCAACAGGTTCTGCTTGAATATGATGCATGTAAATAATTGTTCCTTCTTCCCTTTTCTCATCTGCCTTTTCCTGCCATTCTCCCATCCCTTTTCTTCCCTTAATCCTGTCTCTCACCGTCTCTCCTTCTACTGCACATCTTCAGAAGTGAACCCAGTCCAGTCTAGAAGACTTCGCAGGCAACCTCTGTATATCAGACGTAAAAGTAGAAACAAAGTTTTACAATTAGAAATTCTTCTATACAGTGTCCTATATGGAACATTCTTCTTCCATCCCATCCAACTTCCATTTGCTTCACATCTTTCAGGTCATACTTCAGAAGACCATTCAATGTACACATTCTTCATTGTGTACAGAGCCTTTGACCTTGCTTCTTAGGTCCAGTGGTGGGATTCAAATAATTTCACTACCAGTTCTGTGGGCATTGCTTGGTGGGCATGGTATGGCTGGGTGGGCATGGCTTGGTGGGTATGGCAGGGGAAGGATACTGCAAAATCCCCATTTCTTCCTGATCAGCTGGGACTTGGGAGGCAAAGAATAGATGGGGGAGGGGCCAGTCAGAGATGGTATTTACCAGTTCTCCGAACTACTCAAAATTTCCGCTACCGGTTCTCCAGAACTAGTCAGAACCTGTTGAATACCACCACCTCTGCTTAGTTCCATTTTGGCTATACCACATAAGTAGCAATAACCATAGCCTGCACCATGTGGATGATGCTCTAATTCAGCCTGCAGCAATTGCCAGAAAACAAGCCTTGCTTGAGTAATAACCCACCGAAAACCCGCATGGGGCCACTAGTCTCCAATTTGTATAACCAAAGCACTGTGAGATTGCACTGGCAAAACTTCATAGAAACATTAAAGCAAGAACATTAAAGGAACAGTGGAAATGGACATGCTCTTGGAGATTTAAAAAAGTACCTATTTTTGTCTTTAATTTTTAAATAATCAAAAATTCAGAAACGAAATCCCATTATGCAGGATTGTTGGATGTATTGCCAAGAGCAATGTGACATGCACAAGTCTGAACATTGAAAAGCCATCTATTAACACCCAACAATGGCCACAAAATGGGTAGAAAAAGTTTAAAACTCCACAAAATAACAACAACAATACTTGATTTACATTTTAATCCTTGCTTCTCATTATAATTTAGCTTTGGGTCTTTTGGGGAGAAGATGAAACCAGTGAAACTTTAATCTCTTGGGTTCCATTGATTTCTATAATCTTTCATCTTTTGCATATATATTTTTTTGGTGATTTCCATATAATCAAAAGAACTGGGAACTGAACAATGATGGAAAACTTATAATTTTGGTAATTACAATTATGGTGCAATTCTCTTGGCCTGGTTGACCGTTTTTAATCAGGCAGATGGTATGCAAATAGATCAGGATGGTGTTTCATTAACCGAATGGATAGGAAACTATTGAGGATCTTGAGTGTTTGGAATGAGGAGGCATCAGAGCTTAGAAAAGAAAATTCCCCATCAGCTAATATTTTGGGGTTCATGGTTCTATGACCTATTAGTTCTGACATGATATAACGTAAGTGCTGCTCAGTAAGAGTGCCCTAAGAGTGGATGCAATTATGATCTCTGGGGATCTGTACTTAAAGCAAGTTTCAGAAAACCATTGCAAAACTCTCTTCTATGATTTCTCTCTTCCAAGAACACGCTTCACTACTTAAGGAAAAAGGAAATGGGTTACAAGGTGAATTCTGTAGCCGAACGTGCAGGAATGTTGAGTTCCAGTTTTGATATATCCAAAACAATGTAGGTCAGGGGTGTCAAACTCGATCGCATCATGAGTTGTATTGTGAGGTTTTGCAATGTTTTTTGCCTTTGCAGAGCTGGGGTGGACATAGCCTATGTGGGCTATAGACAGCTTGTGGGCCGCCAGTTTGAAAGGCCTGGTGTAGGTGGTGCTCTCCCATAATTTCCATATATATACGTATATAAACAACTTCAGCATAATCAAATGAGGAATGCAGCAGGAGAGAAAGATCACATCTTAATATGGAGCAGAGATGGGTTGCCTATTTTTTTACTACCGGTCTGGGTGCGCTCATGCGATGCTCCTGCGCATCAGCAGAAGTATCCGGGTGGGTTGGTGGAGCCTCCCGCCGCCACTACTATCGGTTCAGCCAATCCTGCAGCATCCGACCTCTGATATGGAGATAACTAGAAACATTCTAGAAACCTGGACAAAGATTAAACATGATTCTGCCTGCTTGCATTTGCCATAGGAAATTCTTAGACCTGCACAGGTAGGTAGATTCTGTCAATATGTTTTGCTCCATGGAAGATCTGCAGTTTGCCTCAATACCTTAATTAAAAATATCAAATAGGGGTTAATCTGTCCTGACCAGCTAACTTGCATCTGAAAAAGGGTTTCTGTGTACATGCAGAAGCTGCTTTTTTCATACAAAGCTTTGCATAACTCTAGAAAATATGTTGGATTTCTGAGACTCACAGCATTTTAAAGCTAAGCAGATTTATAGCTTTTATTATAACGAAATATCAATTTGCTTGGCATGCAGTATCCCCAGGTTAAATCAAATTCTGGCTTTTGCTAGCTGGTCCATATGTGTTCATTAAAGCAAGTTGTCAAGGAGGCGAGTTGTTTGCCTCAGATGGTTTAGAGAGAGCAAATATGTAATATACAGTGGACAGCAAATGCAACATGATTTGCAGAGATTCTTCCTGCTGGTTATATACTCTTTTACTCGGCTGATACATTCTCAAAGAAAACATCAGCATTGTGTTCCTGTACAGCAGCTCTATGTACAGCAGCTCTAGCTATATGAGCACGTGCTTGAAAACCTTTGCTTCATCATATGAAGGCTGTTTTAGGAAGATAATTTTCTTAAAGAACAAAATGCGATCATGACTTAATTTCACTTAATTGAGAAGTGCTTCAAGAGGCAAGGATCAGAGAAATACCTCAGAATGGATCCTAAAGAGAGAGGTCAGTGTACAGAAGGAAGGACAAGAAGCAAGGGATGGAAACTAATCAAGGTGAGAACCAACCTAGAAGGAGAAATTTCCTGATAGCTGGAAACAATTAACCAGTGGAACGACTTGCCTCCAGAAGTTGTGGGTGCTCCAACACTGAAGGGTTTTAAGAAGAGATTGGAAAACCATTTGCCTGAAATGGTATAGGGTTTCCTGCCTGAGCAGGGGGCTGGACTAGAAGACCTCCAAGGTCCCTTCCAACTCTGTTATTCTATTATTCCATTCTGTTAGAAGTGCCATTGGTTTTGCAGTCTAGCACATAGCCAAGATGATGAGTGTTTACATAGCAAGAGTAGGTAAGCTACAGATGCTCATATAAATGGTCCACGCCACATGTGAAATTCATGGACTGGTATGTTATGCAATTTTTTGTTAATGGGATTTATTCCAAAATTAAACTGCAATGTTTTTTATTATTATTTAGATTAGTTATCCCCCAAACCAACCTGGTGAGCAGTCCCTGTGTTCAACTGCTCCTAATGATTTTGGAAAGTAGACATATATGTGTGGGTTTTTTTTAAATTTCCTTCTGAAAGAAAGAAATAGACAAATCCTAAGAATAAAAGAGAACTCATATGAGAATATAAGAGGCATTCCGTGTCCATTCAGGAGCTTAGCAATTACAAATGAATCTGTATTGCTGATTGGTAGACTTACGATATGCAACAAATAATGTTAACATGATTTACTTGTTACTAAAAAGAAAACATGCATTGCTACTACTGAAAGATTTCAGATACTTCATTGGATTTTGGATGCAGATAACTCTTCTTGCCCGATTAAGATAACCTTTTACTCTACAAAGCAATCTTTTTCACTGTCTAAAATCTTATGTCATTACATTTGTCCTGGTGCAACATTTGTTTCTTTAAAGTTTACACCACATAGTTGTATCCTTTGAAGGAGCACATGTATACTGGAAATATTTCAGCAGCATTTTTTCTATAAAGCTTAAAGTTCTGTGTTCTCCTAGTCTCAGTCCTCCCATCTGCAGTATATGAAAAGCAGTGCTGACCAGCCTAACAACACTTCTGTAATTATGATTGAACACATGGGAATTGCAAGAGCTCTGAATTCTAGAAAAGTGCTATGCAATGCAATGGATTCTTCATTCCACCCAAGTTCTAGCAAAGCTCTGTAGAACCTGAATCTCTCAATCTACTTTTGTTAGATAGCATGTGAGACAGAGAAAAGGAAAGATGGGAAAGGAAAGCCTGGTGTAGTCCTAACCTTGGTCCGAGGGAGACTTATAGTAGCAAAGTAAAGGGGAGCTTTATGATACTAGAAAACATTTCTCTACTGCTGGAATTGTTGTGGTTCCCCAAGGAAGCAGGACCCAGTAATTCTGTCAGCTACTATGGCAACTAAGAAAGAGCAGGAATTGGGGGAGAAGGGGGAGAAGTGTGTTCTGGTGTGGAGGAATTGATATGCAGAGGTTGTTATCTGTCACCGTCCTTGATCATTAGAGAGCACGGCGGCTGCAGGGGATGGATGGTTGAATATCAGGAGAGGAAGGAGGCTGCACAACGGAATAACTGATGCTGATGGATTCACACACACCTTTCTAATTGGGTCTTATTTTCATCACATGCATGTGTATATACATCTCATGGCCTTCTGTGATTGCACAAAATTGATAGGAACATCTGTTAAGACATATTTGCTTTCATCATATTCCTACCACTTACTCTTCTTCCTGCCTTACAATATTACCTGCTGTATACCCTTCATATAACACACAGACGTACAGAGTGGATGAATTCACATAGCCAGCATAAGCCTAAGACTGATTTATCAGAAAATAGTAGCTCGGTCAGAATGATGTGCTATTCAGGGGTGGGTTGCTGCAGGTATTACTGCCGGTTCAGGGTCCATGTGCATTTGCACCTAAAAGAGGTCTGTGCATGCGTACAATGTTAGAAAAAGGGGGGGGGATTGCATTTTTGCAATGAAGATTGTTCTGTGCATGGGCAGAACTAAAAATGAAGATGGTGCCACTGTCAATAGAACCAGTTCGGGGGCATGGCAGACCAAGTTACTACCTACTCGGCTGAACCAGTCCAAACCGGTAGTAAAACACAATGGGAGTGAAATTTCCAACCAATATATCCATTTATCATATTGATTAGTAATTAGGAAACTGTGTTATAGTGTTATAGAGATGAGAGTTCTGATGCAATAATTCTTCAACTTATGACTGTTAGTAAGACGTTAGAATTGTAAATTGAGGCACCCAAGTGACCCAATTTTATGTTATTTTTGTGGCGGTTATTAAGTGCATCACCACAATCATTAAGCATGCACTATGGTTATAAGAACTCATATTTTATGATGGCCAGAAATTCTTTACAGTTCATAAACAGGGTTTAGCAACCATGGTCTACACAACAATTTCTAGTTACCAACAGATACTAGCAGTGAAAGCCTGTATTAGTATGATGGTATAAATGGTTAGATTTCTCTTGGTTCATTCATACATTCCCACTTTCTTTCTTACACACTTATATATTATGGTGTTTGTAAGCATTTTACATGCACAAAGAGACATCTTAAAGTTCTCTGAAATCTTGAAGCCAGAGATGGTTTGCTCCCAGTTTGGCCCAGATCGGGTGAACCGGTAGTGGCAGAGGTGTAAGGCTCCACCCACCTGCCCAGAAGCTTCTGTGCATGTGCAGCAGCATCGCATGAGCAAGCACACACACGAGCATGAACGAACCAGTAGCACCAGGATTTACAGCCCACCTCTGCCTGAAGCCCAACACAGCCCAACAGATACTAGGAATGAAATCCTATACCAATGGCATAAATGGTTAGATTTTCTTTGGTGTATTCATTCCCTCCCTTCCTCTCTCTCGCCATCTCTCCCCCCTCTCTCTTTCTTCCCCCCTCCCCTGTCTCTTATACAAACACCATGTCTCTAAGCATTTTACATGCATAAACAGAGATCTTAAAATTCTACAGTTCACTTCAAAACAATATACCCAGGAGAGCTTTGAGCCAGTGAAATCAGATGCCATAATAAATTTGCTTGTGACTAAGTGATGTAAGGTACGTTAAAAGGGAAAACAATTATATATTTGTGAGAGCCTGGTGGAAAAGCATTGCACCGGATGCAATGCAGTCCTGCTTGAAAAAGGCAACAGGTTGGGATAGCTACATCATTAATAGCCATAAAGAGATAAGAAGACAAAATGGGCTTTGCTTTACCTCTAACATGCAAAAGAGAGGGGGGGGGTGGAGGTAGAAGGATGAGGATGAGTAGAAAGAAGAGTAGGAACAGCATCAGCAGCACCCTTTCTCTGCTCAAATGGCAAAAGGAAGAAAACAGAAGAACATGGTTCCTTCTTCTTTGGACAAAAAGAACTAGCAAAGGATAAGCCACCAGAACTGTCAATCTGGCTGCACTGTATTAATGTAGTACCTGTGTCAGAGATGGGTTCCTACCAGTTCGCACCAGTTCGGTAGAACCGGTTCGTCAAATCTACCGAACCGGGTAGAAGAGGTTCCACACCTATAGAAGAGGTTCCAATTTTTTTTGAAACCCACCACTGACCTCTGTGTGCCTCTCTTCAACCTGGAATGTGTATACATCATGAGCTCATGTATGTTTTTATTCATTTTGATTGTGGTGAGTTACTACAACATGAAATATGCCACAGTCTCAAACATAATGGGAAAAAGAGAATGAAAGCTTCTGTACCTGATTGTTGAATTCTAAGTATTATTAAAAAAATTGTTCAATTATTATATAATTATTAAATTATACATTATTAAGATAAAAAATAAAATAAAAAAATCAAAGGGCAGACTTGATGGACCACTAGGTCTTTTTCTGCCATAAACTTTCTATGTTTCTATCTTTATGTTTCTATTCCTCTTGAAAAGAAATGACCTTGCTTCTTTCAGGTTCCAGGCCCTTGACCTTTATAGAGATTTGGGACATGTAATCTATGTAAATTAGCATTTAATTAATTAAAATATGTGTTTACTATATTAAATATGTACTTCTTCCATAATCCTAGTTTTTGTCTTGTCTGAAATTTATTGGGTGGCTTTCCTCTATTTCCTAACTAAATGAACATTTTGCAAATATCAGATTTAAATTCCACATTTCATATTCTCAGTATTTGAAATGTGACTAAATTAGATCAGTCTTCCAATATGAGCCAGATGTCCTTGCCACTTCAGAGGTAATTGAGGTGGCTTCTTAATCTCCCAAAATAAGACCTACCCTGATTTTTTAAGCATGCACCTAATATAAGCCCTGCCCCAAAAATAAGCTCTAGTGAAGATTGCCATCAGCCGGGGGGGGCATGTCCAGCACCAGAGAGAGCAGGACACTAGGGGCTGACACAGGTGAATCAATTGCCTATGCAAGCAGCAGGGGGAGGCAGAGGCAGGGGGAGGCAGACAATCCAGATGTGCTGTGAGAACCGTGGGAAAGCTGAGAGTTGGTGCGTCAGAGAAGGCAGCTGGCCACAGAGGCTCATCTCACATAGTGGCACTGGCAGCAGATGGAGGCAGAGGTTTGGGTGGGGAAGGCAGGCTATCCTGATGATCCATTCAGGATGCAAGCAAGCCAAGAAGGGTGAAGACAAGTCTCCTGTGGCTGGCCGCCCACCCTGTCCCACCATCTCTCAACTTGCCTGCAGCCCACACGGCATGTCCAGATTGTATGCCTTCCTCCCTGTGCCTCTACCTCCATCTGCTATCAGTGCCACCACACAAAGATGAACCTCCTGTAACCAGCCACCCACTCCATCCCACTATCTCTCAGCTTGCCTGCTCTGTTGTGGCCATGAGCAAAGAGAAGATGTAGGACCCTGCTTGGCGGGGCTGCTGGAGCTGCCACCACAAGGCGAGGCAGGTGTTGGGGCATGGATGGCCTAGCTGCAGGGCCCTGCGGTAAGCCGGTGCAAGGTGCATGGGGCAGCTTCTCCCCACCTCACAGCAGCGGCATTGGTATTCTGTGTGGCCTCCTGTCCTATTGTGCTGTGACAAAGCAGAAGAACTGTTCCTCTGTGTACACGGGGAAAAATAAGACATCCCCAGAAAATAAACCCTATTGCTTATTTTGGAGTCCCCCCCAAAAATAAGACCGGGTCTTAGTGTATATTTACCAAAAGTTAACATTTCAAAAAGTAGATGCTAATGATATACATCAATCACAAAAACTTTAAAGTGATATTGGATTTCAGACTATAAGTGATTCATCCAAAAGTTGCATTTTGTGTCTACTGTCTTCCCAAAGAGTATAAAATATTTGAAAAGATGGAGTGAATGTTTTTTGTTGGAAATGTAAACAAATTGAAGGATCATTGACTCCTATAATCTGAAATGGTGAGTAGTTGGTACCTTTTTGGAATAGCATTTCAATAGATAGAATTATGAGGAAATCCCTAAATTTTAAACATGTTAATATGACAGTGAATTATTTCCCAAAATGATCTTTGACAAATTATGGTTATACAAAGCATGGGAATTGGGGGGAGAGAATCTGAGAAATTGGAAATATGATTGATTGACTTTTGGAAACATGTAATTTATCCAAATGTAAATTCTCCATTTAGGATAAGGCAGTATTTTCACTCAAGCAGAAAGTAGCCAAAGGTCTACTGTAAACTGCTGGATAATTTTAATTAGAGCATCAAGGATTTCTTACTCCCAGGAACAGCTGCCTTTAAAAAGGATTTCCCCAGTTGTATCCCTGAAAAGAATAATTGGAAAAATATGGAGACTGTGATCTGTGTGTAAAGATTTGGGAAGTAATACCAATTAGGTGTTCTTGCCCTGAGTATCTTATCAAAAGAACCCCATTTGTGAATACCATATGTTGCCTAATGGAGCCCTTGTCTTGTTCTTACTTCAGTCTTCTTGCTATTAATGTATAGGACTGCAATCAGGGGTGGGTTGCTGTGGGTTTGCCCGGGTTCAAGAAAACCCGTAGCTAACATTATGGCTAGTTTGGAGAACCTCCAAATCTTTCTGTGGCTGGCCCTGCCCACCCCTCCCTTCCCCTCCCAGGAGTCTCCACACAGCCTGCTTTAGATGCGAGGTAAGTGCAGGACCAGTGCGGAGGCTTGGGGAGGGGGACAATGGGCTTCCCAGAAGGCCTCTGGAGTCTGGGGGAGACAAAAGCTCTCCCCCTGCCATGGTGCAGGAGGCCAACTAGGCCATGCCCACCATGGCCATGCCCACCCAGCAACCAGGCAAAAAACCCGTTGCTAAAATTTTTGAAGCCCACCCCTGACTGCAATATTGCTACCACCAATAGTAATAATTGTACTGTTTTAGCTTTCGTTTACAAAAAGTCTTAAATATGCATATGGACCAGAATTATACTTGAATAGAATAGAATAACAGAACTGGAAGGGGTCTTGTAGATCATCGAGTCCAAACTCCTGCTCATTTCTGACAGTCCAGTCTCTTCTTGAAAGCTTCCAGTGATGAAGCTCCCACAACTTCTGTAGGAAAGCTGTTCCATTGCTTGATTGTTCTCACTGTCAGAAGGTTTCTCCTTATTTCTAGGTTGAATCTCTCCTTGATCAATTCCCAGCCATTATTCCTTTGTCTGGCCTTCAGGTCCTTTGGAAAATACCATGATCCCCTCCTCTCTGTAACAGCATCTCAAATATTGTTAACACTTGCCTATCCACATGGAAGAAAGTCCAATTCCAAAATTCCAGAGAAAGTGATCAACTTTCTCTTCCAACATGAAAAACAAAGCTTTGGTTGCTGTTGGCTACACAAATGACACCCCCTGCCCCATGAAGGAATAATGTATGCAGCCTCCTGGCAGCCAGCCCAGCATGCTTACAGAGTCACTGGCTGAAATGAGTTTTGCAAGAAAGAAATCCACCTTCCCACATTGCTCCTAGATAGACAGAAGAACAATGTGACTGCTTTGGTGTGAAATTCTCCGACTCAACCCTTTCACACATAGACAGCACAAATGAGTAAAAATACAAAAAAAAAAAAACCTTTCAAGGATTGCAGATGGTTTTATAACAATCACCGAGACATCAAAAAATCACCCCACTGCTTCTTCTTTTCAGTGTTTTGTTTGTTTTCAGAGTGCACTATCCACTGCAAAAAACACAGGCCAAAGTGGTCTATCACAAATAGTTTGTTCATCAATCCAGGCCCATTGAACTGTCTATTGTAATGACGCTATTCTTTTGACAGGCGGATATCCCAGAAATCACTTTCTAAGTCAGTTTAGACTGCCACTTTGAAGTTCAGCTTTGGACTACATAATTCCTGAAGTTATTTAATCAGAGGGTGGCTGGCCATCTCTCAGGGGTGCTGTACCTGATCTTGCATTGAGTGAGTTAGAGTAGGTGTCTCCACAACATATACCAATTGACATTCTACGCTTTACTTGGAAGAAATGGACTAAGTTGAAAACACCAGCCTTCTTGTGCTGTTTTCAGAGGGTACAGATATTTCCAAATCCCATTCTTTATCCAGTTTGGGTCAACCAACAGAGGAAAATAAAACAAGGTAGCAAGCATTTACCGCCTGAATCCCGGAATGTGTCTTACCTCCTTAATAATATTATGGACCTCTCTGATCAAGTGACTGAGGAGGAAAGGTTGTCGAATGGAGGGATACGTACAGGGTGGGCTTCAAAAATTGCAGCATCGAGTTCATTGCCCCGTTACTGGGTGGGCGTGGCCTAGTCAGCCTCCTGCACCATGGCAGGGCGGGTTTCGCCCTCCCCAGGCTCCAGAGGCTTTTTTCGAGCCTCCAGAAGGGCAAAAACTGCTTCCCCTGGGCTCCAGAGGTCCTCCGGAGGCTGGAAACATGCCCATTTCCAGACTTCCGGAATCTCCGGTAGGCCCATTTCCCACACTCCCTGAGCCTCCGTGCCCTGCACTTATCTGGCATGATGAATGGGCTATGAGGAGTCTCCTGGGAGGGGAGGGGTGGGAGGAGCAAGTCAGGGGTGGCATTTGGGTGTTCGTCGAACTGGGAAAAATCCTAGCTACAGGATCACCCGAACCCGTGCAAACTCCCAGCAGCCCACCTCTGGATACATAGCATTCTGCACCTCTGTCCCCTGTCTTTCCTAAAGGAAGACATTGGTAAAGTTCAGAGGTCTCTAGGTAAAGGAAACACACAAAATGGTAAATGCATGCATATCGTAACATGGTCATTTATGCTTGGAGTGAGGGCAGCTACAATCCCTCCAGAATAGAATACAGAATAACAGAGGTGGAAGTGACCTTGGAGGTCTTCATGCAGGGGATCCTATATTATTCCAGACAAATGGCAGTCCAATCTCTTCTTTAAAACCTCCAGTTTTGGAGCACCCACAACTTCTGGAAGAAAACAATTCCACCGATTAATTGTTCTCATTGTCAGAAATTTCTCCTTAATTCTAGGTTGGACCGCTCTTTATTAAACTTCTATCCATTACTTCTTGTTCTGGCTTGTTCTGGAGAATAGGTATACCCCTTCTCTCTGTGACACTCAAATATTGGAAGAGTGTTATGAAGTCTCCCATAGGCCTACTCTCTGTTTAGACTAGACATACCCAGTTCCTGAAATGGTTATTGCATTTATTCTCCAGTCCCCCTAATCATCTTTGTTACTCTTCTCTGAACTTTTTCCAGAGTCTCAACATCTTTTTTGTGGTGAACAGAACTGGATCAGTATTCCAAGTGTGTTCTCACTAAAGCAGTATAAATATATGATCCTCACCAGGTTGAGTAAAATGGTTCAAGACTTCTGGACCCATTCAGCCAAAAAGAGACCCACCATGGTGTGGGTAGGTCTGTTACTCTTAATGGACAAATACAAATAACTGGAGACTATCACACATTTGCAAACCCATGTGTTACAGAGGCTATGTCCCAGTGATGGGTTTCAAAAATTGTTCGAACCTACTCTGTGGGTGTGGCCTCTTTGTGGGAGTGGCTTGCCGTCCATGTGACTGGATGGGAGTGGCTTGCCGCCCATGTGACCGGATATGAAGATGCCGACGACGCTTGTCAGAACCACCTTAAATTACCTCACACAGCAAAGGAATATGATGTATACTTGTTTTTTAAAAGGCATCTTTGGTTTGCGTTAAAACAACTTCAACACACGCAATGTTCTGATTGCACCACAAATGCAGTAGTCATGCTTACCTTTCACAGAGGCACTGAGTTTTATAAATATGAGCATGATAGTGTAGAATAATCATATCCAAGGACCAGTGGTGGGTTTCAAAAAATTTTGGAACCTCTTCTGTAGGTGTGTCCTGCTTTTTCGGTAGATTTGACGAACCGGTTCTACTGAATACGTGCGAACTGGTAGGAACCCACCTCTGCTATGTCCCCTGGCTATGTTGGTCTTTGTCTTTCAATGTTTGTCTGGTTTGTATTTTTATTTTTTCTACTGTACTGGATATATGTCATATCTTTTTTATTATAAGCTGCCTAGAGTCATATATGCAAGATCGGTGGCTATATAAATTGATTAAATAAGCAAATAAATCACACACAACACAACACACACACACACACCATTTCCCAGCTAGCTATACTAGCAGTGGTGAATGTTCTGCAGCTTTCCATTTAATCACCTCCTCACCTCTCATCAGAACCTAAGGCAGGTTCTGTAAAGGAGCAGCCAAACTCCATTTCATCAGCAGGAAAATGGCTGATCTGTCAGAAAGCCACCAATTAAAAACTGTGCAATAGATAAACTGCCTTTGTGTGTGTTTCTAGTGGGCTGGGACCTCCTCCCCCTCCCCTCTCCTTTCTACTCTCCTTTTAATCTCGTTCTCCCCCGCAGAAAAAGTTGAACATAAAAAGAGGTAGAAAAATGCTCTGAGGCACGAAAAGGATTTTTTTTTTTAAAAAAAAAGGAACGATGGGTAAAAGAATAACAGTTGAGAGAACGGGGGAGGGGTGGAGGGGCATTCATGCCGGTATTTCAAGAGAAGGAAGGAAGGGAACCAGAGCTTGGGCCAAGTATGTATTCAGCAGATAATTACCAGTTGTCAGGACATTAAACCTCAGGACACAAACTTGGATTGCAAGCCAGGCGGAGAAAGTACGGAGGGGCAAAGAGGTTAATGGATCAGTGGAGCTATTGCTGATTAGATGCCAGGATCATGGTGAACCAGCCTGATGGGGAACCATCGTTGCATTCCAATGGAAGGTCACAGCAGCCTAGAAGCGGCCAGCAGAGGGCACCCCTGTCCCCTAGAGGGCTCCTTTATTTCAGCACTGTGGTCAAAGCTTTCTCCAGATCAAACTAAAACTCTTACCTTATCCCTGGGATCTCTCACCTGTGTGGGAATTATTTTTTGGTTGGCACAATATAAATTAATAACAGCAAAGAGCACATTTATGGTTCGGGGATGCTTCTGACACTCTCATTACTCCTTCTCCTTCCCTTTCTCTACGTCTGTGGGAATACTTGATTATTACAGTATTTGCAGAACAACTCCTATGGATAATATGACATATAATGTTGACTCTCATCTTCATTGCCAGGCTGTTTCAGGGTCTGATTCAAAGGGCTGGTTTCTCCATTTAAAACCACAGGGGCACAAATCCCATGTTATCTGAAGAAGCATTTCTCTCTAAATGTCTTTCCACAACTCTTAAGGTCACTGAATATTGTACTGTAAGGATTAAAACATGGGCCCACCCAGCAATGGTTTTAAATTCTGGGAGCAATCCCTCAAGATAAAGTGTGTCTGGTAGCCTCTTCTCTAAGCTTTAGTTAAATTGACTGAAACTTTCCCTTTTGCTACATATTCTGTTCATTGTAGAAGCTGGTTATTGCAATTTTTGATTCCTTTCATTCAAATGATTGTGCTTTGGTTTCAGACTCTCATTCTCTGAAGTGTCAGCTATAAGCCTATTTTTAAACTGAGCAAGTGGGATAAAGACTTTCTATAGATAAGCTTGGTTCACACAATCATTGTCTAAGATATAATGCAGTTAGGTAATTTGTGATTCAGCCGCCTTATTTCCATGACACACTTAATAAGGTCACTGGGGAAGAAAGTTTGTTATGGGAACTCCAATTAAGCCAGTCAGCTAATCCTGAAGGGGTTACACTTAGTCCTAATTGGGTTGCAATAAGTGCCCTACTCACTGATCTCTCTCTCTCTTTCTCTCTTTCTCTCTTTCTCTCTCTCTCTCTCTCTCTCCCTCCCCTCCCTCCCTCCCTCCCTCCCTCCCTCCCTCTCTCTCTCTCTCTCTCTCTCTCTCTCTCAAGTCTCCTCAGAGTGAGATTAAAACCTAGAATGGCTTAGTAAAAATAGAGCCTTTCTAGGAATGTCGTCTCTGTAACTTCAGGCACATGGGATGGGAAGGCTGAAAATCAGTATATCTGAGTAGGATATGGTTAGGACCCTCCTTCCAATCTTCATTATGCTACTTTTTTTTTTTTAAAAAAAAGTGTTCCCTCTGCCTGGAAGCAGGGAGAAAGAAGTGGCAGAAAATGACAGCCTCCCAACCTCTTTTGGTGGCATTTTCTCATGCATCTCCATGTTGTAATATAATTTGTAGGTAATTGATTAATCAGTTCATAAAGTGTTAATTGCCAGAAGTGGACAACATGATCCCAGCAAAAATTATACTGCTCCTGAAAAAAAGAGAACTTAATATTTTCTTTTTTATATAAAATAAAGATTTTCATTTTTTTCATTTTCATACAAATAACCACATGTATACTGTTACATACCCAACACTATTTTGCATTATTAAATATTTATGTCAATTTGCCTTACCATCAACCCCCCCCCCCAACAAGCTTGTACTCAATCCGGATAAGACCGAGTGGCTGGGGTGTTTCCCTCCTATTAATTGGCCAAGTTTTCCATCTCTCAGGCTGGGGGGTCAAACAGTATGCCCCTCAGACAGGGTTCGCAATTTGGGAGTCCTCCTGGATCCACAGCTGACTTTCGAACACCACTTGTCGGCTGTGACCAGGGGGGCATTTGCCCAGGTTCGCCTGGTGCACCAGTTGCATCCCTACCTGAACCGGGAGGCCCTCACAATAGTCACTCGTGCCCTTGTGACCTCTAGACTGGAATACTGCAACGTGCTCTACATGGGGCAGCCCTTGAAGAGCATTCGGAGACTTCAGCTTGTCCAGAATGCAGCCACGCGAGCGATCGTGGGTACACCTCGGTTCACCCACGTAACATCTATCCTCCGCGAGCTGCACTGGCTGCCTATTGGTCTTCGGATACACTTCAAGGCGCTAGTCGTCACTTATAAAGCCCTTCATGGTATTGGACCTGGGTACTTGAGAGACTGCCTGCTGCCAATTACCTCCAATAGACCGATTAGATCCCACAGATTAGGCCTCCTCCGAATCCCAATGCCGACTGGCGACTACCCGGAGGAGAGCCTTCTCTGTGGCTGCTCCGACCCTCTGGAACGAGCTCCCCATGGAGATTCAAACCCTCACCACCCTCCAGGCCTTCCGCAAAGCCCTTAAAACCTGGCTGTTCCGACAGGCCTGGGGCTAAAGAGCTTTTACCCCCTTCTCGAATGGTATGACTGTTGTGTGCTTTTAAATTGTGTATTGTTATGTTCGTCTTTTTTATTCTCTGTCTGTACCCCCTTTCCTGATTTTAATTGTGGGCCGCCCTGAGTCCCCTTCGGGGAAAAGGGCGGCATATAAATGTAATAAATCCAATCCAATCCCAAGAACTATTAGTGGTTCTTCTGCTCTCCAAACACCATATTCATACCCTATACAGTACATTACTTTCTTCTCCCTCTCTCCTCCTCCCTACCTCTTTTCTTCCCTCTGTCATCCTTCTGTCCTCTACTTCCCCTTCCTATCTCCTTCTCCTCTCTCCTCTTTCCACTCCTTCTTTCTCTTAATGCTTAATACTTTCAACAGCATTGACATTGAGATGTTGAGTCACATAATTTCACAAAGGAGATGGAGAAAATGTAACAACATATACCATTTTACAAATGCTATGAATGGTTTATAGTGGAATAACCAGGGGTATCTGGAAGGGATGTATCGCAAACTCAAGCTGTCAGTTACAACAATGTAATTGAAGCCAGTGGCTAAGACACTGAGCTTGTCAATCAGAAAGGCTGGCATTTCAGCGGTGCAAATCCCTAGCGCCGCGTAACGGAGTGAGCTCCTGTTGCTTGTTCCAGCTTCTGCCAACCTAGCAGTTCAAAAACTGCAAGTAGAAAAATATGAACCACTTTGGTGGGAAGGTAACAGCGTTCTGTGTGCCTTCGGTGTTTAGTGATGCCGGCCACATGACCACAGAGGCGTCTTTGGACAGCGCTGGCTCTTTGGCTTTGAAACGGAGATGAGCATCGCCCCCTAAAATCGGGAGTGATTAGGACATATGTGCGAGGGGAACCTTTATCTTTACCTATATTTATAAGTGTTTGAATGAAACATGAAAAAAGAGATGTGGCCATGGTCATCATCTTGATTTCTTTTACTCCAATTCAGTACTAGAGGCTATGTGTAGTTTATCGCCACTGCTATAGTTATTTCTAAATGTTTATAAATAAATGAGAATTTGAACTCTAAATGGGAAAGGAGGGGGGGTAAGGTAAGCCTCTGGGCGGGCAACATGGCTGAACCAATAAGCTTTTCCTTCTTTATCATTCCTAGTCAAGGAGATTCAAATAAGTAAAACAGGGGGAAGCATCATATCGGTAAAGGGAGGGGAGTGTAAACACTTCCAGTCCTGCTACAATTCCATTTTCCATGAAGCATTTAATTAAACCAAGAAGACAGCTCCATGTATACATCTTGAAGTTTTCTTCCCAAAAACAAAGAGCTGTTTTGTGCGAATGGCAGCTGTGAGATCCTAATTAGCTCCTCTTACCCACTGACTTTATTTTTTCACATTAATAAAACTATTTGTATTTATTACACAGTATCAATGTTGGTTTAATTCTAAGATTCAAAGGGTTTCTTTTTTAGAAAAATAATTGAAACCCATTCCCATTATTTTTTTGGTGTGCTGCAAAGGACATTTATCATCTTATAAAGCTAAGCCAAGAGTGGAAATGTGATATATATTCAAAGCATGTTTATTATGCTTTTCCATCCTGCCAACCCCAACAAGCATTCCTAGAGGGGGATTATACAGATCAGTATTTTTAAAAGCCCTTATTCTCAGACGTGCAATGTGAAAACAATGGCAAAAAAACAGAAATTGATTAAAATAGAAAGACAAGGGCACCAGTATCTAATTGCAAAATTCTTCTACATTTTCTTTATCTCAGGGAGGTGCAAGCAACTGCTTCATCCGTGACACATGGACGGGACTAGATGATTGAATTCCTTGTTACTTTGATTTTTATCTTGGAAAGCTATAGATGCATGCAATAATTGATCTTCTACTGGCTGGCAGAATTCAGAGAATGTTACCCTCCAGGTATGAAATCACAAAAGAACTAAATATTTCACTTCTTTTTCTTGCATGATGCTTTGGAGGTTACAAGAGTGTATAATCTGCTGATATTGGACTACAACCGGCATCTTCTCCGACTGTTATTAGAAGAGCCATGGTTGCCCCTACTCATAGGTGCCCTGATAATGTTACCTAGTTGGGCAATGAAATGCCTGCAAGTAAACAGCCGCGCTCAGAGAACACTAAAAATTTCACAGTTCCTAGACATTTCTATAATTATAAACTATAAAGGGGGAACCAAAAAGCCCCCTATTTGCTTGTGGGCAAACATTGTTTTCAGTTCTCTTGAGCCTTGTCTTAAAAGGAAATCTTGTACTGCATCTTTGAAAGATAAGCCAGGGAATTAAACTCTGCAACTTAATTGCATAGGACAATAGATTGAACAGTTGTCTTGGCTAAGATCCTGGATTACTACAACTGGCTTTAAATCCCTGCTGGTTAACAGAATGCAGGGGTTGATTGGATTGTAGCCCTTGGGATGAAGTAGTTTCCATATAAATAACCACTCCTTCCATTACTTCCTTTGCAATATTTATAACTCTCATAGGAAAGATCAGTTTGATCCCAAGCATTGATTGGAGAGCCCATCAAATCTTTTTTGTTTTTCTCTTCCTACTAGAAAGCATTTTCCTACCAGTGAGCTAGTGGCTGTAGGACTACAGAAAAAAATACAGGACTGCAAGAAAGTTCATAACATTGAGGGTAGTGACCTCCATTTCTCCTCTTTCCTTTTATATTGATTTTATGTTAATATCACAATTATTTGAGTATTAAGTTATAATACTAAAATCAAAGGGAGCAATAAAAGTTCTCTGGATGTTTAGTCTGTTATGATTGTCTATGCTAGGCAATTAAGCCTCTTACTGGGATGCCAGGGATCGTACTCCAAAATGTGAGCAAGGTTAGGACACCAGAGCAGGCAAAGCAAAGCAGAGATAAAATATGCCTTAATTTCCTTTCAACTGAACTGTTTCAGATCCAGTTAATATAGCTATTCTTCGTCTTTTTAATAATTTCTGTTCTCTGGTCAGTTTTAACTGGGTAGCAACTGGCAGAGTGGCTTGGTTAAGGTTAAACTGTGTGCAACCTTATCTTTCATTGACCATCCAGGGTTCCCAGTCAGGAGTTTTTCTAAGCCCTAGGTAGCTTGGATTGAATCTCAAAATTACAGCCTGCCAAACACTTGTACTTTTCAGACAGGGTTTTCTCCGAAGCAAAATATATAAGCCATTCGGAGTTTTTAGGTTGTCAGTACCCAAGTAAATACATGAATTTAAATCAAATACAGAAAATCACTCACCTCTTAGAGATTTTCTTTTGCAAAGCATTAGACTCCTGAGCTGGGAGAATGTTTTAAATGCAGTTCCACAGAATGAATTATTGAAAGAGCCCATAGAATAAAGGATGAGGTCCCTTGATCTAGAAGAGCCACAAATGATGTCCATAATAGCAGTAGCACTTAGACTTATATACTGCTTCACAGTGCTTCACAGCCCTCTCTAAGCTGTTTACAGAGTCAGCCTATTGCCCCTAACAATCTGGGTCCTCATTTTACTGACCTTGGAAGGATGGATTAACTTTGAGCTGGTGAGGATCAAGCTGCTGGAGTGAGCAGTGAGTTAGCCTGTAATGCTGCATTCTAACCACTGTGGCCCCATGGCTCATGGGGTTATGGTTACGGCTAGAAAAACAATGCACATGATTAGTGCATTCAAACACTGATTCCGGTACCCCAAAACAGTGTCTAATGCAATGTTTCTCAATGTTTCCCAGCTTTAAGATGTGTGGACATCCAGTCCCAGAACGACCCCACCCCCAGCCAAGATGCTGGCTGGGGAATTCTGGGACTTGAAGTCCTCATGTCTTAAAGTTGCCAATGTTAAGAAACACTGGTCTAATGGTCCAACTTAGGACAACTGGAAAAAATAATTGTACGATAAAAACCAACATTGTTAAAGTGGTTAAGATTAGAGTGGTGCGGTGGCCTAGAGGTGGAGCTCTCGCCTCACAACCAGGAGGCTGTGAGTTCAATCCTAGGTAGGTAGAGGCAGATATTTCTCTCTCTGGGCACAATGAGAATATATCTGCTGAACAAAACTTCTCATTGGCGACAGGAAGGGCCATTAAACACTCTTCTAGCACCATTCAGTTGCCCAAACTCTACCCCGCAAGGATTATGGGGTTGTTCAACGACGATGATTCCAGAGTTAAGTTTACAGTGCCCTCATTTGTGAAAACTCACTGGGAAACTCTGTGCTAGGCACTGTCACCGTCTCTCTCACACAAAATGAATGTTAGTTCTCATGCCATCAACCAGGGACTACAGTATATCAAGCCATTAACAATACAAAGAACAAATAGAAACTGCTTCTCTTGCCTAAAAGAGAATCCCTCCTAGCTCTTTATGTAAGAGGGGGCAGAAGAAAAAGATGAAAGAAACAAGAATATTGATAGATATGAGAATTAACATTTGTTATTCGGGAGTTGCTAGAATTCTTTTACAGTGGCCTGTTAGCTTTTCTACAATAAATTACTTACCAGAAGGCCTTGGATTCTTTTGTGTATGTTTCATTTTTTTGCCCAGTTTGCCAAAAAAAGAAGAATGGTAACAACTTACTTTGTGTCACAAATCTGCTTTTGAGGAGAGAAAGATTCCCTTGGCAAAAAGGCAAAATAAAAATCTAATAAATAAAATGGCATGAGGTTGTAGCATCCGTCAGTTGGCTGATAGACTTTTTTCCCCTCATCTTAGTAATTGCAATTTGGATAGTGTTGGGGAAGCTAAGGCAAATATCCAAGCCTGGGCATAATGCTGCACCAAGACCATGATGGTGAACCTAAGCAATGTGTGGCACAGATGGCACTTGGAGCCATATTTGCTGGCATGGCAGCCCTCAGCCTGCTGATTTTTGGGCTTCTGGAGGGCCAGGGGAGGCCATCTTCGTCCTCCCCAGGCCTCAGGAAAGCCCCTGGAGCCTAGGGAGGGTGAAAACTCCTCCACTGTGTGGGTGGGAGGGTCACGCACATATGCGCAGGTCAGGGGTGGGTTCCTGCCAGTTCTAACCTCTTCTATAGAAGAGGTTCCACAAATCTACAGTGCCGTTTAGAATCGGTTCCAGCTCCCTCCCCCCACCCATCTGCACATCATCAAGATGAAGAGCGAGAGGAGGAATTCTGGGAATTTAAGTCCACAAGTCTTAAAGCTGTCAAGTTTAAACATCCCTGGGTTTTTTTTCTAAAGGGTTAGGGGTGGAAGGGTCTAGTAACTTGACAGCTTTAAGACTTGCACACCTCAATGCCAGAGTTCCTGAGCCAACATGGCTGGAGGAGGAATTCTGGGAGTTGAAGTCTACAAGTCTTAAAGCTGTCAAGTTTGAACACCCCTGGGGTTTTTTGTTTTTTGTTTTGGTTAGGGGTGCAAGGGTCTTGTAATTTGACAGCTTTGAGGCTTGTGTGCTTCAAATGACAGAGTTTCTGAGCCAACATTTTGGTTGTTAAGCAAGAGTGTTGTTAAGTGAGTTTCACCACATTTTACAAGTTGGCCACTCCCACCCAGTCACATGGCTGGCAAACCACTCCCACAAAGCAGGCCACACCTACAGAAGAGGTTCTAAAAAATTTTGAAACCCACCACTGGCGCAGGTGGAGGGTGTTGCATACGCAGGTGGGTGGGAACCAGAGGTGGGTTCCTACCAGTTCGCACCTATTCGGTAGAACCGGTTCGTCAAATCTACCGAACTGGTTAGAAGAGGTTCCACCAGTGGACCCGGAAAGCAGACCACTCCTACAGAAGAAGTTCCAAAAATGTCTGAAACCCACCACTGGTCCTTGGATATGATTATTCTACACTATCATGCTCATATTTATAAAACTCAGTGCCTCTGTGAAAGGTAAGGATGACTACTGCGTTTGTGGTGCAATCAGAACATTGCATATGTTGAAGTTGTTTTAACGCAAACCAAAGATGCCTTTTAAAAAACAAGTTTACATCATATTCTTATGCATGCCAGTACTGTGTGTGAGGTAATTTAAGGTGGTTCTGACAAGTGTCGTCGGCATCTTCATATCCGGTCACATGGGCAGCAAGCCACTCCCATCTGGTCGCATGGGTGGCAAGCCACTCCCACAAAGGAGGCCACACCCACAGAGTAGGTTCGAACAATTTTTGAAACCCACCACTGGTAGGAACGCGTGCACCTGCAACAGCATGCACACGGATAGTTTTGGCATATCTTTAGAAAAAGGTTAGCTATCATTGGTATAGTCCAATGTTCACCTTCTATTTCAAAACTCAAAGCCATTTCCAACTTGTCCTGATCTACAAATGTACTCTGGCAGTGTGTTATGTCTGTATGATGTTTTTTTCATCTCATCCCCCATCAGACACAGGGATCAGCAACATTTTATGCCAGCATAATTTTCTGCTGACTCAAGGATGGATAGAGAGCACTTCTATTCATATCTCTCTCTCTCTCTCTCTCTCTCTCTCTCTCTCTCCCTCCCTCCCTCCCTCCCTCCCTCTCTCTTTTTTCTTCTCTTCTCTTTGGATATAGTTGAGAGTGTAAAATTCATTAGCTGCTGCATATTCATGAGGCACAGCAAACAGGTGGAGCCAAATAATCTATTAAAAATTTTTGCATAAATATAAGCAACAATCTCCAATAATTTCAGAACTGGCCAAATACTTAAGTACTGATTAATGGTTAAGGACAATGGAAGAGAAGAGAGAGCTGAATTATTAAAAAATCCTCCTTTAACATTTTTATATGTTCTATTTTTTTACTTTGTTTCAGTATTTCAGTTTCTGTATATACACTATTTTTTTAACATCAGCTTGAAGAAAGTAAAATGACTGTATGTTTATCATAAGATTTCATATTCAAAAAAAAGCAATTGTGATAGACTGTGCTTTTGTGTATACTTTATGCTGTTTTCAGGGCTCTTTGATGTGATCCGCCGAAGACTCTTATTTACCAGTGTTTCTCCTGCCATTCTAAATATATCAAATGTGTTTGTTCAGACTCTGTGTAAATGTGACATCCTTGAGGGTTTGAAAGCTAGCCCATCAGGAAGTGATAGGAACCAGACTGTCTCCTGAATGTGCCAATTATTTTACTTGAAGGGTATAGACTATACTTGAAGCATAGTACTGATATCAAAAGTATGTGAGGGTGTGAATAAAATGTATTTGGGACTGCTTTTTTGGGGGGGGGAGGGAGTGCTACTGATTCTTAAACAAGAAGAATCTGTCCCAGAACAAGAAAGCAACTGAGTGATAATAAGATATAGATTATCTTTTCATACTCCCCAGGACTACTGCATCTCATCCTACTCAAATATTTACTATTGCAAATAGCCATCACTGATAACTGTTCTTGCTGTGACTTGCTTTGACACGGAGTAGAAAGCCCAGAGCCTCCATTCAGAGAGGCAGCAAAAATCATCTGCGGAGTCCCACCGTGGTTCTTAATTAATGCTCATTAACCATGTCCACAGCAGGCTGTGGGGCACTGAGGTCTCTAATGGCTCCAGACATGCTGAACATGAAATTCAAAAGGCAAAATGCAAGAAAGGGAAGCAGCAAAGAAAGGGGGAAGAAATGAGAGAGAAAAAAATAGCAGACAGAAAGATCCTGACAGTTTGAAACGCTTGGTCAGCATCTTTTTATAATTTGGTTAGATGTTTGTAATATGTTTTATGTTAAGAACGTACGAGGGTGTCCTGGAAAATAGTAGAAATATTATGCTACTATTATATGCTTACTACTATACTACACTAAGTATGTTATGGTTATATTATTCTGTCTCAAAAGAGTAACTTGGCCAACCGGTATTGTTCCTTTCACCTATCAGTCTTTCACCTCCTTAGATGGGAGGGGGCACTTTTCTTCTTTATCCGTGTTGACCAGTGGCAGCTGCTGTTGCTCTCCGCCTGGAGCCTCCAGGCTAATTTGTTGCAGCTGTGATTCTCTCTGCCCAAACTCAGCTGGCTGCCCTCTGGTTGTTCCAGCTGCAGTTGTTCCATTAAGCTGGAGTCCGCTGCTCTCTGATCTGCATTTCCAACACACACACACACAAACCCCGGGGCTCACTGCCCCTCTCTTCCCTGGAGGCGCCAGGGATAGGGCTCATTCCCCTCTTCCAAACTAGCATCTGGAGAAGTGAGCAGAGATATGTCCATTACACTGGTGGTTTTAGGACAGCTCACCACTGCCAACTCGCCACAGCCAACTTGGTGTGGGACAATGGGACAAGAGTTACACTACTATTGGAATAGAATCATTTAAAAAGGGAAAGATTTTATTCAGTGGTTCTGAGATCACATCTGTCAGCTCCTTCAGAACTATCTACCGTATTTTTCAGAGTATAAGACGCACCGGAATATAAGATGCACCAAGGTTTTCAACAGGCAAATAAAAAAAAGTTTTTGCACTCTGCAAACCTCCCAAAAACAGCCCCCCCCTTTTTTAAAAAGGGCATGAATAGCCCTAAGGAGGCTTGTAGTGCTCCTGGGCGTGGGGGCAAAAATGAACAAAAAAGTCTGTGTTTTGCAAAAACAGCCCGTTTTTCTCAAAAATGGGCCCATTTTTGTCAAAAAAGGGCAATAGGAAGCTTATAGAGTGCTCCTGGGGGCTGCGGGGGCAAAATTGAGCAAAAACCGGCCCATTTTTTGTTTATTTCTACCCTCCCCAGGAGCTCTCTGAACGCCTCCTACAAGCTATGTGTGGCCATTTTGGTGAAGGGGGTGGGGTTTCAGGTAGCAAAAAAATGCTGTATTCAATGTATGACGCACCCAGATTTTCAGCCTCTTTTTGGAGGTAAAAATGTGCATTTTATACTCCAAAAAATGCAGGTAATCATCTAATCCTAACTTGAACTCATTTAAAGTGGAGAAGTATTCTACTCCACTTTACTCTTACTAATTATTTTCCTACTATGAACTTTTTTTCTGTTCTGTCTCCTACTGTGATGCTTTTGATAGGTTGGGCTATCTTTTTTTGCCATGAGGACAAATGGGGGGGAAAAAAGAATTAAGCAGTTCCACTTGCTCCCTGCTGCCTGTCACCATCTTGCCATTTCTTCCATTGGTGGACTTCTCATTTCCTTGACTTTCTTCTTATCCCTTATCTACTGAAATAAACTTTTTTTTTGGCATTTGAACATCACCTATGTACCTCTTGCATATGAGGGAATCGTCAAATCATCTTTGATTCATACTGTTCCTAATCTGGTGAAACTGCAATGCACAGATTGGCAAAATGGCAACACTGTGTTTAACAATTCTATACATAAAGCAGGGTTTCACCATGGAAGGACTCAAAACTCAGGAGAACACTATAATGTATATAGAGATTACATGTATTCCAGTAAATTCTTGGGACAAGGGTCTACCCCAGAAGCTAAGAGTGAAAATTCATTAACCCTTAACCACAGACGTACTATTTCAGCTACGCTATTACAGACATGAGGTCATTCAATGTTTTCATGGTTGGATCTCAAAATTGATGTATAGAACAGTAAACCAAAAAATGTATTGATCTCTATCAAATCCACATCATGCAGGTCACTTTTTGTTTCTCTATCCTTGAACTTCAATCTTTCTTCTCTAATTTTTACATTGGTCCACTGAATGATGGTGCTAATAATTTCTTCAGAAAATAATAATTTCCAAATCTCCAAGGGAGTAGTGAATTTGTGAGATTTCTAGCTGCTGGCTGCAGTCCAGATACATTGCATTGCATTGCATTGGCATCCTTCAGTCTCAAAAAACTATGGTATCGTGTTCTAGAAAGAGGTCAAAGCTGGAGTGTCTTCTCCAACACAAGGCCAGTGGAGATAATTACGGAGGATAGACTGTTACCCAAGCAGCAGATCCCCCCCTATCCATGTCACTGAAATAGTCCAATGGAACGGCAGAGCCAATACGATTGCTTCCAGCTGCATCGCAGGAGTTACCAGAACGTGGTTGTACACAGTCACAAGCTGCTTCTGGGACACCGGCTCCCAATTTTGCCTCGAGGTTGACTCCCAAAGCCTTTTCCAGTAGTGAAAGGCAGTGGAGGTTTGTAATCACAAGGCAGTGGAGGTTTGTAATCAGAGTTTCCCTTCTCCTAGAAGTTGGTTCTGCCATCCGCCTTCACAACCATTGACCATCTTCTCCTGTAAACCTGGAAAGGGGCCCTTATGAGGTGCTACCAGCTTGGCCAAGATTTTTTAAGGAGGTGTTACTCTTCCATCACTCACCCTTTGTCCTGGCTTGTGACAGGCAGAGCCTGGCTTCCCAAATGTTCGGCCCAGTATGGCGGGTTTAAGTCCAGGTACTTGCATAACAATATTGCGACTTGTGGTTTTGGATCTTTTGGTTCAGAAGATCATTTGAATTTGTTCTTTCCATATAAATTATTGCATGGCGTGGATTGTACCTGGTTATCCATTTCATTGGCAGCTTCATCATCGCTGATGTCAGAATCGGCAATGTCGGCAGGTTCCTCATAGTCCATTACAAAAAATTTTATTAGAATCGATTCCACTTCACTCAAATCACTCTCGGCTTCTCCATGCCATTTTAGAACAGTTTCTCTGAAGTTTGGATCACCAAATTGTTACGTCCTCCCGTTCCAGCCGGCGGGAGGGGCCAGAGCTGCAAGTTCCTGATTGGCCCCGACGCGCCCTCCGGCTGGCGGGAGAATCGCTGGCTGCCTATTGGTCAGCCGCCTGACAGCTCTAGTATATAAAGAGCTGTCAAGCGAGTGAGCGCTGTCCAAGTCCTGAAGTTCTGTTGTACGTTATAACCATTAATAAAGCTGTTGCTAGTTACCTCACGCCTCCTACTTAATACAAATCGCACTCTTTTGGCAGACAACTTGGTCCCGACATTATTAAAAACAGTATGCTAACAAAGATCTGCAGTCAAAATGACCGAAATGCAAATTCAAATGCCACTACAGAAAACACCAAATAACTGATGCAAGCATGATGCTGCATTCACTCTTATTCACTCTTATTCACTCTTATTGGTAGGAAAATAAAAACTATTCACAACCGGAATGGTCCATCTCTAAAAATAGGGGTGTTTTGAACATTTTGTAAAACTGTTGTGGTCACTATGACTGCGGGTCTGTGGTTATGGGTTAAAATCCCAAGTTGGTTACCTTCCCAAAAACTAATGGGGTGTCTCTACCATGGAAATAGTTCATTAAAAAGTTTAAGGGAATCCAATTATTTCAAAGGGTCATAACGGGCATATTCCCCCCACCCCTTTACTTGTGCATTTAGAATGATCCAGGTTTTATCCCAAACTCTCCAAGGCAGATCCAGCCTCAGATTACCTTTTCTAAATCCAGTTGAAACAATCATAGTTCCAACATTCTAGGAAGGACAGATAGAGGATCCTGTGGATTTGAAACTGCCCTGGTTTGTAAACCCAAAACAAGGAAATAAATGCCAGCATTGATGTTGCTGAAAGAATTCCTCTCCCATTATTTGCAGTGGGAAAGAAACAGGTTTTTTTAAAAAAGAGAGAGAGGGGGGGGATCTCTTACGTTTCTCTTTTACCTTCCCAGATTCCTGCTGGCAAAGCTCTGAATAATGTCCAGAATTAGGATAATTCTTCCCATCACTTACATTGCATTACAAGTTATAACAAAAAGTCAGTAGCATTATCTCATAAAAGTGATAATATGTATAAAAGACTATACCAGGCTACATTTCATTAGAATAATGAAAAATGAAATGTCATACAGCATGAATCCAATCTTAATGCAATTCGTAAGATATAACCAACTTGCAATAATGATTCACTTAAAGTCTATTTCAGGACTAAACTCTGACAAACCCCATTGTCAATATTATTCCAGTTCCCTGAGTTCAATTAAGATAAACTTCCCTCTTTGAAAGACAGTATGTTGTAATAGTAAGCATGCTGACTATCTCTGGGGAGACCGAGACCCCAATCCATGGTCAGTCACATAAGCTAACTGGGTAAGTGGCTCAGTGGCTAAGCTTGGGGGTCAGAAAGGTCAGCAGTTTGGCGGTTCGAATCCCTAGTACAGGTCTTCTGCGTGAGCAGGGGGTTGGACTAGATGACCTCCAACTCTGTTACTGTGTTCATTCCCACTCTCACTCTCTCAGCCCAACTTACTTTGCAGGGATCATTGCTGTAGAGATAACACTGGAGAAAGAAATGCTTCATTGAATTTCTGGAGGGTAGGCAGATATAAATCTAAGAAATAAAGAAAAAACTGGACCACTTGTGCATTCCAGTTTGTAACCTCTTGATGAATTTTCATGCAAACAAATAAATATATACTTGGTGTAGTAACAGTTTACATTGTGATGTTAGAAGACTTATTGTGAGCACGGAAAAGGGAGCAGGAGTCATCTTGAAAATTACAGTCTGGCTTGACACAACGGCAGCCAACTACCTACCAAAATAATGAGAAAAAATATGCTCCATGAAGAGAGATTTGTCTTATAGTGTGGAGATGATAATACAAGAAGCAAAGACTCTAATGTGCCTTTTTAAATAAAATGCAGCATCCTGTTTAGATCAACAGACAGACATTAACTTTCCCCAAGAAGACAGTGTTGAAGACAAACACTGCATTCTTGGACTCACACTTTTGAAATGTCTTTAATTTACAGTTCCTGTAATTAAGTGCATGTGTTTACCTTTGGGCAAAATGCAAATTTATAATATAAATGGCTTTTTTATCATTTTGCTTCCTTAATTATGCAACAATTTATATACCACCCATTTCCAAGAACCAAGACAGATTTAATTAATTGATTCTAAGATTGAGGTGTGTAGCAATCCCAGATATATGTAGCGTTGTGTAGCATGACATCCTTACAGTCCAAATGCATCGTGTTCATTTTTGTCTGGCCTCTGTTGCTGTTTAATGGTATCCCTGTCCACGTAGTTCTACAATTTCCTTGAAAATTGGATTCCAGTGGCTAAACCGCAATCCCATCTTGACCTCAGCTCACAACAAAACAATTGTCTCAGCTCTGACAACAAATAATACCTTACTTTCCTCAATTTGGACAACTTTGCAGATTCCATTGAGAGCAAACACTGAAGAATGCTGGCAAGCTAGAAGATGGGGAGAAGAGATTAAGAATGTGCTCTTAGAAGATAAAGATTCCATCATGTACAGGAGATGCCACCAAGCAGAGGTGGAAGGACGTTTCTGCTACAAAACCAGACCTGGGAGAAAACACAAAGCATGTTAAGTATTCTAGTCATTCTCATTATGATGCTTCATCTTCGCTTGCACAGGAACAGATGATGAGGAACTAGCAGTGGACAGCAGGAATAGAAAGAAGAAAGATCAACCCACACATGGAAACCAAGTAGATAAGCAACTAGATGTCTCTCCATGCTTCCAAAGTCCATTTTCATATGTGCTACTTCCTGCTCAACCTCTGCATACATTCCATGTGAACAGTATCATTTCTGAACATAGACCAAATAATTAATCACAAATGATTAATGGGACTAAATGGGACACACCCAGCCATGGAGAGGATTGCTCATAGCTTTCACAGCAAAATTGTGTCTGATAACCTGCATGTAACGAGCACATCAAAAAGTGTCCAGCCCAAGTTAAATCTCTGCTTTACTTTTCTAAAGTAGCATGTGTCCTAGAATACTTGGCCAGCCCTACAATGCATTTATGCCCACATGGGCTATAATCATGGGTGGGTTCAGGCTTCTGTTACTGCTGATTCGCTCGGGGGACGTGCTATGGGTGCGCACTTGATGAAATGCTATACGCGCATGTGCAGTAGTAAAAAATTGCTTCTGTGCATATGCAGAAGCAAAAAACAAGATGGCGGCACTATGGCGTTCAGGGGCGTGGCTGGCCGAGTTATTACCTACTTGGCCCAACCTCTGGCTATAATACATCTCCCTCAACACTACTATTCCTGTCCAAACATCTCTTGATGGCTTCAGTTCAGGATTCCTTCATGATGTCTAAGCTTCTACTCTATCTTTTCAGGTAGACCTGCTGCTCCAGAGGCTACCACCTGTTTTTTGATATACAGCTTGTCATTATTGCAATACAAAACAAAACAAAACAGGGAGAACTTTGCATAGAGTGCATGGTTGAGAATATCGTGAGGCATTCAGTAGGACCTTCTGCAGGAGCTGGCTACTGAACATGAGCATACCGCAACATCCATCAGAATGTTAAAAAACGATGCATAGGATCACTGGTACATATACCGGGAAATAACACTTTGTGTTTATGGGGACATCAATAGCTGAACTGTACAGAGTTTCAAAGGAGTGCTTTGCTTCAATGATCCTTCAAGTGGAGCATGCTTCAAAATGTGTTATGAGGTAATTCATGTCTCTCTCCCTTGTCCTCCTTCAAGGTCTGAAGTGGCTTCTTTGCTTTGTTTGATCTCACTTCTGAGGCTTCCTCCTGCCGCACCAATTCATGGTTGAGGTTTTGAGGCAACACAAAGTGCTTTGTCAAGGCAGTTTGTGTTGTCATTTTGCCTCAACAGGAAGAATCCCATTACTTCTGTGACATAAAGCACCCAGTTAAAGCAAATCCAAGCCGCCTTGCGCAGGCAGGGCTAATAAATGAAGCAATTTCATCATCAGAGGACATCTGCTCCTGTGCCACATAAAGGGATTTTAAAAGGCTAAATGAAAATGTTAAAATATGCATTTTTAGATGCCTATGGCAATTGTACATCTCTATGTAATTCAGAAATCAGCCTTGCCAGCTCTTGAAATCTAACTCATATTAGCAGTTACCCACTTTGCTAGCCATTTTGTGAACTGACAAGTGTCCTGTGGCGGTCATTTTGTGAGTGTTCCCACTAAGTACTTCCAGAATTCTAAAAATGTCCTTGCATTTTTTTTAAAATGAAAAATACTCTCCTTTCCCTGGTCTAAATACTCTCACAACAGAGTATTGTGAGAGAGGAACTAGGCAGAATACAGCTACATTGGCTATGAGCTCCTTAGAAAAAGAATTGGTTGAAATTAAAATTAATAATAATTAAATAATAGACTGTTGGAAAAAATATCCTTCTGGGTTCAGTTCCAAGTGTGAAAAGGGCACCGGATTCATGAAAGTTGCTTGGAAAGAAGGTTTATTGATGAACAGGATCACATGGAAAAGGGGAAGAGATGCTGAGTGTGCCTGGGTTTTACCCCCTCTCTGAGCTTTTGAGTTTGGGTGTGTATTCTGATTGGTTGTCAGACGTCCATGGGATGTGGCCATGCAGGGGCAACTCTGTAGACTGTCCTGAGTCCCAAGCTTGTTTGACTCTTGCTGAGTGATGATGTAATGAAAAGGCTTTGGGATTCCTATTATAGCTTGCCTGAAGGAGGTAGATCTTTGTTATGTAGAATAGACTGGCCCAGGCCTTAATGGCCCATTGACAAAGATGGGAGGGGGAGGAGTTTCTGCCTCCCTTTTAGGGGAAATATTCTGTCCTTTTAATATTTCCTGAAATGTTTCATTTTTCTAGGAGAGGGATGGGTGCTAACTTCCCACAGGACGAAATAAATTAAAAATTAAATTTAGGAGGCCAAGTACCCTAGCTCCTTGTTTCTCTACAAACTGATCTGAAAACCAAAGCAAACATGATTTGTCTACCCCCAATCCTTCAGATTAGCAGTTTTGTCCAAAGGCAAAACAATTCTTTTTTAAAGGAATGCAAATCTTTCTTCAAATCATTGTACTTTCTGGGTATCGCAACCTCTCCTCATCATTTGGGCTTTCTTCTCAATTTGCCTACTTGCCACTAGTTTGATCAATAGCCTCCCAATCCAAGTTCATCTAACTGCTTTATATTTGAAGGCCCAAGTATGAATATCATGGATACTTCTGGATTCACATCCCAAGGGTTGAAAATACTGCCTTAGTATGCCTGCTTTAGTAAATGTGGATTGGGGTTATTGACAGGTTGTTTCTGGGATGAAATGGAATGAATTTCAAGAAATACTTCCTTAGTTTCAGAGGCATCTGATATGCAGATTCAATAGCACCTATCCTGCTCAGTTCCATGTGAGCACAAAAACATTTCCCTTTCTTGACCTATTTCTGTATTGCCTGGGGAAGGGCTGTGCAGCGGTTCCACTAAGAAAAGTTGATTCAATAAAAGATATCATGTTAACCTCCTCAAGGTGCATTTTGCTCAGCTGGAGACTATAGGAATCTTTGATGTTTATGCTTGATTAGATTCCAGGTTTTCTTCTTTCGGAGCACAGAAATGCAAAACTCCGGAATATAAGTTTATGATCATGTGAAAATGAATTTGCCTTCCATTTTCTTCAACATCAGGGTCAAATAGTTCAGTCTGCAATATATAGCTGGGGGGAGGTAGGGAGGGAAGAAGAAAGGTGAGAAAGGAAAAACTTCATTTAGCAATTGACTTAAATGAACTTGAAACTTGTCTTCTAGTATTTGTCTACCTTAACTCTATTTGTACCTCTAGTCTACCTAAACTGTGCCAATGGGCCTTTTTCCTGTTTTCTCTAATACCCTCATTAGTGTGTGTGTGTGTGTGTGTGTTTGTGTGTGTGTGTGTGTACGTGTGTCTGCGTGTCTTTGTCTGTAGAGCATGGTAAAATAAAATGACAGCTGCAATGGTGTGATCAAAACTCTACCCACTTATAGTATATGTGTGTTATATATGTTTTGCACATAAAAACCAACAGTTTCCATTTCCCGAATGTGGCTGCCATTTTGTCTTTTTTCACATACCTACAGATACCCCAGCCCCCACAACCAAATTTGAATTCACTTTCTTCCCTAAGTGTATTCTTACAAACATCCCTTCTTTTGACTGTTCTCCAGAGCCAGAAATTCTGAAAAACAATTCAGAAGACTGCAGCTATCCCATAATAGGGGTTCATTCTCTGACAAAATCAAACCTCTGTGAATGGGCACCATGGCTTGGCTGATGTTGTTTGCTAGATCTTAATTCCAGTCCAATAAAACACAGTTCATAAATGCATAGATCATGCTGTGCCAAAATAATTAAACCATATTATAATCTATTATAATAGGCTGATTCATGCAATATCTTAACAATAGTCTTTTTAACAATATACTGACCCACACTCATCCAAGCCCTTTTGTGTGTGTGTGGTGCATGGATAGGTAATATGTCATAGTTGTAGATTGATTATTCATCCAATATTTAAGATAATCCAGTTTGTAAAACTGCAGAATTAGGTTTTCAAGATAGTTTTTCTCAAAACTCAAACTTCAGATATGTTGTCCCAAAACTTTTTCAGGAGACAACTGGACAAGATGTTTTGCTTCTCATCCAAGAAGCTTTTTCAGCTCTGACAGGACAGTGGGGAATGGAAGGATTTATATTCCTTGCAGACAGCTGGTCATTTGCATCCTTTTAGAGGGTCATTGAAGCACTTGGAGACTTATCTGTGCCCTCGGGGTCACCTGAGTACTGCTTTTGGTTCCTGTAGTCTGCAGGGTTTTTTTCCCTGTGGAAATCCATTCCTACTTCCACACCATTCAAAGGGTGAAGCTTCTTGGATGAGAAGCGTAATGTATTCAAAGAAAAAAAGAAGAAAGTCCAGTTGCCTCCAGAAAAAGCACTTTTGGGACTGATGAAAGAAATGTCCTTCTGGGTTCAGCTCCAAGTGGGGAAAAAGACACTAGAGACATGGAGGCTGCTTGGAAAGATGGTTTATTGGTGGACAGGACCACATGGCTTGAGTCCTGAACAGAAAAGGTGATCACATGCTTCAATGTTGGTGGAGAAAAGAGAAGGAAGGACTGAGATGCTGAGTCCCTGGTTTTATGCCCTCTCTGGCCTTTGATCTTGATCTTGAGCTTATATTCTGATTGGTTATCAGACCCCCATGGGGCCATGCAGGGGCAACTCTCTAGACTGCGTTTTGAATCCAGGTTGGGTTGAGTTCTCAGATGCCATGTGGCGAGTTGGGTAAAGGGCCAATATTATCATGCCTTAATCCCATCCCTTGGAGCCGAAGGGGAGAACTCTTTATTATTGGAATTGGAATTGGAATTGGAAAAGTTTATTTATAGGCCGCCCTTTTCCCTGGGGGGACTCAGGGCGGCTTACAACTCATAGGGAAAGGGGGATACAAACAATGACACATAAGCACAATACATAATTAAAAAGAACACAACATTCATACCATTCGGGTATTATGTGAATTATGTAAAGTGGACTAGCTTGGCCTTCTTAATGGCCCATTGACAAGGTGGGGATGGTCAGGAAGCTACAGGCAGCTATTCTATCTTTTAAAACATGTTTCTTCCTTTTCACATCCAGAGAAATATTCTGCCTTTTCAATCTAGGATATTTCATTTTTCTGGGAGAGGGCTGGGTGATAACTTCCTACAGGACAATCGTGACTTGGATGACTGACAATCTCTACACACTTTTAGCTATACAATTTGGGATGAACACACTTTGAATGCTATGGAAGCAGGAATGAATTTCCAGAGGGGAAAAAACTACAGACTACAGAAACCAGGATATAAATTCTTCCATTCTCTTCCATCCAGTCAGAGCTGAAGAAGCTCTTGGATGAGAAGTGAAACATATTCAAAGAAAAAACAAGAAAAAGCACCTTTAGGACAACCATAACCTGGATGACTGAGAATCTCTACAGATTCAGATATGTTAGGACTACAATTCCCAAAATTCAATTTCTGGCTTGAATTATGGTCCAATGTTTCTGGAGAGCACAAAGCTCAAGAAAGTGTTAGCTCAGACCAGCAAAAGTATAACTATATTATTGATTGCAATGCCAAAGTAGAGATTAATTATCATTCTGCCACAAAATATTTTGACAGAGGAAAAGGATAGATGCATCCATTTCCTGCTGATAATGACTTCCTCATAGTTACTTTTGAAAAGCATGAGCCAGAAAACTGGCATAAAAGTTATAACATTCAATTAATTAAATTATGCTCCTGAATATATTGTAAAAGTGAAAATATACAGATATATGACCCTAACATACTTTAAAGTGAAAGCTTTGTAGCTCTGCCTTAATGTACTTGCTGAAAAATATTCAAAACTTCTTTTAGTTATTTGATTTACAAAGAAGTGAAGAATTTACTTGTTTGATTAGTTCATGTTCACAAATAGGGCCTTATTTTGTATGACAGAGAAACGGAACCATCTAAGTGTACTTTTTTATGGTTTAACAAGCCATATTTAAATTTATTTGCATTCTGGATTCAGTTTTTTTTTAAATAGAAGCCTACGAGAGGCAATCTTTTTATCACTATTCATGAAAATTTGTTAGCACCAGAACTAGCAAATCAGATTCAGAAGTAATAGAGAAATGCAAGGTGCAAGTTAAAAATATTAAGTTGGTTGCACATGTCTATCCCAGGAATGTCAGGACTTGGTTTTTGCATTAAACCACATATCACACTCCCCCACCCACCCACCCACCCCATTCCTCTCCCTGTTGCTAGATTGTGTGAATTTGATCATGCCTCACCAGCTCTGGAGAGGATTTTAAACTTGGTTTTCCATGTTGCTCCTTTATTTAACAGCTATATGTCCCTTTCCACCATAAATCTCACAATAGGATATTGGGAATGTACAAGCACAAGTTTTTTGCTTTGGATACAACACAATCATCAGATTTTGACGGGAAGCTACTTTTTGGACAAGAAGTTTTCTTACTTAAGCATTTGATGTTAAGGATGTGAAAGGCTTTTGACTGAAGCACTTAAGGAGTTTGTGAAAATAAATCTTCTTCCTAGCATTTTCCTATAAATGCATGATGTTGATCCATTTGGATGTGAGGAGAATTGAAGACGCCTGAACTTGACATCGTGCCCAAAGTCACCCACGTGGCTTTCATGGCTAAGGCGGGACTAGAACTTACAGTCTTTTGATTTCTAGTCTGGTGCCTTGACCACTAGACCAAATTCACTATTAATTTATGGAATTTCTGAGAATTCACAGTTTCTGAAAATAAACACAGTAAAATAAATAAAATAAAGAAACACTCTTAAACCAAACATCCTAACATATTCTTAAAAATAAAGTAGAAAGGAGTGCAATATTAGGATTTATTACTAAAATTAAAGAGTGACAATTAAATGTCTTTTTGGCTTTGTTGATTTTAGTTGGGCTGTGGCAAAGGTCTTCACCAACACTTAACGTTGCACTTTCCATCTATTTATAAAAAGCAATTCCTGAAATATGACTTAACCACTCCCTTCCCATCTTCCCCAGGCATCTCCATTGCGTTGAGAGTGCAGCATCTCTAACCAGCTGCAGAACGCTCTTCTTTTCTCTCCCTCTCCTCCTTCACAACCAATTGGAAGTGTCAAGATCATCCCCTTATCTGCTCCTGCAGAGACATCCTTTCTAGTGGATTATTCCTTCCTGCTATAGCAAAACAGGGTTTTCCAAGGCTGTCTTTTTCTGGCAGGTTGAGCCTCCGATTGGGACTAACTTGGCCAATCTGATAGAGTTGCCAGGTATGCCTCTGCATCAGACAGCAATAGCATTTAGATTTATATACCGCTTCACAGTGCTTTACAGCCCCCTCTAAGCAGTTTACAGAGTCAGCATATTGCCCTCAACAATTTGGGTCCTCATTTTACCCACCTCAGAAGGATGGAAGGTTGAGACAACCTTGAGCCTGGTGAGATTTAAACTGCCAAATTGCAGGCAGCCGGCAGGCAGCAGAAGTAGCCTGCAGTACTGCACTCTAACCACTGTGCCCCCATGGCTCAAATCATAGTTGTTTCCCCTCCATCCTGCCATCTTTGCAGTGGTCCCACTTATTTTCTGGTGAATGCTAAATGTGGATTTTTAGGTTAAGAATAACCACAAAAATAACAGTGCCCTTCACCAAGTGAAAAGCTGTCAAGCCACAATATGCCTTCATACAATGTGTGAAGCTAATCATAATCTAATCTTTACAGCATAGTAAAAGGCTGATAGAAGGCTATTCATTGATTTTAAAATGCTCATATTCCTCTGCTTCACTCTTTGAAATGTATCTCTTAGATTGCACCTATGGTGAAGCATTTTGAAATTATTTAAAACATCTTTATCTTTCTTTTTGTAGTCATCTTCCTTGGTCTAACATTGCAGGTTCCTCTAATATTATTGTTATCACCAGCGTGAGCTGTGAGTGGATTGTTATGTAGAGATGGTTAATCTTGCCTTTTTGCTTGCTTGGAACTTGGGCATAAAATACATTTTAATGCCGCTGCCCATGTGAACCACAAAGTTATCAAAATTACTATCCCACACATCATTAGATTGTATGAAAAAACTCAAAGGAAGCAGTACTCATCCGCTGTAAATGAGCAATGGTTGCATATGGAATGATATTCCTATTGCCTCTTAAGTTTTAACTCCTTTGGCTTTTTGAATGAGAAACAATTTCCAAAAGCCACATTCAGACGTATAATTTACTATGGATTGTACATATACCCCAGCACAGCTAAATTAAACAAAAGACATATACATTGCGATAATAATGCATATGCACTGCAGCAATCCTTCATTCAAAGATACATCAATAGATCTTAATTAAAAATAACACAAAGAAAAATAATCCAGTATCATCCAGATACAAGGGATCCAGGTCATTAAAAGAAAAAAAATGTTAAAGTTGAAAATAATTGAGAGTTTTAAAACTCTCCACTAGATTGAGGACAGAGAAAATGGAAGAATCTCCAGGAGAGGAATAATTATTCAAAAACTGTTCAAAGATAGGTGTCTCCATTAGTGGTGGTAGCAAAAGAAATGAGAGAGCCTAATGGAAGGAATTTCCTCATGGTGCCATTCCATGGGATTTTAGTGGAAGTATGGGACATCAAGATGGCTGATCACCAGAGGTGGTATTCAGCAGGTTCTGACCAGTTCTGGAGAATCAGTAGCGGAAATTTTGAGTAGTTTGGACAACCAGTAAATACCACCTTTGACTGGCCCTGCCCCCATCTATTCTCTGCCACTTGAGTTCCAGCTGATCGGGAGGGAATGGAGATTTTACAGTATCCCTCCCCTGCCATGCCCACCAAGCCATACCCACAGAACCGGTAGTAAAAAAAAAATTGAATCCCACCACTGCTGCACACCAATGATTGTACAATGAAAGATAGAATATTCACACATGCAGAGCTTGCACACTTCATACCCGTATTGCTACCTTGGATTTTCTCCAAAGTATTGCTCTTCTTTGGAAATATGTCTACAGCAAACCTTGATTCATATTGAATAAGAATCAGTGGGAGAAAAATACTGGAGGATTTCTCTGTCCTGCAGAAATCCCATCTCTTTCCATTTTCAATCAAAATTCCAAGGTTTCTGGAGGCCAATTATTATGCACCATTTGTGGAGTGAATCCCTTCAGAAATTCAGAAGCTTTTGTTCAGAATTACGTAATCTTGAATGGTGGAACCTGAAAATCCAAGCCTGCATGAGACCTCTAAAAAGAGACACAGAGACTTCAAAAAATTATTGCCAAATCATAATTGTTTATGTGACAAAAAGAGAACATTGTTATTATATAGATAAGTGGGGAGCAATCATATTAACTCTAATTCATTGTTCATTCTGAAGCACTCTGCCCTTTGAAATTCAGCAAGCCTCTATTCTCTTAGTCTTCTGAAATGTACTGAAGATCTTCCTCCAAGCCAAGGGTATCAAACTTGCATCATTATGTCATCGGCACATGGTGTATCGGGACTTTTCCCCCCTTTGCCAAACTGGGCATGGGCATGGCCAGCATGAAACACATCTGGCCCACGGGCAGCAAGTTTGACAGCCCTGCTCTAAGCATTGGGGTAGGAAGAGATGATGGCATTGAAGGAATCTTGACTTGGCACTGAGTTTTTTTCTTTGTATGGCTTATGTTTTTAATATTTATATTGGCTTTATGTTGCTTTAATTCTTGATTGGGAGCTGCTCCAAGTTTGAGATGGACAGCTGTATAAATGTTTTAAATAAATAAATAAGTTGAATGGGGAAAAATGTGCACTGATCTAAGCTGTCAGTGTTGTATTCATGAACTGGAATAGGGCTTAGTAACAAGGTCAGCCAATGGAATCTGAAACAGTTTGGAGCCTAGGTGTGGCTTAATTTCCATAGCTCTGGGTCTGTTCTGAGCGCTAAACTAGTCTGCTGCTCTGAACTAAAACTGAAACTTCTCTCCTCTGCCTGTGTTTTGCTTATATTTACCACCACGTTGGAAAACCTGCTTTTGGTATTGTATATTTACTTCATGTGTAAATATACTGGAAATTTTTAAGAAGATGTTGGATAACCATTTGTCTGAAATGGTATAGAGCCGGGATGCTGAACCTATGGCACGTGTGCCACAGGTGGCACGTGGAGCCATTTGTCAGGGCACGCCCTGTCAGCTGGTCAGCACGCATGTGCACGCTGCCCAGCTGAGTTCAGCCTTTTTTAAAGTCATTTTTCGCCCTCCCCAGGTTCCAGAAGCTTTATAGGAGCATGGGGAGGGTGAAAAGAGCCTTCCCCCCCAAGGCCTTCTGGAGTCTTCAGGAGCTTCCCTGAAGCCTCTGGAGCGCAAAAACCTGGCCTTATGGACAAACAGGAAGTTCAGGAATGGACTTCCGGTTTGCTTGTAGGATCAGTTTAAACCCTCCGGAGGCTTCAGTAAGGTGACCAGACATCCTGCTTTTGGCGGGACAGTCCCGATTTTTAAAAATTTGTCCCATGTCCCGCGGTGTGTTCAAAAAGTCCCGATTTTCCAGTGCTCGGCCCCGGGCCAAGTGGTTCAGCCGTTGGAAGTTTTTTTTTGCCGCTTCTCTTAGGCGCCGCTCTCCCTGCAGGCATGCCGGTCTTCCACACCCGCACCATCGAGAGCATCCTGGAGCCATGGTGGATGGAAACGCAGGAGCCATGGATAGCCAGGAAGAAGATCTTTATTGTACAGAAGTAAGATGACAGCGATTCAAACCTTTCACAAAACGCGCCCAGTATTTATAGTAATTGTAACACTTATATTAACCAATCAGGGGCCGGGTACTGCACAGCAACTGCTGATGCAGTACCTTGGCCAATCAGGGAAGATTAGCTGTTAAGGAAGGCTAGCAACAGCCTCTGCTGCGTCCTAGCCAATCAGGGCACAGCAGAGCTGTTGCCGGCCCTTTTGCATGTTTCAGAATACATAACAGGTGGCCTAGCAGATCTCCCATCTGGTCATCATGCACGAGGAGGGCGAGGTAGATGGCAAGGCCATCCCGGACCTCACCGCCCCAGTGGCCGCCGTGCAAGCCGCCATCAGCAACCTGGGTGAGCCGAGGGGAGGCAGGCGGGGATCCAGTTGGGAGAGGTTGGCAATGGAGATGGCTTTTGAAAGGACTGGGGGGCGTTGGGGGAAGGCAATCTGGGGAAGGCTGCTTTGCAACCGCCAGCAAAGTCCCATCTAAACTTCTTGGTTCGCCCTCCCCGGCCCAGAGCAGATTGTTCTCGGGAAAGCCAGGTTCTTCCTCCCTCGCTGCCTTCTCTTCCCTTCCTCCCTTTCGCCTCCCTCCCCTCTTTCCTTCCCTCCCTTCTTTCCTTCCTTTCTTCCTTCCTTCTCCTCCATTTCTCACTCCCTTCCTCCTTCCCTCCTTCTCTCCCTCCTTTCTTCCTTCCTTCTCCTCCCTTCTCCCCTTTCTGCTTCCCTCCTTCTTTCCTTTCCTATCTACCTTCCCTTCCTTCCTTTCTTCCTTCTCCCTTCCTTATTTCCTTCCTTTCTTCCTTCCTTCTTCTCCCTTTCTTCTCCCTCCCTCCTTCTTTCCTTCCCTATCTTATCTTCCTTCTTTCTTTCCTTCCTTCCTTCTCCTCCCTCCCCTTTCCATCCTGTAAACTGTTCAGAGAGGGCTGTAAAAGCACCATGAAGCATAACCCCTACCGTCGTCTCCTCCTCCTCTGCCATGCTTTTGAGGAGCCATGAAGCCGCAGGAGCCAGTAGGAAGGTGGAGGAGGGGGTGGGAGCAGGGGAAACAAGGCCCTATGGCTCCTCAAAAGCACGACAGAGGAGGAGGAGGAGGCGGCAGGGGTAATGCTTCATGTTGCTTTTACAGCCCTCTTTTTTTTACAGCTCAGGTGCTCCAAGCCCCCCACCCCCACCTCGTCAATGGTGTCCTGCTTTACCCATCTTAAAATCTGGTCACTTTAGGCTTCACGGACCTTCAGGAGGCTTCCCTGAAGCCTCTGGAGGACTAAAAACCACTCTACAAGCAAACTGGAAGTCAGTTTTTTTGTGCTCCGGAGGCTGCAGGGAAGCTCCTGAAGCCTCCGGAAGGCTCCAAGGGGCGGGGAAGGCTCTTTTCACCCTCCCCATGCTCCTATGACTTCCGGTTTGCTCATAAGGTCATTCTTTGCCCTTCGGAGGCTTCAGGGAAGCCTCCTGAAAAGTGGGGGAGGGTGTTTTTGCCCTCCCCAGGCTCCTATAAAGCCTCTGGAGCATGGGGAGGCAGAAAGCATGGAAAAATGGGGGGGGCGTGCCTCTCATGCATGCATGAACACTGGGGGGGTCGCACATGTCATTATGGGTGCAGCACGCCCGCACATAGACCCATTGTGCTCCCCCCTTATGGCACGCGAGCCAAAAAAGGTTTGCCATCACTGGTATAGGGTTTCCTGCCTAGGCAGGGCCTTGGACTAAAAGACCATCAAGGTTCCTTCAAACTCTGTTATTCTATTCTGTTCTGTTATATTAAAGAAATAAATAAAGAAAAGCTAATGAATGCTGCTGAATCAGTTACCCGTGTGTGCTTTCTGGATGTGATTGCTGCAACAAATTCGGACATAAGCTTTTAGAGCTGAGGTGAGCTTCCGGAGAGTCTAGTGCTAATTTCAAAGTCCCTCTGTAGCTTTCAGTTCCAGCTTTCTTCCTGAGGCAATACGCTTTGGTCTGAGGGAAAAGGTCACCTGCTGCTGAGTTCAAGGCTCAAGCAATCCAGCCTCCTCCCATCACGTTCAGCTTTTCTTTCCCATTTATAATCTGCAACTTTCAGTAGGCTCGTCTTAGTATTCTTCTTTGAAGATTTTTTTTTGGAAAGATGAGGATGATGACGCTTACCTTCATTTCGCTACACATCCCCATCCCCAATGTTTCTCAAAGACCCAGTTTAGTTTTGATCTTATTGGCCTTTGCTCTTGGACAGAATGAGTGGAATAACTCTATATAATATTAAAACCATAAATCATGGTAGCAATAGCACTTAGCACTTAGACTCATATATCGCTTTATAGTGCTTTACAGCCCTCTCTAAACAGTTTTATAGAGTCGGCATATTGCCCCCAATAATCTGGGTCCTTATTTTACTGACCTCAGAAGGATGGAAGGTTGAGTCAACCTTCAGCCTTCAGGTGAGATTCAATCTGCGAAACTGCTGGCAGCCAGTGATCAGCAGAAGTAGCCTGCAGTACTGCACTCTAACCACTGCACCACCTTGGCTCATGATATTGTGATTATCAAGAAGTAATACAAGTTAATGATATAGTGCAGGGTGCAGAGATTGAGTTTGTGCAAGCGGATATTCAAATATCTTCTTTTGAAATCACTCCTTTTGGACTAAATGCATCATTCTTTTAATAGTTTTAGCTTATTGTTTTATTTTGTTTCTGATTGTTAGCTGCCTAAAGTCATGCAATCCAGATGCCATAGCAGTCATAGAATCTGATAAATAAATAGAATTCAAACCTAAATCCCAGGGTGATATCATAACAATGAGCTTTACAATTCTGCCACGAATGGAGTTTTTTGTGCATTTCTTCAGATGGTGTAGTACTGGAGCAGAGGTGGGTTCCCACCAGTTCGCACCTATTCGGTAGAACCGGTTCGTCAAATCTACCGAACCAGTTAGAAGAGGTTCCACCAGTGGACCCGGAAAGCAGGCCACACCTACAGAAGAGGTTCCCAAAAATTTTGAAACCCACCACTGTACTGGAGAGATGTATCTATGAATCTTATGTAAGCCTTGATAGTTTATATTTTTGCTTCATTTTCAAAGTTAGCTGTAACTGGATTATACAAACCCATCAAATACATAAACAATGGCCAATGTTTGCATGTACACAAACACACATTACAGCGTGTCCATGCAGAAGGAAATTATTGCAGACCCTGGAAGACCTTATTAGATCCAATACAGTTGTGAACAATCAACTGAATCTTTTTTTGGTCTTCCATTTGGTGTGTTTTTGCTTGTTTAAAGCACTTCCATCAGAAATGCAAATATTTACAGGGATTGCTCATTTCCCCTATGTAAATTTTCCTTTTGGTTTCTTGCCCTCATTAAGAATGACAAGATGTTTACATGCATAATTTTAAAAGTCAATGATTAAAGATTTGTATAACAATTGAAGGCTGCTTCCAGACAGACCTTTTAATATATACTGCACCATAGTTCATTATGATAGCTTCACTGGGATTGTGGACTTAGTGGACTTTGTTGTCAACCTTTAGTTATCAGTACATTTTATTTTATTTGACTTCTACCCCACTGCAGGCAAATCACTCTTGGCAGTCTACAGGCAATATAAATAAAATTAAATCTTCCACAGTAAGATTAAAGCCAGTCATAACAATGATGATGATGATAACAACTACAGCCCCATATAGAATCATAAGGATATTAAAATGATGAGAAATAATACAATCTCAATCAAAGCACCATTATTTTGACTGTGCTGACCATGCCTGATCTTTACAAGAAGCTAAAAAATAAAAAAAATAAAAAACTCTCAACCAGCAAAGCTAGAAAGCAATGTGAGAGGAGCCCAGGCAATGCCAGAATAAAAAATAATAATAAAGAATAATAAAATAATAATTTGTCACTTACTTTTAAGAAATATTAATTTTTCACATTGAACAAAACAGTAAAGCACTTTCATGTTGTTCTAATTCCCAGCACTTCCAATCTTAGCAAAAGTACTATTAATTGCCTTTCATTTATGTATTATTTATTTATATTTATATCCCGCATTTATTTTATATTTTTATCAGTAACTCAAGGCAGCAAACATACCTAATACGAAGGGGTTCTTGGCAGTGGTGGGATTCAGCCACTTCGCACCACTTGGGAGAACAAGTTTCTGAGCAGTTTGGTGAACTGGTTGTTGGAAGAAATCATTAGGGCAGAGAACTGGTTGTTCAATTATTTGAATCATACCACTGGTTCTTGGTGCTCTGGGAGCTTGGTTGAGCCGAGGTGGCGCAGTGGTTAAATGCAGCACTGCAGGCTACTTCAGCTGACTGCAGTTCTGCAGTTCGGCTGTTCAAATCTCACCGGCTCAGGGTTGACTCATCCTTCCATCCTTCCGAGGTGGGTAAAATGAGGACCCGGATTGTTATTGGGGGCAATATGCTGACTCTGTAAACCGCTTAGAGAGGGCTGAAAGTCCTATGAAGCGGTATATAAGTCTAACTGCTATTGCTATTGCTATTTCCTGAAGGCATTTCATTATGTAAACTATGTAATATCATCACTGCACTTCTTTAGATACAATGAAATGTCTGCAAGAAAACAGCCAAGCTCACAGAGCACCAAGCACCTATCATTTGAACTCTGAGCTACAAATATTCTCCTCTATGGATACTTCATAGTCTCTCCTCTTCCTATTTCCCCCACAACAACAACCCTGTGAGGTTGCTTGGGCTGAGAGAGAGTGATTGGTTTTCATGCCTAAAATGCAGTGATGGGTTCCAGATCCCGGTGCAACCAGTACGGTGGAACGGGGCCGGGCATCCACCACATGCGTACTTACCACCCATGATGCTTCGAGATGGCTCCGCGACACTCCAGCTGCTTGGCGGAATGCCACAAAGGCGCCATATGTTCCATGCGCGTAAGCCCCGATCGGCTCAAATACAGGTAAGGAGGGTGGGCGGGCGGATGGGCCCTCGGGAACACTGTACTGGAATGGTACCTGGTGCTCCCAGCAGGCACTGGTTTGCCCTGGGCATACAGGTCGTATCCGACCACTGCTAAAATGGGATTAGAACTCACAGTTTCCTGAATTTCTAGCCTGGAGTTGTAACAGCTACACCTAGATGGTTGTTTCACGGTGTTTTCCTTAAGGGGGAAACATTCTGTTTAATCAGGAAGCCCCATAAGTACAACTCTACTACAATGTGTGAGTGGAGCATAGGTGTCAGCAATTTGTACATGTATGCTACAAACATTTTCTTTCCAAAACCTGCAGAATTCTATAATTCAAAATTACCACAAATGTTCTACTGCAAAATTTGCTGAGATCCTTTAAGTTTTTAGAGGGAGGGAGAAATAGGGGAAATATTTTCCAGTGCAGGATAGAGAGAGACAGAAATTTTACCTGCAAATAGACATTCTTTCTTTAAAGCAGAAATGTGTACCTGTTGGACATCACAATTCCGTGGTCAAAAACTCTGTGGATAAAGAATTACAGGAGGACATTCTTTTATACATGATACTGCCTCATGTCAACCTCATGGATCTTGTTAATAAAAGTAAGCCATTTTATTCCTCTTTCTCCCAAGAATAGGTTAGGGGAATGAGAACACTTGAGGCACACTTGGCTGGGGATAATATGACTGAAGCCCAAGAGTTCCAGAAGGCACTATGATGGGATTGATGGAGCAGTCTTCTTGGTTCATGTAGATGAAAGCACTGGGATGCACACAATAAAGATAGCTGTGATTTGAGACCTTGCTGCTTCATGTCTTCATCTGCTGTAATAGCCTGAGGCTTGGCTCTTTATATAGTAAGCGGATTTCAATATCTCATGGTGTAACTAACACCTGGTTTACTTCGCATACAGTCTGGAGATCTACCCTGTTTAAAATGGCTGCCGTAAAAAACAACTCAATAGGATGGGATAGGATAATTTAATGGTGATAGGGAAGAATCAGGCAAATATTATTCATAAAGGCACAGAAAAAGGAACAGAAGTCATGAGATGGCAAGGAAATGCATCATTCGTTAGGAATAAAATTGGTTATTCCTTATTTTTAATTATTAGCTTCTGATCCTCCTCCTCCACTGCTTTTTCTCCTTCTCCTTTTTGAAGTAGCATACTAATCCTAGAATGATTTTATTATATAGGATGATTTTCACATGCAGACTTCTTTGTAAGAAAGTATATGCACAGTCCAGTAGAACCAATACACGTACTCATATCCTTGGTGTCATTTAGTACTTAAAATTCCTCAAACCCCACTTCAAAAGAACCTGAAAGCATGCCAGGAAAAATGGAGACTACATACATATAACATGCCATCATGCAAGGAAGAAACTAGGCAAAGCACACACACACAAAAGAGTTTGAAGTACCAAGCAAAGAAAATTGTAAGAGATAAGATGCAGAAAAGTAGAATAGATCTGGTATACATTAACGTCATTTATTTTAATAGTTTGATTATGTGCTATCAAGTAAATACTGATTATTGGTAACCACATAAATATACCTGTTTGCATGCCTGCAACTTGATCTTTGCAATACTGCATCGCTGCTAATTGAGTATATCCATCTTGCTATTCAGCTGTTTCTTTTCTCTCTTTTTACTTTTCCCAGAATTACTGACTTCTCAAGTGAACTGATCTTTGAATAATGTGTCAAAATTATGATAATTTGAATCATTTGTGCCTTGAGTGAGAACCCTGGACTGATTTGTTCTACAGTCCATTTTTTTTTGTTTTTTTTTTGTGGCTATCCATGATACTCTCAAGTGTTTTCTTCAACACCAAAAGTTTAACAGAGTCAATACTGTTTTTAATTGAATTGTGTTTTTTCAATTGTTTTTTTAGAAGAGATTTGTTGGACTTTTTGAATTTGTAGGTTCTCAACATTGTTGCTTTTTATTAATTGTATGTTTGTTTAACATGCAATTACTAAAACACCAGCAGATTCTAGGTAAAGGTAGGAGGGGAAACTGAGCAATAGAATGGGTTTTCCAATACTGATGTGACAACACAAATCTACAAACCAGATCCATCATTCACTTAGTTGAGTACTATGGTCTTGCTTGTGTCTAATGATTTTGCATGAGAAATACTTGTTGGAAGAGAAGAGAAGAAAGATTAAATGCAAGAGCAGGTCTACAATAGAATACTTCCCTTAGACTATTATAAGGAATATAATTTAAGGCATAACATTTCTTTATATCACAATTATTTACATGTACAATAGACTAGCACTCAGGTTTTTTTTTTAATAACTGTACATCAGAACATAATTCATTATTTTCAGATATAAAGTTGGATGAATTATTCCCAAAACAAAAACAAGTAGCCAAACATTATTTTTTCATAGTTTTAGTTTTGAATATTTTAATTTTTAAGTTGGAATTAGAATGTTTTTCACTGAGTTTGCAGACTTTATCTATAGATTCTTTGTTGGGCAATTTGGAGGCTGTTCTAGAATCCTTTTCTCATTTTTGCTATCTCTTCTTTAAAAGGGTATACTGCAGTAAAGGTATTGATACAATCTGGCTAAAACTTTGAAGGGTTAATGTTATATAGTATTCATCTCATTTGGTCAAATGAGGCACTGTGGGCATTTTGATACTCTCCCATTATTGACAATGTTAAAAGTTCTTATCAAATCAAACCCTGAGTCTTATTAAATAGAAAGCTGTTGATAAATACTTGTTCACAAATTCAGGTTAAGTCATGCCATCTTTGAATCTTGAAGTTGAATTGGACCTTGCTTTGCTTGTATACTCCGATATCCTTCTGCTTTATAATTTTGGCTGCCGGAGGTGCTGACACAATCATTCCATGTGCACTGCAGCATGTGAAATTTCCTTTCATTTTGGCACCTCTGTCCTTTTGGCTGCTGGGAAACTGTTCTGCACTCAATGTGTGCTGATCAGTTCTTCATTATGTTAAGGACTATCTGCCTTCTTCATTATTCCTTCTAATTTTGAGGTAGGTAGGTAGGTAGATAGGTAGGTAGGTAAGTAGGTAGGTAAGTAGGTAGGAAGAAAGGGAGGGAGGGAGGGAGGGAGGAAGGGAGGAAGGGAGGAAGGGAGGAAGGGAGGAAGGAAGGAAGGAAGGAAGGAAGGAAGGAAGGAAGGAAGGAAGGAAGGAAGGAAGGAGAAAAATGTGGGACGGGATTCAGGCAATTGTAAAAACATAATAAAACAATATATTTTTTTAATCAGTGGAAAGAACATAATTTCATTTGTATATCTCTTTCTTCTAGCACTGATTTTTTTTCTTTTCTTTCTTTTTTGGAATGAGGTCAACACCCAGTTCTCAGTTACATTCAGACTTATGAACATATTTCCCCAGAGTCCCAATCTAAAGGAATGCAATAAGTGTCAAAGAAAACTACTCATCCATGCTAGGTGATGTCAGACTCTCCAAACTGCCCTGACAGTTCTCACATATGCAAATGCACCCTCCACCCAAAGAGCTGGAAGTAAAAGATTCTTGAAAAGAATAGAAAGGCATTTACCTTTCTCTGTCAAATAGAGGAGAAAAATCATAATGAGTTCTATTCTTCTCTTTCTTTTTTTGAAGCTTGTAATGGATAGGAGTGATGATAAGAAATAAAATGTAATTTAGGAGTTAACTTATGGAGATAATGACCAAATTGGAGGATTACAGCCAAGCTTCACTTTGACTCAGTAGCAGTTAATAACTAAAGAAAGCAAAAGGAGATCCTCTATTTCCCTGTTTCTCAATCTTGGCAACTTTAAGACCTGAAGACTTTAACTCCCAGAATTCACTAGCCAGAATCCTGCCTAGGAAATCTGGAAGTTAAAGCAGAGGTGGGTGTCACATAATTTTACCACCGATTAGCCACGCACTGAAACTGTGAGCGCGCGTGCATGTTTGCTTCATGTGCGCATGTGCTTTCCACACATGCACTCTGCTGGCACATGTGGCTTACACACATGTGCACATCTTAGAAAAAATGGCTAAATAGGACAGCATGGAGGCTCACCCTACCCGTAGGTTGCCTCTACTGGTTTGCCTGAAGCAGTCCGAAGCGGCTGAATACCATCACTTAAAATTGCCAAGGTTCAGAAACACTGCTCCAGCTATGTATGATCATCAAAGGCTGGAAATCTACATTTGGTTGTAGGCCCCTTCTAACTAAGAGAGAATTTTGAATGTATTTTTAACTCAGCATTTTGGAGAAACTTATTTTTCTAAACCAACTTTTCTAAACCAACTTTTGAACCCAGTATGATCTAAACAGCTTCAAATTGTCTACATTGTGATCAAGGAATGTTTTTTTAAAAAGGCTGTAATGTCATATTATTTTTGTATAGTCAAAGACAGTTCAAACACAAACACTGTATTTCTTAATATGTGACAGGGAATAAGATTTCCTAGTATTGACATAAGATGTTATTAAATAGTTTTACTCTTCACAGGGCCATGTCATTGCAGCATGGCCTACCACTGGAACATTATTAGATGTTCTGTAATATTTCACTGTACTCTATTAAGAGCCATGGTGATGCAGTGGTTAGAATCCAGCACTGCAGATTAATTCTGTCCACAGCCACAAGTTTAATCCTGACCTGCTCAAGGTTGATTTGGTCTTCCATCCTTCTGAGGTCAGTATAATGAGGACCCAAATTTTGGGAGGCAATATGCTGACTTTGTAAACCGCTTGGAGAATGATGTAAAGCACTATGAAGTGGTATATGTCCAAGAGCTATTTATATTATGCTATCACTATAATATTCTGTAGACATGTAATAAGCCTTTACCTCCATATAACAAATAAAATTAGTAGAGTTATTGTTTAAAACTTGTCACAGAGGTTGGGAAGGAAAGGTCAAGAAAATGATTCTTTTAAAAAAAGATTTTGATTTTTTAAAAAATATATATGATTTTTTAAAAAAATATCACTAAATTTCATTACCACAAAGGAGGAAATGTTTCCAATAATGAGAGAAGAAATAATCCTTCTATCTTCTCCCTTCCCTCCATTGCTGTGATAACTTCAAAAATGCTTTTCTACATATGAATTAGACCTAGAAAAAAAAATATTGCCTTTAGAGATAAGATGGGTGTCTTGAAATAGCAAATTAATTTGTCCATGCTTAAAGAGACTATATCCTTCTGTTCTCCTTTTAATTATACCTAGCCAGAACAATGAAGCACTGCTCAGAAGGACTATATTACTACTGGTAAGGGAGAGAACCATTGACAAAATGAAGGCATGCCAATCCAAGGCAAGTAAAGTTAGGGAAGTGGCTATAATGAGCATAGAAGAACAAAGTTTATTTGTAACTTCTAAAGGGGGAGAAAAAAGAACATTTGTCAGATTTGGCACATTTTTTTCCAGAACAGCACAATCTGAATGTTTTACCCTAAGCATGCTCTGTGCTCTTTTTGTCCTATTAAACTAGAATCTCTAAACTATGGATTAGTTTTCAAGTCCACAGACATGTTGACCCCTTAGGGGGAATCAATGTGCTGCTACATACTCAAGATGCCTTCATAAACCGAACATCTACACAATATACATCCAGTTTTCAGAGTGCTTTTTCTAGCTTTTTTGTAATCCTTCCAATATCTTGATAAAGTAGGTATCCCATAAGTAATTATAACATTGGGTTCCAATTTTGTTGCTATCCACAGCTAGAAGGAAGTTGACAGCCAAAGGAAGCCTCAATTTGTCTTTCAATTACAGTTGACAAAACTAAGTTGTTGCTATGATGGGAACAATTCCAGCAGCAGAGCCTGAATGTGTTTGTCTGTGTGTGCGTGTATGTGTGTAAGATAGAGATGTTTATATGTATGTCTGTATGTGTGTGTGTGTTTGTATAAATGTATAAATGTGTATAGATTAGCTAGAGATAGAAATAGAGTTAGAGATAGAAATAGAGTTAGAGATAGATAGATGATAGATGATAGATAGATGATAGATAGATGATAAATAGATGATAGATAGATATAAATATAAAGGCTCCCCTCGCACATATGTGCTAGTCATTCCCGAGTCTAGGAGCATGCTCATCTCCGTTTCAAAGCTGAAGAGCCAGCATTGGGCAAAGAGGTCTCCATGGTCATGTGGTCAGCATGACTAACGCTGTTACATTCCCACCAAAGGTGGTCCCTATTTTTTTGCTTGCATTTTTCACGTGCTTTTGAATTGCTAGGTTAGCTGGGACAAGCAACAGGAGCTTACTCTGTTATGCGGAGCTAGGGATTCAAACCGCTGAACTGCCGACTTTCTGATTGACAAGCTCACCGTCTTAGTCACTGAGCCACACACACACACAAACACACACACACACACACACACAAAGATAGATAGATATATATATAGAGATACATACATACATACATACATACACACATATATACACACACATATACATATATGCACACACACATATGTATGTATGTATACATGTATACATGTATACATATATACATATATACATATATACATATACACATATACACATACACACACACACACACACATATACACACACACACACATATACACACACATATATTCAATACACACAAATATATGTGCAATTATACATATTTATAAACATACATTTATGAAAGCTTGTTGCAAGCTCTGATAGTGAAATATTAACATGTTTCCAGTTTTACACACAGGACATTTTTCTAATAATTATAACCAGAAAGGTGCAGGAGAAAGATATTGAAACTCTGGGGTAGAAGAAAGATGCCTGGCTTGAGTTCAGAAGCCAGGAAGTGGGTAAGAATTTCCACCAATGAGAATACAGAAAACCCATAAGCTCTGGAGAACAGAAGCACCAATTTTTTTAAAAAAAAAATATTAACCTTTGCTTCGTTTTCAGGCTCTGAAAAAAAGCGATTCACCTTTCCAAACAAGCTGATGCTATATGATCAGACAGCTCTGGAACTGATTCTGAACTGACACAAAGCTTCAGAATTGGAAAAGGCGCTGTCAGCCTGTGAAGATTCATGAGACAACCATTTAGTATGGTCTGTTGCCCAATCCTTCTTCCTAATTATAGGAAGCCAGACTGAGACACTGAATGCTTTGAACTCCCTCCCATGTCCATTCTTCAGAACTCTTTTGAGGAGTCGGGAAATAAAGACGGCCCCATCCCCCACATACAATAATTAGATGGAACTTATTTTTCATTTTGAAAGAGTAATCTTGAGGCATGAAAAGGTTATCCCAAAAATTATTTCAGTATTTTGAGGGTTTTTTTTTAAAAAAAAAGGAGTTTAAAGTAACACAGGATAGATTGAGATAGAAAAAAAATATGCAGGGAGCAAAAATGAATATTCTGACCCAGGCCCCCCAGTCTTAAAAAATCCCTCCCATTATTACACAGAGGGACAAATTTACAGCTCCTTTCTAGGTTGATCGTCCCTTTTATTACCTCTTGTCTGCATTTTTAGCAACATCAAAATTAACTAGGTGAAGCTTGTCTCCATATTTTTTAAAAAGCTAAATATCTGTGCCAGGTTGCAGATAAAACCTTAGTTAAGAAATGGGGAAAAAAAATAGGGAAGCCCTTTATTTCCTTTTCTCGGAGTCTTAATATATAGCATAGAAGACACTCAAACCCTAGCAATTTTTTTCAATGTCTTTCATTTGCATTAAAACAAAAGTAGTTGTAGTAAATCAGCACATAATTTGCATATTTTGGACTACCATTTCATTCCTGCTCTGGAATGCTAATATTGCAATGAGGGCAAAAAGTAATCAGAAGAAAGTAGTTTATTTTTTTTCTCTGATTAGAAAGTGTACCTTACAAATATCCCCAAAGTATTTTCTGAGCTTTCCTCATCTTTTATTTAAAATTAAATATTAAATATGTCAACTTCCTGATCTATTTTACAAGAATGAAAGTACACAGAAGGCTGAGAATAACCAGAGAAGGGTAATATACAAGAGAGTAAGGAAAACAAGGGAGAAAAATTGATATGGTGTTTGATGTAGTGGTGAAGGCACCAGGCTAGAAATCAGGACACTGTGAATTCTAGTCTTGACTTGTGCATGATGCCAGATAGGTGGCTTTAGATCAGTCACTTTCTCTCTGTCCTAGGAAGGAGAGAATGGCAAATCACTTCTGAACAAAATTGTCAAGAAACTTACAGGTATTTGCCAAGGCAATCTCTGATAATTGGACACCATTGATCACCATTCCATCTCCCCAGGGATGGGATTCAAAATTTTTAGCAATGGGTTCTCTACCTGGTTGCTGGGTGGGTGTGGCCATGTTGTGTGTGGCCTAGTCAGCCTCCTGCACCATGATGCCCTCCCTAGGCTCCAGAGGCTTTCCTTGAGCCTCTGGGAAGGTGAAAACCACATCCCTGGGCTCCAGAGGCCATCTGGGGGCCGGAAATGGGCCCATTTCCAGCCTTCTGGAACTTCCGGGAGGCCCATTTTTCACCCTACCAGAGCCTTCGCATGGCCCCGTACTTACCTGGCATTCCAAATGGGCCACGTGGAGACTCCTTGGAGAGGCGTGGTGGGATGGGTGGGGCCAGCCAGGGCTGGGATTTGCAGGTTCACCAAACTGGGCAGATCCTTAGCTAGAGGATCGCCCGAACTCTCAGCAGCCCACCCCTGCATCATCCTCAAATTTGAATGAGGTTCCCCCAAGAACCATATAGTTCCTGCCCTGTTGGCATTCTGGAAAGACTGAAAGACTTTCCCTTTCTTCCAGGCCTTGAGTAGGTGCCCCTGTCAGATTTGTTTGAGGGTGTGGATGTTAGCCAGATTTGTCCCTGTTTCCTGTATTTGTACTTATTTCATAAGGGTTGCATTTATATTCTGTTTGTTTGTTAAATAATTTTAATTAAAAGAAGATTTTATAAAGGTTTCAAAAAAAACTCTACAGAAATAGAAAAGAAATAAAAGATTATAAAAGAGGAAAAGGAAAGGAAAGAACAAAAACAGCAAGACAAAGAATATCTAAAGCAACTTCCAATTTTTTCAGCAGATACAAATATAGCAATTACCATTTCTACCACCCTGCATATTACATATACAATAGCAGAGTTGGAAGGGACCTTGGAGGTCTTCTAGTCCAACCCCTGGCCTAGGCAGGAAACTCTATACCGTTTCAGACAAATGGCTATCCAACATCTTCTTAAAGACTTCCAGTGTTGGGGCATTCACAACTTCTGGAGGCAAGCTGTTCCACTGATTAATTGTTCTGTCAGGAAATTTCTCCTCAGTTCTAAGTTGCTTCTCTCCTTGATTAGTTTCCACCCATTGCTTCTTGTCTTACCCTCAGGTGCCTTGGAGAATAGTTGGACTCCCTCTTCTTTGTGGCAACCCCTGACATATTGGAACACTGCTCTCATGTCTCCCCTAGTTCTTCTTTCTATTAAATTCGACATACCCAGTTTCTGCAAACATTCTTCATATGTTTTAGTCTCCAGTCCCCTAATCATCTTTGTTGCTCTTCTCTGCACTCTTTCCAGAGTCTCCACATCTTTTCTACATCGTGACGACCAGAACTGAATGCAGTATTCCAAGTGTGGCCTTACCAAGGCATTATAAAGTGGTATATTATAGTTTCCTTCTTCTCATAACAAAGTTTTAATCAATAAATCCCCAAGCCAGGATGTTTTATTAATTTCTTCCAAAAAAGTCTATAAATGATTTCCAGTCTTTTATAAAAGTAATTGTAGTTTCTTCCTTAATCAATTTATTCTATTTGGTTTTATTTTACACTGCCCAAAGTCAGCATGGAATGCCTAAATTGAATAAATTAAATTAAGTTAAAACTCTGTTTTCCAACTTGTTGTATTACCTGTAATAAAAAGTGAAGCATTTTTACCATTTTCATCTACTATATGAATATCCTACTATAGCCCCGAGGGATTTTAAATATTTGTTGGTTCCTAGAATCAGGGGAAGCTCTTCTGTTGTTAAAAGCAGTCCTCTGCCTCCATGTAAATGTAACTTCTTTTGTGCTTAGACATGAGGAGGAAATATAAAGGATTTTTTTTTGTGGCATGCAGTGCCTCAGATCACAGTTATTTAAAGCTGTTTGGCTTGCTTAGAGAACAGTTATATCATTTGGGGGAAAGGTCATTCAATATGCTTCTATGTGATCAAGATAAACATATCACACACATATCTGATGTGTGTGTGTATGTATGTGTTTGTGTGTGTGTATGTGTGTCTATGTAGATGTATGTGTATATGTGTACACCCATGAAAATCTACGAAAATATATATATATATATATATATATATATATATATATATATATATATATATATATATATATATATATATATATATATATATGTTTTCTGAGGTTTTCGCGGGTGTTAGTATGTAGGTCTCTAGTTGTTCGGGTTTTCTCCCGCGTAGAATTGGAGATGTCTTGGCGACGTTTCGACGAAGTCACATTCGTCATCTTCAGGCTGCTGCTGACTACTTCAGGTTTGGTGTTTCCTGGAGTAGTGTGGGATCTTGGCTGTTTGTTCCTTATAACTGCTGGTAGGGGATTAAGTTTTAACTGCCAGTAGGGGATTAAAACTGATTGAATGGGGGCTTGGGTGTGTCTTGATTAGGTGGAAGTGTGTCATTATTTGGTGGAGGGGTGTTCTGTTCTGATTGTTTGGGGAGTTGTGTTTCCTGTGAGGGTAGGAGGGGTTTTGAAGAGGCTGATTGTGCTTTAGCAGTCTGGCTTCTGGTTCTGGGTCGTGCCTCCTCATCAGTTTGTGTTTTTGGTTGTTTTCTTTGTGGATGTTTTTTGGTAGTATTCTGTGTGGCTATTGTGAGTGTGGGCCTGGTCTCATTCTTCATGTTTGGGATTCGTTTGTTAATGAGGGCGGGTTTCCAAAGGGCTGGCAGGCGGGAGGTGTCGTCTCGCCTGTTCATGCTATGTGGGTGTTTTTCTATTTCAATTGCTTCCCTGATTATACGGTTGTTGAAGTGTTCGGCCTTGGCGATGGTTCTTGTCTTATTGAAGTCAATTTTATGTCCTGTGGCTTTGAGGTGTTGGACCAGGGAAGAAGTTGGTTCTTCTTTTTTGATTGCATTTTTGTGTTCTTCAATGCGTGCACTTATTCTTCTGTTGGTCTGTCCGATGTATGTGGCGGGGCAAGTAGTGCATGGGATTTCATATACTCCTTGATTTTCTAATTCAATTTTGTCTTTGGGGTTTCTTAGGATGGTGGATATTTTCCGGTCTGTGCAGAATGCTGTCTTGATGTTGTGTTTGCGGAGGATTTTGCTGATTTTGTCTGTGGTGCCTTTTATGTATGGGAGGAGGGCTTTTCCATTTTCTTGTTCTCTGTCCTGGACTTTAGTGGGGGTTTCTTTTTGGATTAGGTTGGTGATCTTATTTCTTTGGAATCCATTGGATGTCAGTACGTTGGTGAGAGTGTGTAGTTCGGTTTTTAGGTGTTGTTCATCAGCTAGGCGTTTTGTTCTGGAGATGAGTGTCTTGGCTACGGAATTGATCTGGGCTGGGTGGTGGTGTGAGAGTGCGTGCAGATAGCGGTTAGTGTGTGTTTTCTTCTGGTAGATGGTGTGTCCTAGGGAGCCGTTAGATTTCCTGTAGACTTCCTGGACCCGCCCTCATTAACAAACGAATCCCAAACATGAAGAATGAGACCATGCCCACACTCACAATAGCCACACAGAATACTACCAAAAAACATCCACAAAGAAAACAACCAAAAACACAAACTGATGAGGAGGCACGACCCAGAACCAGAAGCCAGACTGCTAAAGCACAATCAGCCTCTTCAAAACCCCTCCTACCCTCACAGGAAACACAACTCCCCAAACAATCAGAACAGAACACCCCTCCACCAAATAATGACACACTTCCACCTAATCAAGACACACCCAAGCCCCCATTCAATCAGTTTTAATCCCCTACTGGCAGTTAAAACTTAATCCCCTACTGGCAGTTAAAATTTAATCCCCTACCAGCAGTTATAAGGAACAAACAGCCAAGATCCCACACTACTCCAGGAAACACCAAACCTGAAGTAGTCAGCAGCAGCCTGAAGATGACGAATGTGACTTCGTCGAAACGTCGCCAAGACATCTCCAATTCTACGCGGGAGAAAACCCGAACAACTAGAGACATACATACATACATACATACATACATACATACATACATACATACATACATATATATATATATATATATATATATATACGTAGATTTTCACGGGTGTAGGTATGCTGGACTTGTTGTATTCGGGTCTTTTCCCGTGTAAGATTGAGATTGTCTTGGCAACGTTTCGGCGAGGTCCCACTTGCCATCTTCAGGCTGGTGTTTTCTTTTGTGTTGTAACGACCTGGGTGGTGGGTGGGGTTTGTTTGTTGACTAGGCCTGGTTTCCAGATGTCTGGTAGGCAGGAGGTATCATCACGTTTATTCATATTGTGGGGGTGTTTCTCTATTTCGATGGCTTTCATAATTATTCTCTTGTTGAAGTGGTCTGTTTTGGAGATTAATTTGGTTCCTTCAAAATCAATTTCATGTCCTGTAGCTTTAAGGTGCTGGAAAAGGGAGAAATTTTTTTCTTTTTTTCCTTATTGCATTCTTATGTTCTGAGATGCGTGCACTTAATCTCCTATTAATTTGTCCTATGTATGTTGCAGGGCAGATTTTGCATGATATTTCGTAGACTCCTTGGTGGATTTTGTCTTTGTGGTTTCTTAAGATGTTGGGTATTTTTTGGTCAGTGTTGAAGGCTGTCTTGATATTGTGCTTATGGAGAATTTTGCTGATTTTCTCTGTGGTGCCTTTGATGTAAGGGAGGAGGGTGATGCCATTGTCCTGTTCTATGTCTCAGTTTTTGGGAGGAGTCTCCCTTTGGATTAGGTTGGTAATTGTTTTTCTTTGGATCTATATTTGGAGAGATATATATCTATATATATTTGGATATATTTGTGAGAGTGTGTAATTCAGTTTTCAGGTGGTCTTTGTCCGCTAGGCGTTTGGTTCTGGAGATGAGGGTCTTGACTACAGAATTGATCTGTGCAGGGTGGTGATGGGATTGTGCGTTTAAATAGTGGTTGGTGTGTTTTTTTTTTTCTGGTAGAGGGTGTATCCTAGGGAGCCATTGGCGCGCGCGCACACACACACACACACACAAACACACAAATACATACATATATACATGCATACATGTTTATTGGGCTCTTCTTTTTTCCTTATATGCATTTTTGATTTTTAATAGTAAAGAATACTTGTAGCTCAATGCTGAAACTGGCCAAATACTGGTCAATTTTAATCCATTTCCAAAATATTCAAATAAAAAAAATCCAGCAAGTGAACGGTAACACTCACAAGGAATGTCTATTGACAACACAACCCTGAAGCATTCTATAAAGTAAAAAGTGATTGTAAAGTAAGGATAATAAAATTATCTTCTCAGATAATAAAATATCTATGAAGCATAATGACAGGGAAAAAAACATTTTTTTTTTCCAGAAGAAGCAGAACAACAGTAATGGATTAATTTGGAAATCAAGAGATGAAGATCACTCAAAGAGTTGCCAATCAGTATTCCCGGATTTGGAGGTCAAAATTATTAAGTAGACCTAATTAAGAACTACTTTATGTATTCTTACTGGGAATGATGACAGCTTCTAAAAATCAAATAAAGCAGCCAGACAGGAGCTAACAAAGAACACAATGTTGGAATCTCCCAGACAACACCAAGAACCCAACTTCTGTAAGAGATATTTATAAAATCCTGCTTGTTCTTGGTCATGGTTATTCTCCTTCAGAACTTGCTGTAACCCAAAGATATGAAAACTAAATAACAGCTGAGGGAGATTCGTAAACATAAATTTTGTCCCCTGGCCCATCTTATTTTGACTTCTGGTCTGTCTTTTTTAACCCTGGAAGTCCAAATAATAGGGACAATTAGCAGCAGACTGGGTGTGGAAGACTTGTTCTCTGAGAGATGGATTTCTGGCTGCTGTACATCAATTCCTTTCTCCTTCTTTGTGCCATTGTCAAAAGATTTAGAGGAAGATTAGAAGCTTAGAAAGTTGGGGTCCAGAGACCAACCTCTCTGTTACTCCCACTTCTTAGTCATTAGTGTCTCGTTTTCTGCAGAAAAATAAAAGGTTTGTTTGAGGGGATACTTCACTCAGATCTTCACTGAAGCAAAGCACCCATTCAGTATAGAGTAGAGCAGAGAATTGTTTTGCTTTCCTTGCCTGGCCTTTGCAGTTATGAGAAGATGCTTCATAGAATTTTTTTTCCAATTTTTGCCAAGACAAGCAAACCAGTGTCAAGTGCCTCATCATGGCAAATTGTTCAGACAGCCTTTTTCCTCTCAGGACTGCAGTTTTTTTTTATTTTTTCCACTTAACACCTAAGTCTCATATGTGGCATAGTAGTGATATCATTGGAATGAATGGGCCCTTTGAGGAGATTGAGGTGATGATATGAAACGATCCTTTGAGGTATTTGTTTAAATCAGTACTTTTGCAACTTGACAACTTTAACATTTGTGGACTTCTGCTCCCAAAATTCCCCAGCCAGCATGAATGGGGATTCTGGAAGCTGGAACTTAAAATTGCCAAGTTAAAAATAAAAGATGCCTTACATTGCCAAATCCAGGCACCATCATTCTGCCACTCAATTCTACAATGCAAAAAAGGATTCAGAACTCTGTCTGGGCACTGTATGTGTGTGACAGGCTATAAGTTATTTATTTTGTTAGTAGGCTTTTGGTTATTCAATAGAGCAGTGTTTCTCAACCTTGGCAACTTGAAGATGTCTGGACTTCAACTCCCAGAATTCCCCAGCCAGCATTCGCTGGCTGGGGAATTCTGGGAGTTGAAGTCCGGACATCTTCAAGTTGCCAAGGTTGAGAAACACTGGATAGAGCATAAATATTCCAAATAAATAAATAAGAATAGTCATTCTACAGCACTTGACTGTTTTTCCCCCACCCCCTGCCTAACATGAAGTTCAATCAAAGCAGCAATTGCAGTGTTGAGACAGACAATCTCTTTGGAATGTGGATTAATTGGAAAACTGAAGAGAAGAAAAGCCTTTCATAGGCATAGATGATACATTTTTCAGGGGGAAAAAACAGATGGGGAAGGGAAGAAAGAAATAGGATTAAGCAGGAAATTAAAGCAAATACAAGAGATGGAAAAGCTATCCAAAATTCAGCAATTATATATTGCAAATGATATTGGCATAATCTTTTTTTACAAACAATGCTGGGAGTCCTAGTTTGACTAAAATGATGAAAACATGGGTTTATATGCTTTTCTCTGCTGTGCGAAACTTGAATTACCTGGACAGGCTGAATTTAAATGTTAATTTAGGGTGTAGATATGATCAATGAGGAGGGAAATGGCAAAAACAGTTGTGATCAAAGAGATAGAGAAGAAAAGAAAGTTGGAGGAGTGAAGAATGGAACAGGAGAAGCCAAGGTCAAGACGAAGGATTGGTGTCATCGCCAAAAAAGGTTTGGCTGTAATATAAATGGAAATTCCATCTGACTTGGATTGATGTGGTCCTGGGAGGGGAAGCGAGGAGATGAAGAAGCAAATGCTACCAACTTGGTTTGCCTCATCCCTCAACAAGCTTGCTTTGCCCCATTTGATTAGTGCAGCCTGCCTGTGATGAGTCAAATCCATTAGGGGCCGAGAGCGTATAGCCTGGTTACGCTAGTATAGGGAAGAATGTTCCGGCATTGCTTTGCCTGATCACTTCATCATTCTATCAGCAGCCCAGATGCAGGCCAAAAATTGCTTTCAGCCTTTCAAACAAGAGCAACAACTTTGCATTTTCTCCTTCCACCCTTCATTTCCAATCACTATTTGGCAAATATTGGTTGCCAAGTTCATCCATATTAGCTACCCTGCCACGGGTGGTGAAAGTCGTTGTTGTTTGCAATGATATTATAATGATGGCATTTTTTTTTAATGCTAATGGCCCCTGGAGTTCGAGCAGTAAATACACTTATGACCTCGATGATTATACCTTTTTCATTTAATCTCGGTGGAGAAAAACAGTTATATTCTGCTCAAATTTTACAGCTCATTGTTCATGGTAAGTGATTACTGCTTCAAGGGCCAATGAATACCCGGGGCTACTTACATAACACCAGCTGGATGTCCTGGGATTGCAACTTCCAGGAATCTCAGCCAATATGCTGCACATTTTTTTGACTGCCCTGCTTTTCTGTTATGTGGTTTACCCCAAATAATTTAAAACAATTCTAATCAGGCTATAATAAAAAAAAATCCATCCAAATGCAGAAATTATACAAATCAATATCCAGTTTAAAAAAGCAATTTTAGATATTTAAATGCTTATTAATCTGTCACGTAACAAATTATGATTTTGGCACCAATTACATCACCTCAACAATCAGGGCACCATAAAGAACAAATGTTTGATTTTAATATTGTACTACGTACCAGCGGTTCTTGGGGAATGTCCTCCCCTTGTAATGATAATAAGCACAAGCAACCTGATATCAGAAGAGGTATTTCTTAATAAATATGTAGACACAAGCTATTTGGAATTTTAAATATAAATACCATGACATCAGCTTGGAAGTGAGAGAGACAGACATTCTTTTAAAAGCAAGCCAATGTCCCTAAATTGCCACAGTAGTGATAGTATTTCTACTGTCAGATGCTTTTGAATTATCCATCAAGGACAGCTCCATGTACAACAAATTACAGTAATTCAGTAAAAAGGTTGCTAGACCATGAATAACTATGATCAATCACTAGATCCTATGCCATCTAGGAACAGCTGTAGTTGGTGAATCAGCCAAAGTTGCAGAATTCTACTCCAAACTATTAAGGCCAACTGTGTCTTCAAGGGGAAGATTGAACCAAGAAGTATCTCCAGCTCAATTCTGAAATCTTGTTATGATTCAACCATCAGTTACTGACCTGCAGCTTCCACTGCTTCAACACCTAACCAGTCTTACCTTGCTCAGTTGTCATGGAGAAATAGAGAAGAATGATCCAGATAGACGTATCATCAGGGCAGTGGTGGGATTCATTTTTTTTTACTATCAGCTCTGTAGGCATGGCTTGGTGGGTATAGCATAGATTGGTGCGCATGGCAGGGGAAGGTTACTGTAAAATCTCCATTCCCTCCCCACTCCAGGGGAAGGTTACTGCAAAATCCCCATTTCCTCCAGATCAGCTGGGACTTAGGAGGTAGAGAATAGATGGGGAGGGGCCAGTCAGAGAAGGTATTTACCAGTTCTTCAAACTACTCAAAATTTCATTTCCACTACCAGTTCTCCAGAACTGGTCAGAACCTACTGAATACCACCTCTGCATCAGAGTATTACTAATATTTCAATACAGCATCACACTGTCCCTTCTCATCTCCTTCATTTAAGATGTTAAAAAATAGAGATACTTGACTTCCAATTGGCCAATGGTGGAGCAGAAATTCTTTTTGAATTATATCCTGTGGGTAGAAGCCTTCATCATCATCATGCTTCGCGCACCCAATCTTCAGAATAGGCCCATCAAAATACCATAGTTGCTATTATATAAAACATTTCAAAGAGAAAAATGAATCAGTAGTTACATTCTTTTATCTTTTGTCTATTAAAAACTATCCATCATGACTGTTTCAGAGCCAACTCTGGTTTGAAATGGGTCCAGATAATTGTTTTCAAACATTGCACTACCCTCTTAGTTTCCATGGCCACCTGGCCAAAAGAGAGGAGGGAAGGGAGGGAGGGAGAGAGAGAGAGAGAGGGCTTAACAGAGGTATATAATGGTAAAAATCACTTGGGTTAAAAAAGTTGTTTAAAATGGCCACATCTTTTTGAGGGCATCTGACACCATGTTCGTTCAGATCTATCTTGGATCATATTCACCCATTTATATACTCTAGTTATTAATATTCAAGATGGACACAGATCAAACTGCAAGAAAATCAACCACATCCAGGAGAGCATTTGATATGCAATAAAAACTGATATTAATCCTAGTAGGCCATATTTCACTATATGGAAGGCTGGACTTATCCAAGGTCAGCAAGCACATCAAATTTATATATGGAAGTCTGTGGTGGCTCAGTGGTTAGAACACAGTATTGCAGGCTAACTCTGCCAACTGCCAGCAGTTTGATCTTCACAAGCTCAAGGTTGACTCAGCCTTCCATCCTTCCAAGGTGGGTAAAATGAGGACCCAGATGGTTGGGGGCAATATTAAAGAGGCTGTTAAGCACTATGAAATGGTATATAAGTCTAAGTGTTATTGCTATATAATATGAAAAACTCAATCTTTAAAGTTCACTGCTATGTTGCTACAACTTCCTAACAGACTTTGGGATAACAGAGGAGACAGTAAGAAAGTTAAAGGAGAAAACCGGCTGTTACAGAATAGATTCTTAATGTTGTGACTGAGGCTTCCCAAGAGCATGAAACAAACTCCTTGTCTTGGCAAAAACCCCTTTTATGAATTCTGCTCATTCACAGCCGGCAAAGTCTTTCAAAGGAGGATTTACAGTCACACATCTTATCTGGCTTGGAGAGCTGACAGGCCGATATCTGCAGAACTTTGCAAGGAATCTTGGAGAGTCACTAACCAATTAGCGAACTAATTGTGTTCTGCAAACTTCGCTCCTCTTTTATTTCCTCTGGGAATGGCCATTCATCAACTAGCCTTACTCCCAAGTTGATCCCTGTTCTTTAGCTGTTCCCTTGATCTGGCAACACTGTACATGCACACACTGGGAACAGGCTCTAGCTGTTTGTCTACCTCACTGATGTCTGGTTCTAAAGGCAGCTGATAACTGGCATACGGCTCTGGCCCCCTCTCTCTGCTTCTGACACAGAGCCCTCATCAGAGCCTTCCCCAGACTCCAGGACTCGACCATGTTCCTCCCCAATCTCCTCACTGTCTGAATCTGCTGCCAGCTCTGCTGGCCACTGGCAGGCCACAACATTTAAGTCTAGGTAAGGCAAAAGACTGAGAAAAAAAATCAAAGTAATTCTACTTTAATCATACCAGCTATAAATTTTTGATAGCCTTTCCAAATTTCATTGCCCTATTAGCAATAAAGGTCTTTTCAGATCTTTTTTTCCTGAACTTGCCAGTCTTGCAGAGCTTGATAAAACATGATCTGCAGAGAACAGAAGTCAAAATACATTTATCTTACAGATATTGAAGATCTATCCCAGTGAAGCCTCTTTATTATATAACTGATGGCACTCAGGTATATATAAAAGAGCAAGGCCTTCCAAAAAAGACTGATTGACAGAAGGAATGGGAGAGGAGGGAGGCTTGGAGTTGCAAAATAAGACCCTGAATCCAAATATGATAAGATTGACATCACTTAAACAGGGTCACTTAAAATAGTGACCCTGTGACCCGTCAGTAAATCCATGTGGAAAAACAAGATCAGACTACTTGTGGAAGCCACATTCAAGATGTTAAATAGACCTTCAAGTCAAGTTCAACTCCTGGTGATTTCAAGGACACGTCCATATAGCTTTATTGGTAACAAAATGGAAGTGGGTTTTCTCTTATAATATGTTTTCAAACATGCTTATTTAGCTTTCAGTCTTAGTATTCTCTGAAGAAATCCCATCCAGTCCCATCACTTCATTTCTCATCCCACACAAGGTCAGCCAGGTGCTGCCATCTGCTGAAACATAATAAATTTAGAACCATTAAATTTCTCACTTGTGTCCTACCATCATTATGGATGCTCAAAGAAGCTTCAGAAAATTGGCTGAAAGGGCACCGTGTAGTGTATTTCTACAAAATAGGACCGAGCTCTTAGCAAACCTCATTTTTCATTTGAAATCAAAAAATAATACTGACTTTAATTTCCTTAAATCTCAAATCTGTCTTCACACAGGAGAAGCCACAATAGCATTTCTGTCTATTCTCAACTAATGAAACATGAATGAATTAAATCATATAGGATATAGTATTCATAATGAAATCTGATCAGATGATATAAACACAGTTAGACTAATCAGCTAGTGTAATGTAGTTAAAATCTATACTGAAATTGATATTTTATTTTTTTTTAAACCACAAACAGCAGAAATTTTGCGTATGATCAGTCTTTGAAGTATAGTAATATCTTCCAGAGGATGCAGTCTGAAACAACAAAGCTAGATCCACACATTCATACACACTCATCCACACTGACAGAAAATCAATTAGTTCATACACACACACACACACACACACACACATATATATATATGAAATTATATATGCAAAAAACTGAACAAAATGAACATTATGAGCATTAAAATTATATAATACATTAAATTAAAATCATAGTTGCCTGGTATTATAAAAAGAACCAAGGCAACCTCCATCCTAAGTCTGAAATAGGCATCTCTTCAAAATCCCCCCCCCCTCTCACATACACATACCTCACAACCACAAGGCTTTTAGGGAAACATGACCAATGATATAATGGTGTTTCTAATAGAAAAAAAATCACTGTAATTTGTTTGTTTTTCCTTCTTGAGGTATTGAGTACCTCAAAGATGGGGAAAGTATATTTTTCCTCACAAAAGTTGATTGTTAGTTCTTCCATTTCTTTTTGTATGTTAGCTTTTTTTTTTCTTTGCAAAAAATCATGCTACCATAAGCAGTCACACTGTTGCCTAACATCAGCAATTTCATCTCTGGGAATTGCAGACTGGGATATGGGGAGTATTTTATATTAATAGGGACTCATGTTATGACTGGACTTCCTCCATTCTGGTGATGCCACAGTCAAAAAGTTGCAACCATCCATACACCTAGGCAGTGGTGGGTTCCGGATCCTGTAACGGATAGAACGAGCCCGGCATCAGGTGATGTGTCATACCTGCAGTGCGTGCATGTGTCATACCTGCCTGCGACGCCTCCGCAAGCCTCCAAAATGCTTCAGCTGCTCGCCAGAGCATCCCGCAGGCGCCATACGTGCCATGCACGTGCACAGAGGCACCAAAGGCTTAAAAGACATGTAAGGAGCTCAGGTGGGTGGGTGGGCCCTCCAGAGCACTGTACCGGAATGGTATCCGGTGCTCCGGGCAGGCTCCATTACACTTGTACTGGGGTGTACTGCCTGCAACTCACCACTTCATCTAGGGGTGAAATCCACTTACCTTTGCTACAAGTTTAGTAGCAATGTGACCATGCGCAGAGCGTCAAAAACGGATGTGATGACGTCCGGGCAGGTGGGCAGAGCATGCTACCAAGCGCAAAGCACCTGCAAAGTGAGGGGGGAAATCCACTGTGCCACACGATATAAATTGCACATCGCAGCTGATGAATGGGGTGTATGCAGATGTGAAATACTACTGGTTCGGACATGTTGGCCCCAACCAGGAGTAAAAAAAAAGCAAACCGGTAGCATTTTTTTTACTACCGGTTCAGATGAACCGGTAGCATTTTTACTATCGGTTTGGACCTGTTGGCCTACATACACCACATTCTCATTGTTAAAAAAGAAGAATGTAAGGAAGAGTAAAGCTTGACTGTATAACTGAATGTCAAATCACTATTAACTCCTCCCTCCCTGATGTAACAATTTTTTCAAGGAACCGAGCCTCAATAGATTTACTCATAATGACAATCTCCTATTCCTGTTTTATGCTGGTTCTCTGCAGAGAAGAACACAGGTTGCAGTGACTTTGCAGCTGTCTATTTTATCTCAACTTCCCACAAATAATTAGAGGCAAGTCTTTGTTCACCTACACAATAAACAGAAACCTGAACTTTTAGCAAGTAAAATGTTGATCAACCTTCTAGTTCCAAGAGAATGTGAAAGGGAGGCAGCCAGGGCAGAATGCGTAAGATTAATTTATCAAAAGAAGAAAAGGAGGGAAGATTAAGGAAGTGAATACAGTCACAAAGAGGAATAGAAAAAGTTTTCAAAGGACTCATAGAATAAAGTATATGATAGAAGAAGAACAAACAGCTTCTTTGCAAGCAGCATAAAGACATCATACCTATTTTGATAATAGCCCTATTTATAAATTGGGAATGGGAGGAATTTGAATAGAAGTTTGTCTCAGAAGTACACATGATTCCTCTAGAGCAGTGATAGTGAACCTTTTTGGCACTGAGTGCCCAAACTGGAATGTGCATGCATGCCTGTTTTTGGGGTATTTTGCACCATTTTTCAGGCCATTTTCAGGCTGTTTTCTGGCTCTCTGGTGCCCACAAAAACCAACTGCCCAGTGCACATGTGCATGCCAGAAACCAGAAGAGCAGTTGGCAATGGCGCACGTGCCCACAGAGAGAGGTCCCACTCACCATCCTCAGGCTGGTATTTTTGGCTTCATGCTTGTGTGAGTAAAGCATGGTCGGAGCTGCTGTCTTTCTATAAATCTTTGTATGGGTGTGTGTGGAGTTCTGGCTTTGTTGCTATAAGTGGGTTGATTGGCTGTATAGTTGTATCATGATTGGTAGATTGGTGCTGATTGGTGCTGGCTGTGTGTCTGTTGTTGTTTCGTGTTGTAACAGCCTGGGTTGTGGGTGGGGCTGGTTTGTTGACCAGGGCTGGTTTCCAGATGTCTGGTAGGCGGGAGGTATCATCACATTTATTCATGTTGTGGGGATGTTTCTCTATTTCGATAGCTTCCATAATTATTCTCTTGTTGAAGTGTTCAGTTATGGAGATTACTTTGGTTCCTTCAAAATCAATTTCATGTCCTGTAGCTTTAAGGTGCTGGAAAAGGGAGAAAGATTTTTTCGTTTTTTCCTTAACTGCGTTCTTGTGTCCTGCGATGCGTACATTTAATGTCCTATTAGTTTCTCCTATGTATGTTGCAGGGCCGATTTTGCATGGTATTTCGTAGACTCCTTGGTTTTCTAGATGGATTTTGTCTTTGGGGTTTCTTAAGATGTCAGCTATTTTTTGGTCAGTGTTGAAGGCTGTCTTGATATTGTCTTTGTGGAGAATTTTGCTGATTTTCTCTGTGGTGCCTTTGATGTAAGGAAGGAGGGCAATGCCATTATCCTATTCTGTGTCGTGTTTTTTGGGGGGAGGTGTCTCCTTTTGGATTAGGTTGGTAATTGTTTTTCTTTGGAATCCATTGAAGATTAATACGTTTGTGAGAGTGTGTAATTCAGTTTTCAGGTGGTCTTTGTCGGCTAGGCGTTTGGTTCTGGAGATGAGGGTCTTGACTACAGAGTTGATCTGTGCAGGGTAAACAGAAACAAACAGGAAAAATAAATAAAATAAATAAAAATAAAATTTTATAACTTATAAAATAAAAATAAAACAATAATTTTCTGTTCATGATTCCTAAGTTCGCACATGTACATCCATCCCTTTGATTGGATAGAAAGTACATTCTCTCTAAATTGCCAAATCATCTCTCTTAGTGAGAATTGCTGGAGCTTATTTACTTGTCCCTTCCCATGTTCATGGATAACTCCTTTCTAGAAGGAAAAGTTTTGTCCCAGTTTTCCCAGCCCATGCACAGACAAATACACAAACCAAAAAGACCTTTTGTAAGTTCCAATAGCTTGATTCCTTTTGGGATTGCAGATGTGCCTGAGAAACTACAATATGGTTCCATAAGCCTCAAGTAATTTGTAAACACTCCTCCCACACACACATACACTATTTTTAAGTGATTGATTTAGTGTTATGAAATTGAAGGAAATCCAATCAACAAACCACAATAGGCTACAGAGAAGAAAAGAGAATGATGACATTTGAGCAATTTGACTCATAAGGGTATAGAAGGCACATATTGTCTTTCTCTCTCTAAGTCCTTTTACTCAATTCCATAGTTTTGGCATATAAATACATTCCAGGCAGTGTCTCTGCCACTTACCCAAAAGCACCAGGCAGAGCTAGATCTTATCTGCAATTTTTCTGACAGGCCAGAATGGCCCTACCCTAAGGCACAGTGAAACACTGATTGGAAATGCTCCAGTTATGAGACTAAACTTCTTCCTGCTACATTCTTAACCTCTGCCTGCTTCACTGTGCTTGAGAAACCCAGTTCCCTGGCATGCTTGCCACACCATCTGGTTGACTTAGCAATACAATACTGTTTTTGGGAGATTACCAGAGAATTATACTGTAACAGGCAACTGCAATGGCCATTTCACCCCATCATGAAATGGGGTGTTGGAATGGTATTTGCATTGGTGGTGGTGGAGTCCAAAAACTTTTGAAATGAAGGTTGCAACACCATGATCAAAGTTTCATATGTTTTGCGCAAAGAAAAGAAAAGGGCTCTCATTACACTGCTACAAACTCCATTGAGAGGTGTTTTTTTTAATCCCTACCCCCTTACAGTTGGAGTGTTGTGATTGGATCACCAGCTGACATGCTAGAAAGTGAAGGGTAGTGCCTCTTCCTGGGGAATGAATGTGCTGGTGCAGAGATGGTATTCAGCCAGTTCTGACAGGTTCTGGAGAACCAGTAGTGAAAGTTTTGAGTAGTTCGGAGAACCGACAAATAGGCTGGCCCCACCTCCCTGCTGCCTCTCAGCCCCCCCAGCTGATCTTCTTTTGTTGCCCTGAACAGGAGAACAGAGTTGGAAAACAGGTCAGTGAGGTGGGGAGGGAATGATGATTTTGCAGTAATCTTCCCCTGCCATGCCCACAAAGCCACGCCCACAAAGCCACACCCACAGAACCAATAGTAAAAACATTTGAATCCCACCACTGCACTGATGAATATGTCTTCTTCCATCTTCTTCTTCTCCAGGTATGGAATCCCTAAGGCCAACCTTGCCAAGTAGAAAAGCACAAAGACCTATCAATGTTGGTGTTTTTGCTCCTTTGGTAGACGTTTTGCAAAAGTAATTGGTGGGGTGAGATTTCACAGTAAGAGCAGATGCTTTTCTGAAAATCCATCCCTTCCCAGAAGACAACTTAACAAATTTCCATGCCTGGCTTCTTTTCTCCCAAAAGTATTATTTACATCTGTCATATATTTGCAGATGGTTATCTCATGTCCTCTTAGTCATTGCCTAACAGAGCTAAATATACTTCTTTTACGCTTTCCTCATAAGTCAGTCCCTTCATGCCAATTTTTCCCCATATTTGTTATGTTTTTTTCTGATTGTCTTCTCATTTTGTTCTACTTTCTGATAAAGCGCCAGAAAATGAAAAGTGTAAAAAAATGCTAACCTCCACTGGTGCATAGAAACCCTCCTTTGCTCTTTAAATAAATATCTTCTTAAATATGGGTTTAGGTGCATATTTGCTTTTATTTTCCATAATCTATGTGGGGAAAGAGGTTGGGAGTGACTTCTAATATATTCCTTTCCCTGTTTCTGCATTTTTGCATATATATTTTTTAAATCAGAGAAGTACATCATAAGATGCAGAGACATGTATCAAATAAAGAATAATTACTTTCTTGTTCACATATTGGTTCAGAAAATAAGAATTAGAGTGGTTTGTATTAAAATGAAGATGATTTTCTCCCTTTTCTATTCTTTCTTTGGTGTCTGCAGATTGATAAATGCCTGGCCTCTTGTTATTCACCAAACAAACAAACAAACAAACAAATTTACTTTGGTAAAAACAATAAAGTGAGGTAGGAGCCAAGATAATTCCTGAGACTTCTTCAAAGGTTAATGAAAATATTTTAGGTATATTGTTTTTAGTTTGGCTATTGCCAACTACAGGTCTTTAACTAACCATTTCATATTTTCATATTTCCTCCTAGCTAAAACTGATGTGATCTAGGTCCAACCACAAATCATACTGGAAAATTACACTAAGAGAGGCATGAAGATAAAAAGGGAAACCTGAGCTCTATTACTTAAATAAAGCATTCTGAAATCTTGACTGGAGTTCTGATGTGGAAGAATAGCTTGTGCTATGAGAGTATTCATTTTATATGCTGTATGATCATTCTATAAATAAATAGAATTATCAGAAAATGTCACAAGCCTGACTAGACGAAAGACATAATCTTCATTTATTGGTGACTGGAAGCCTTTTATGGACCTTTTGTGTAAAAATGGGGGGAAATGATTAATGGTTTTGATGATTAGACAGGATAAGTTATAGAAAGAAGAGTAATATGATATAACTTTAGACAGAAAGGTTAAAATATATTTGCGCTTGTAAGTGCTGTGAAGAATATCAGAATCTACTTCTTTATATCTTTTTTCTTTCTTTTCTATTTTTCTTTATATATTTTTCTTTTGTTGATTATTTTTTTGCCTTTGATTTCCTTCTTTCTTTTCCTGTTTATATTAGTGTTAATGTTGTTGTTTGTATTAATTTTTATTTTCTTGTTTAAAAGAGTTAATTAAAAATATTAAAAGGAAATGTCATACGCCTTTGGTGACCTCTTTCCAAAAACATCTGCTCTAAATAAATATTTTTTTATAAAATAATTGTTTATTTTTGAATAAACACAGACAAAACACAAAAAACACCACAAAAACATCTTCCATTACAAATTATAAAGAGTGTGTCAAATTGGTTACAAAGAGCTTTCCTGCATCCCTTCCATAGTCATCACCTACAATTCATATGAAGTTATATGTTTTAAATCAAATATATTTATATATATTACTATCATCATATCTCAATCTTCATATGACTATGATTATTTTTACGTCCCTTTATATAAAATATTCCAAAATTTAAAGCAAAACCACACTATGGCATTCCGTTATCTATTCTCAATATCATCCAACATTACTTCTTTATGACACTTTCTAAATAAAAAAATAATTATGTTTAAACAAAGTTTCTAGACCTCCTTTCTTAATCACTGTTTACAATTTATATCCAATTTCCCTTTTATCATGTCAATACAAATGTTACATTATTATCATTATTAATCATTTATTTAACAACATCAGTCATCATTTCATTTTTATTTTTTATTTTTTGGTCTTAGTTTAACTAAATTTGACTTACTCTTTTTTTTTAATATTATAAGCTTTTGTACATAACAGTTTCTAAACTTCCTTTCATGATCACCATGTAGAATTTATACCAAATTTCCTCTTATCAAACCAATACATATGTGTACATTGTTATTATTATCAATTATTTATCTAACTATATCCATTATCACTTCATTTTTAACATAATGCTCTAATTTTAACTAAACTTGACTAATATTTTGTTATTAGATTTCATATCTCAACCTGTGTCTTTCCAGTAATAGTGCAGTCTTATGTCTTTTGCCATTTGTGGAATTAGTCTTCTGGTTATTTCCTGAATCAAATTTGTGTGGATTTCTCTTCGCAACTTGTTGCTTTTTGCATATCTTGTAAAATCTTGAGACACCCCCCCCCCGTCCGCTTCTTTAATCAGCTTATCTTTGGTTATCAGTAGTGCTTTTGTCAAAGTTTCTCTCCTTGGATCCATCAATTCTTCTCTTTTTTCTTCTTCTAAACCTTGAAATCTGGGGTAAAGCTCTTTTCCATCTATCTTCCCTTTCCATGTTCCACTCTTTCCATCTCCAACCACACTCAGTTCACTGTCAGTATCCACAATTATCTTGCCTCTTTGTTCATTTTTCCCTTGGGCTTTTAGGACTCTAACCTCCACTTTTTCCATTTGCTGGATAGCTTCAATTTTTCCATCAAATTTTATTGCATTACAATCTATATTTTCCAATCTCTTCTCAATTCTCTCTGTTGTTTCTAATAATTTTTGTATTTAAAACATAATCTGTTGTAATGTTATGGTTTCTTTTTGTTGTGACATACTTCCAACTAGTAAATACTGCCACTCTAGTTTCAAAATAAGATTTTGTTTTCACTTCACTCCAGCTGCCAAAGAAGCATCCAAAGAGCACCTGTGTAAACAACCCGTGCTCTTCTCCTTATCTCTTCTGTAAACAAGCTGAACCCTTTGAAGTGCAAAGTCAAAATGATCAAAGAGAAAAAAGAGAAAGCAATATTCCCAGAACTCAGCCTTCAACTTCCAAATGGCAGTGTAACTTCTTTTCCCTCTGATGTTACCACCCTCTTTATATTCCTTTTATATCTTCTTTATATTCCAGGCTTAAAAGAAACAAAATTCTTAAATGGAGCAAAATAAAGAGAAAATCCCCCTCCAAACCAATATTATAAAAATAAAGAAAAAGATTTAATCCATAGATAAAAAAAGAAATAGAAGAAGAAAAACCAATACATTCACTTTAAAAAGTAGGGCATACTTGCAAAACTTCCGTTCATAAAAAAAGGATAACACACTATGCAATAAAGCTTAATTCACCACTTATTTTTCTCTTTTTTTTTTGCAAGTTTAATTTAGCTTTGATTTTTTGGGGGGCAGTCTTTTTTATAACAATAAAATTTCCTTACCAGATGGACTCACTTTCTCTTTCCATTTTCCTCCCATTGCGGAACTGTCCCAACTTCAGCAGCTTTGGGATGTGCTTCTGTCGCCGGCAAGAAGAGATTCTCTTGGATCGATCAGGGACTTTGCGATGTCCCTGAGATCAGTAAGATGTACTCTTCTCTGTTACCATCTCTTCAGGACGGTTTAGGTCCAAAAGGACCGTCCAGTGGCAAAAGTATTGACTGCGATCTCGGAGCTCCGAGATCACACGTCATGTCGTTGTGACATCAGATACTCCTGCTCTAAATAAATATTATACCCCTAAAATGTCTCACAACTGGATGGAATTGTAGCACTTTTTTAAAAAAAATATCATATAATGCAATAGGAAATATTGGGATTTTCTCCATCAGCAGTTAGAATTATTTGGCCATCTCAGAGTTTAGAGTCCTTTAGCTTTATAACAGGAGAGCAATTGGCCACTTTGCTCATATGTCACAACTTTCCTTTTCTTATGTCTTCTGTTGAATACATTACTTTACCCCTGAAAATTCAGCATAAAGGAAGATGACTTCAAAGCTGGGATTCACATTGATTTTTTAAAAATAATTATAGCAAGGAAAGTTTGAAAGCATGTTGTCGGGAATAGCTCTCTTGTCAGAGTTGCAGTCTCTGTGACTCTTTAGATCAGAAAAACCAGCTATGCAACCCAAATAACTTGATTTTTTATCATAAGAGGAGGAAAGGATAATTCTGCATTAATGTTCACAGGGTAGAAAGGATTTCGTAGGGGCCATGATCTGGTGTTTGAAATCTTAGCACTTTTTTTCCATATACCACCCGTGCTAATAGCAACAGCAATAGCATTTAGACTTACACAGTATAGACATTAATGTCTGTGAGTTGTGTTATTTTGAGGGGACAGCACTTTTACACTGTTATGCAAGCTGTATACTCGCCACTTTACATTGTAGCAAAGTGTCATTTCTTCAGTGTTGTCACACGAAAAGATATACTTAAATATTTACAAAATGTTTACAAATATTTTGACTATAGACTTCCATCAAACTCTTTCCACAAATCATGCTGACAAGTATTGATGAAGAATTGGATTCCAAAATATTTGGAACCCCAGTATCATGCTATTGTGTTAAATAATCTAAATAGCATCTTTTTGTAAGGCTTAGTTTTCCCAATTGTGATGTTGGGAAGTGTGGTAATGTCCTAGGTTTCCTATGATTGTGAGAGGTTCATAGCCACTACATGCAACAAGTCTTTAGATTCACTCCCTAGCTTCTACACAGAAAAGATCCTTGGGCACCAGAGTTTAGAAAGATCTTATGGGAAGACTCTGAAGAGCCTAAATAAGCTGTAATGGTTTGACCCAAAGGGTTAGAATTAGGAAGAAAAGGGACACATCATATCTGTTGTATTCATGCTATTCAATAATGACAGTATCATCTCGATTAGATTGTTGAGCAAAAGGGGAGAACAATGGCATGTATTTCCTTAACTATATCTATGGAGATTCTCAGTCATCCAGGTCATGATTGTCCCAAAGGTGCTTTTTCAAGAGACAACTGGACTTTCTGTTTTTTTCTTTGAAGATGTTTTGCTTCTCATCCAAGTAGCTTCTTCAGAGCTGAAGAAGCTTCTTGAGTGAGAAGAGAAACGTCTTCAAGAAAAACCAGAAAGTCCAGTTGCCTCTTTAAAAAGCACTTTTGGGTTTCCTTAACTATGTGCAGAGAAAAAAAGTGAGAAGAAATCACCATGCAGGAAAAAAACTAGCAGGAAATTCACCTTGTACTTTGGCTGGCAGCTATCCTATTGAAATACACTTGATGGCAGAATTTGTAGGAATTGAAGGCCTTCATTAGTAAACAAAATTTCCAATGAGTCTGATGGGGTTTAACTCTGAGAAATCTCAGTGTTTGCGAAAGCTGACAGGCAGACAACGGATCTTTTGTGAAGGTGAATATCAACAAAAAAAACCTTTTGGAGCAGACACTTATCTATCAAAACAACCTGAGCATCTGCGACAAAACTGACAGGAATCAAGAAGATTCATTAGAAAAATCCATCAGAAGTCCCTGTTTGGAAAAAAAAAATCATTCACCTTCCTTGAGGCTAGAGTATTCTTCTTCCTGCCCATTTCTTTTCTTCCTCAAAGCATTGACTGAAAAGGATGGAAAATAATGAATGCTGTAAGGTCATAGGTTTTAGTATATGTGTTGGGGAAAAGGTTTAATAGGCAGGCCTTGCTTGAGAAGACCACACATATGAAATATATTAGAGTCGGAGTTAGGAGGCAACAGTGAGGAGGATGAAGAAGTTTCTGAGTTCTGATCAATAGGATATAGGCAAAGATGTACATTTTGATTTTAATCTCAGACAGAAAGCATTTGATCGCTTACAAAAACCAGGCATTTCTTCTTCTGCCTAATCTAGGTTTGCTCAACTAGTTTTCACAAAATTCTTGCTGAGTTTTTGAGTAGAGTGTATGTAGAGTGTACGTAGAGAAGACACAGTGCAAAACCAAACCAAGAAAAAAAATAAATTTGTTTTCCATACATACAATACACAATACATATACATACACACCAGTGGTGGGATTCAAATTTTTTTACTATCGGCTCCATGGGCATGGCTTGGTGGGCATAGTATGGCTTGGTGGGTGTGACTCGGTGGCCATGGCGGGGGAAGGTTATTACAAAATCCCCATTTCCTCCCAATCAGCTGGGACTCAGGAGGCAGAGAATAGATGGGGGTGGGGCCAATTAGAGGTGGTATTTACCGGTTTTCCGAATTACTCAAAATTTCCACTACCGGTTCTCTAGAACTGGTCAGAACTTGCTGAATACCACCTCTGATACACACATACACACATACACACACACTCACACTCACACTCATATGTATAAAATATTTCCTTTACATCTAATTCTACTTTCTGATATGATAAAATGTACAATACAGTGGCAGGTTTAGAAGGACTTAGTTGGATGCACTGAATGCTTACAACTCTGATACTTTGCATTCAGTACTGAACTGGTCCCATTTCTGAAAGCATTATTTTTCATTTCATGAAAGCATGGCATCAGGACTCTGTGTTAATGCAAACAGGATTAACATTGTGACACTAGCAGCTGCCCAGATGGAGATTTGAAGGACAGGCAATTTTCCTGATAATAAATGCATTTTGTTTACACATTGATTTGCACATTCAAGGAGTGGGATTTCACAAAATCATGTGTAGGGTAAGTACATTCCCCTTAATAAATATTGTTGTAAATACTTTTTCTTGGTACATTCTGTACTTTCAGTTAGAATTCTCCTGGCTTATGGAAATTGAGACTGAGGTAGCGATCATGACTTTTGTAGATATTTCCCTTTGTGTTCCAGTAGCAGTAAATTGGGATTGCATTTCAGTACAAATAATCCTGGTTTAATGACTATTCATTCAACAGGCATTCAAAGCGATAACATCACTGATCGAGGAGATTTGTGACCTGTTCTCATAGTTACAGCAGTCACAGAGTCTCTGTGTTCACATGATCAAGATTTGGCCATTTGGCAACTATCCAACAATTACAATTGATGCAATATCTTGCAGTCATGTAATTATCATTTGCAACCTTCACTGCTAGCTTCTGACAAGCAAAGTACTGGGAAGTCCATCAACTGACGTGAGTAGACAAAAGCCATGGGGAACATGGAAGCCTTTGTTAGTAAAGAAATTAAAATTGCAGTACTGGTGGCTCATTCCTCTCCACACATTTTTCTTGCATCTGGCAATTATGGCATATTTATTTATTCTGAAGATCTATACATGTCTGCCAACAGAGGAGGCTTGATATGACCAAGCATCAAATAGTAAGGTGACCTTCTTATGCCAAAACTTCTGTAATGGTTTCTCAAATATTACACACGAAAAAAGAAAATCATTATAGGGTTGAGATCTGTATTCTTGACCACCAAGATACACAACTAGAACAGAAACACAATTTGAATGGCTGTTCAAATCTTTGGAACAATAGCTCTCATGCCATTAGCCATGGTCTCTACGATTGATGAGATTTGAAATCTAATACATGGATTGGAGGACATGATAGCATCAATATTCCTTTCTCTTGAGATGGCATCAATATTCCTTTCACTCCTAAGTGATGCTACCTGGCATTCAGAGTCATCAATTGTTACTTGATTTCATGACAAAACCAAACTTCAGGGATAGATATTACAAGTGTCATTTTTCATTGGGTTGGAATTTGATTGACATTTTTGATTTGATGATAACCCACTGCAATTCACTGACCAAGACTGATGAGCCTGTAAGTCCTCTATCCCTGGTTCTCAATGAGCAATTAGCATGGCAGGATCACGGGGAACTGATGAGCAATTTGAATATCAGCTTTCTTAATCAGAGCCCTTATCACCAAATAGACCCAAATAATGCAGGGATGAATAAGTGATAGTAGCTGTCAATGGATTATGATAATATGCTTTACACCAGCTACTTTCCATAAGGGGTTTTCTCATCTTGGGTGCCATAAATTCAGTCCAAACCTATATAAAGAGTAATCATAGCAGTGACGTGCAGTCAGGGGAGGCAGGGGAGGCAGAGCCTCACCACTGACATCATGAAAAGAAAAAAAAATGTAAAAGGAAAAAGGCAAGAGCTGAGGTCAGGCTGAGCTAGTTGCTGCCAGAGTCACCGTGGATGACTCTGCTTCACTGTTTAAAAAAGCCTCTAAAAAAGCGCCCTCTACAGGAGGAGGCAGGAGAACGATGTGCCTCATCTAGTCTGACTTTAGGCATTTTATGATCACTCGAGCAGAGTTAAGCAAGGGTTAAAAGTCTAAAAATTCCTGATGTAGGTGAGGCACATCATTCTCCTGCCTCCTCCTGTAGAGGGCGCTTTTTTAGAGGCTTTTTTAAACAGTTAAGCAGAGTCATCCACGGTGAGGCAGCAACTAGCTCAGCCTGACCTCAGCTCTCGCCTTTTTCCTTTTACATTTTTTTTTCTTTTCATGATGAGAGGCAAGAGCAAAGTTGAAATCCTCGCTGAAACAGCTGGAAAAGGTACGTGTGGGTTGGAGGGAGGGGAAGAAATTCAAACTTCATTCTCCTGGTGCGGGGCTTTGGGCAAAGGCTGGAAGGAAGTGCTCTCCCTCCCCAAGTATAGTTTGATTGAAGGCAGAGCCATGTTGTCTTTTCAAACCTGTAGTCAGTGAAGCTGGACTGGATCCTTCCGGGGCTGGGGGAAAGTGTGTGTGCTCCAGTATGGCTCTTTGACTGGCTTCCTGCCTCCTCCTGTGGTCTCCCTGACTCCCTCCAATCCAACATTTTGTGTGTGTGTGTGTGTGTGTGTGTGTGTGTGTGTGTTTGAGAGAGAGTTTGTTTGAGTGAGAGAGGGAAGGGGATAGGAGAGATAGTCCAATCCAACGTGTGTGTGTGTGTGTGTGTGTGTGTGTGTGTGAGAGAGAGAGAGAGAGAGAGAGAGAGAGGAAGGAGGGGAAGGGAGAAGAAAAAGAAAAAGAAAGAAGGAAACTTATTTCGCAAAGGAGAAAAACAAATGCTATCACTTTAAATCGGAACTGAGCATCACTGGCTGTGGAATTCTGGGAGTTGAAGTCCACAAGTCTAAAAAAATTTGAAACCCACCACTGTGTCAGTGCCTCACCAGCCATAAACCTCACCGCACATCACTGAAGCATAGCCTTTGTTGTCTTAAAGCTCTCCAAATCCAAATTTGTTGCCAAGAAACCCCAAGTGTTCAGACATATTTTATTGGAAGCTTAAATAAATCACAACTTATGTAAATATTGTATTTTCTCACCAAAAAAAGTTTTATTTTCAAGCTGCAGTCTGTATTCAATAGGGTTTTCTTGCCAAATTGTGAAAATAGACATACTGTGATACCAAGAAAAGGTTATTGATAAATAAAGATATGTAGAACAGTTGAGGAGATGGAAATAAATCTCTGCTGGGAGTTCACAAATAGTTGATCAATTTTATATCAATACCATCCATTGTAGCTCTCTGTACTTTCTATACATGAAAATGACTCCTTCCACCTCATCCCTATGCCTTTCAAATGCTGCCTTTTGTCCTTTAAATAACTCATTTCCCATTTCTTTTTCAGAATCTTATCAATCTGTGGAGATTCTCAGTCAACCGTATAATGGTTGTCCCAGTGGTGCTTTTTCAAGAGGCAATTGGTCTTTCTTTGATTTTCGTTAAAGAAGTTTCGCTTCAAATCCAAGAAGCAAAACATCATCATCTTCAAGGAAAAACGAAGTCCGGTTGTCTCTTGAAAAAGCACCTTTGGAATATCAATTCCATCCATCCAATTTCATCCAACATAACACTAAAATAATAATTTGCCATAATGAATGGATTTCTATTTAACTTTTCCCACAGTCAGTCACTGTAGTATAGCAATTAAGGTGATGGAATGGCATTGTTAAAACTCAAGTTCAAATCCACCCCCAGCCACAGAAATCTAAATCATAGGTTTGGTGCTGTGGAAAATCTAGAGGCACTACACTGAATTAGTACTCTGTCTTAAATTAAAAAACATATGAAAAGTAACCTCATAAATAAACAAGTAAACAAATATTCTGTGCATATGTGACTTCTTTTCTACCTGGACTAAAGCAATTTATTTAGATATATCATGTCAGCAGTTTCTTCTGCAGACAATACTTAAACATAGGGTTGACTTTTAGAATGTTAACATGTATTGATATCAGGTGACATGATTGGCTTCTGCCTGATGGAAATTTCCATCTCCTATGGCCCACTCAATTGCTATCAAAGCACACAAGACATAACACATTGCTCAATGGAACTCTTACAAGACAGAAGGGAAAGTTTTCCAATAGTTTTCGAATTACAGCCCTTTGTTTCTAAAAGCACAAAGAACAACATTTCCACTATCTTATCAGACAATTAATAACCAGGCTTGTTATTGGCAACTGGTAGATCCATTATAGAAGAACAATTTGAACAAGAACATATGTCTGCTGGCATCCAGCAGCCTTTTTATTTGGTCTCCTCTCCTGAAGGCTGAGAGTATGGATATCCAAAGCTCTCCAAATCTTGAAAGATACAGAAAAGACCTCACATTTCCCAGATTTATTTCTTCTATGATCATATACCCAGAAAACTATGTGGAAACTCCCTACAGTAACTGATTTAATAATTATTAATGACTAATTCAGAACAAGAGAATCCTTCTGCATTCAGCATCCAATATGATACTGATAAGCAAACAATCTGGAAGCTTGCCCCCCTCCCCAAATCTAGTCTTTTTGGATATGCAGAAAAATTCCACCCTATCGTCTGCATGCAATTCTCTTTCACTCTTCCCCATTACCTTGTAACTAGACAGACAGATGTTTGGTTGCGGGGCAAGAAATGAATTTCCTCTCTAGCTCCGATGAAAGATGACTGATTTCCAATTGTGAAAACAGCTGAGATATAATTATCTTGAAACAGTATAGCTGAAGAGAGAAGAAGAACATGGTTTATTTTCCCCCAGCCATTCCATACTAAGTACATGTAAATACACATGCAAATTTAACCCTAAATCCCAACCATAATACAGCATTATATAGAAACCATCAGGCTCCAACACAGTCAGCCCTTGATCCAAATAAACCTGTAAATGGCCATATACTGTACTACATCCTATTGCGGTATGTTATATGTCCACACAGGTGCCCCTAATGCCTACTTTGTTTGCTGGCCAAGGTGCTTATGGTCAATGGGTTTCTCTTCTTATGCTCTGTCTTTAAAATTGATATGGACAGGAATGCTTTTCAGATGGCAACACCTATTTGACCACCCATGAACTCCCTAAACATAAACCAAGGATTATGTCCATGGGGTTTTCTATGGCTTTCTATCTGCTAAAGATCACTAAGTAAGCACTAAAAAGGGAAATAAACACTGTTCCCTCAATTGTGAGAGGGGTGGCATTTAAGTTTAATAAATATTGTGCAACAATTTCACTTTGTGTTTGTAGCTTAAATTTGGAGCCCTGGAGAAGGTGATATACCATAGCAAGGTATTCTGACCCCCCCTCACGCTGACACAAGATTACTGCTAGACAATTTATTCACAGAAAATTAACACACCGACAAGACTTTGGCAGCAACCCAGACTTCCACAGAGAAGAAATACACACAAGAGCTTCTCCAGCTTTAGTATAATAGTTGAGTCCTGCAAAAAGCCTCCTCCCAAAGTCTTTTCTTATATACTCTCTTGGGAGGAGCCTAATCACAACCACCTGGCCCCAATTATTTTCTATATCTCCATAGTTGCTGTCGGCGCTTATCTGCCCGTCTTTCCTGGCGTTCAGGACCAACTCCCTTAGCTCCTTCCCACTGCTCCAGAGCCTGATGTCAGGGACCAACTCCCTTTGGCTTTCACCGCTGCTCCATGCCTCAGGTGCCTCCTGGTGGCCTGCCAACCTCTCTGGCCCCTGCTCGGAGTCTGAACCCTGTCCAGGGTCCTCCACATCTTCCAGAGCCAACTCATAGGGTCCCTCGCTATCGGAGTCTGTTTGCAGCTCCAGCAGCTGCTGGGCCACAACAGCAAGGAATCCTTAAGAATGAAAAGGGATCTTCTCCTATGACTTAATTCAAACAAAAGATTAATGTATAATGGATGTCTACATTGAATACAGTGACACCTTCTTAGTTTTCTATCATTCAATTCTTGTGAGGTGTCACTCTGCTTCAAAATGCATCCAGGCATCCTGAAGTCACTGCCTCTGGAAAAGCACCTGTCATCTTTGATCACTCACTGTTCTTACACACAGATGCAATAAGCTTCGGATTCTCCTAAACTTTCTTTGGACATCCTCCAAACAAGCAGCACTAAACTCACATTAAAAATGAATGGTACATATAAACCAATGTTATGAATATTTACTTAAACATGGTTCCACTAATTGCAATGGGAGAGATGCCCTAAATCATCCTTCCTCAGCAGATGAGTGGGTGAGAGACAAGGCATGAGCATAAAAGTACCTTCTTTCTACTTGTATTGATCATGAACCCTGCCTCAAGATATGGAGGTAATATATTATTGTTGTGATTAATAACTGTGATAGCCTTCTAAATGGCTGTTTTCCATTTTAAAGGCAGACCAATGCTTGCCATCATTACCACTTATGAGGCAAACTTCAAAGTTTAAATATATTGTATTTTCCAATCAATCAGCCATTAGATGATTTGGTATTCTAGTATTTACTATGTTAGCTTCCCCCTCTCCTTCAGGATATTACAAAATACAGAATAACAGAGTTGGAAGGGACTTTGGAGGTTTTTTAGTCCAACCCTCTGCTCAGGCAGGATAGCCTATACAATTCTAGACAAATGGCTATCTAGTTTCTTCTTAAATGACTCTATTTAAGTGATGGAGCACACACAACTTCGGTAGGCAAGCCATTCAACTGGTTAATTATTCTCAGTGTATAATTAAAATAGAATCAAAATCACGTGAAGTATTAGTACCACTTTATAAAGCCTTAGTAAGGCCACAGCTGGAATACTGCATCTAGTTTTGTTCACCACATTACAAAAAAAATGTCGAGACTTTGAAAAAAGTGCAAACAAGAAAAACTAAGATGATTAAAAGCCTGGGACATGATAGCAGCATTCCAATATTTAAGAGGCTGCCACAAAGAGGAAAGGGTCATCTTATTTTCCAAAGCACCAGAGGACATCACAAGAAACAATGGATGCAGTGGTGAGTTTCAAAAATTGTTTGAACCTACTCTGTGGGTGTGGGCTCCTTTGTGGGAGTGGCTTGCTGCCCATGTGACCGGATGGGAGTGGCTTGCTGCCTATGCAGGGGTGGGTTTCAACCGGTTTGTGGCGGTCCCCGCGAACCAGTTGGTCGGCGAACCCGGAAGTAAGTAACTTCCGGGAACGGCGAAGGGCCCACCTGCCTGCCCGCGCTCCTTATTGGTCTTTGAAGGCTTCTGCGCTTCCACGCGGGCACATGGCACATACAGCGCCTGCGTGATTCTCCACGAGCAGCTGGATGGCACATACAGTGCCTGCGCGAGTCTCTGCGAGCAGCTGGAACATCACGCAGGCGCTAAGACGCATGCGTGAACTGCGCGCGTGCACGAGGACGCCGCCGGCCCCGTTCCAACTGAACCGGTTGGAACGGGATTAGCAACCCACCCCTGTGCCCATGTGACCGGATATGAAGATGCCGACGACACTTGTCAGAACCACCTTAAATAACCTCACACACAGCACTGGCATGCATAAGAATATGATGTAAACTTGTTTTTTAAAAGACATCTTTGGTTTGTGTTAAAACAACTTCAACACACGCAATGTTCTGATTGCACCACAAACGCAGTAGTCATCCTTACCTTTCACAGAGGCACTGAGTTTTATAAATATGAGCATGATAGGGTGTAGAATAATCATATCCAAGGACCAGTGGTGGGTTTCAAAAATTTTTGGAACCTCTTCTGTAGGTGTGGCCTGCTTTCCGGGTCCACTGGTAGAACCTCTTCTAACCGGTTCGGTAGATTTGACGAACCGATTCTACCGAATAGGTGCGAACTGGTAGGAACCCACCTCTGAATGGATGGAAAATAATCAAGGAAAGAAGCAGCCTGGAATTAAGGAGAAATTTCCTAACAGTGAGGACAATTAACCAATGGTACAGCTTGCCATCAGAAGTTGAGGGTGTTTCATCACTGGAAGTTTTTAAGAGACTGGACAGTCACTTGTCTGAAATGGTATAGGGTCTCCTGCTTAAGCAGGCGGGTGGATACATTATATAACTGGTAATTATACAGTGAGATATACATTATAATGTATATACATATACATTAAAATGTATATCTCATTGTTCTCACATAATATACATATACTGTTCATCTTCGTTATGTTCCTGGTTAGTTATCTTTTCATCTATGTTAAAAAGTCAATAGTCTAAGCTACCATAACTTTCTTTTTAAAGGGAGCTGCTCCAAACCCTTTATCATTTTATCTTACTTTTCGTCAATCTTTTAGCTGCAGAGAGCAAAACTGTATAGAATATGCAAAGAAGGTTCGCTATATAGATCTGTTATCATATTGGCAGAAATATTTTTCATTTTTTCCCCTAATGATCTCCAACAAGTACAGCAATTGCATACTGTAACACTTTCTGCAATGCTTCACATGTCACATTCTCCTATAATCAGTCAGTATAATCTGCGACACCATAATTGATATATGAAATTAAGCAATCTTTACCACAAAGTGTATAATTTTACATTGAATGACATTTCCCATTAAAAGTGTCATTTTCTCCAGTTTGGGGCAGTCCCTTATGTGGCTCCTTTAGGTTCTAACCAGCTTAAATAATTTGGCTATCAACTAAAACATGACCATTACTCTGCTCAATCTTAATCATAGCACTTTTATGAAAAAGTTCAGGTTTCAGTAAGATTTTTGGTATCTTGATATCTACGAATGGAATGGAATAGTTGGAAGGGACCTTGGAGGTCTTCTAGTCCAGCCCTCTGCTCAGGCCCGAAACCCTAAACCAGTTCAGACAAATGGTTGTCTTTTCTTAAAAACTTCCAGCATTGGAGCATTCACAACTTCCAGAGGCAATTTGTTCTACTGATAAATTGTTCTGTCGGGAAATTTCTTCTTTGTTCTAGATTGCTTCTTTCTTTGATTAGTTTCCATCCATTGTATCTTGTCTTACTTTCAGGTGCTTTGGAGAATAGCTTGACTCCCTCTTTCTCTGTGGCAACCTCTTGCGATATCGGAACACTGCTATCGTATCACCCCTAGTCCTTCTTTTTATTAAACATACCCAGTTCCAGCAACTGTTCTTTATATGTGTTCGCCTCCAGTCCCCTAATCATCTTTGTTGCTCTTCTCTGCACTCTTTCTAGAGTCTCAATATTTTTTTTACTTCGTAGTGACCAGTGGTGGGTTTCAAAAATTTTTAGAACCTCTTCTGTAGGTGTAGCCTGCTTTGTGGGAGTGGCTTGCCGGCCATGTGACCGGGTGGAAGTGGCTTGCCAGCCATGTGACCTGGCTTGGCGGTCATGTGACTGGGTAGACGTGGCCAATTTGTAAAATGTGGTGAAATTCACTTAACAAAGCTCTTGCTTAGCAACCAAAATGTTGGCCCAGGAACTCTGGCATATGAAGCACGCAAGTCTTAAATCTGTCAAATTACAAGATCCTTGCACCTCTAACCCTTTAGAAAAAAACACCCAGGGGTGTTCAAACTTGACAGCTTTAACACTTGTGGACTTCAACTCCCAGAATTCCTCCTCTCGCTCTTCATCTTGATGATGTGTGGACGGGCGGGGGGAGAGAGCTGGAACCGGTTCTAAACGGCACTGTAGATTTGTGGAACCTCTTCTATAGAAGAAGTTAGAACTGGCAGGAACACACCCCTGGTAGTGACCAACACTGAATGTGGCCTTACCAAGGCATTATAAAGTGATATTGACACTTCATGTGATCTTGATTCTATTTATTGATGCAGCCAAGTATAGTAGCCTTTGCATAGTAAAAACTAGAAAGAGTAGTCAAACGCCTTGAGAGTTGAAGGACTGTGGTTGCCAAATAGTCACAGGAAAAAAAAGCAGGCTTCATCTGTAACAAAGAAACATAACTTCTGTAAGCACAGTAACAGTTGTGCTACTGGCCTTCACAATGGCTACTGTGCAAATCTGGTAACCCTAAAGAGGGCAAGGAAATTCAAAATGCATCGTGTTTCACAGATGTAAAGGAGAAAAGCAAGATTGTCAGCTCGGCAAATCCCATTATGGGTTCACGGCAAGGACACACAAAATAAATTTTAAAAAGCATTTTGCACTTAAAATATCTTTATAAATGATTAATAAAACCATAAGTAGGTAGTAAGATCATTTTTCCCAACATTACAAAAATAGACACTGCATGTTTATATATTTTAAAGCACTTAAATCAGTAAAGTTTGGTTTTTTTTAATTTATTTTCCCTTTGCCTTGTAAAAAGACCTTTCCTAATAAGCAGGTTTGGTGGGGGAGGGGGGGGGGTAAAGGGATGAGAGAGAGAAAAAACCCAGCCATCTGGATAATGCACTACATTTGGAGAAAGCCTTTTGCAACACAAAACTCATTCCAGGTTCAGCATGTTGTTATCAAGTAATTTGATAATTGCTCACTAAATGAAGGTTTTAAACGGGAGCTGCTCTGTCACACTGACAGCATTGCCGTAACAAATGGTGTGGGTTTTCTTTTTCTCCTTCATTGTAGGGTACATGCTTTAAATTCAATTTCAAAGCAACTGAATGTATGTGTGTGTACATCTGGGTGGTTACTATATATTATTCAGGAAAACAATAGCTTTCCTTAATTTTTCTAGGTTTTTAAGAATCAACGATTGAGTTCACAGATTGCACTAAACATGGATTGGTAAATCATGGATGATTGAGTAAACTATAATTACATTTCTGCAACATAACTAAATTATGAAGCATGGTTACAATACTGTGCAGGAAGTTAGCACCCACCTCTCTCCTAGGAAAATGAAATATTCTAGGAAATATTAAAAAGGCAGAATATTATATTTTCCCTAAAGGAGAAACATATTTCTAAAGACAAACTCAGAGCCACAGCTCCCTGCCCACCCACCCCAGCAGATATTTTGGTGCCAACCTAGATACAAGACAAAGGCTGGGCCAGCTTCTCTACAAAACAAAAGACATGGCCCTCAGGAATGATAGAATTAGCCCTCACTCAAGATCCAAACCAGGACAAAGCCATTAAGCCATAATAGGAATTGTCCAAAGCCCCTTCATTGCATCATCACCCAGTAAGATTCAACCAGACTTGGGACTCAAGACAACCTACAAAGTTACCACTGTATGGCCCCATGGCACTCTGAGAACCAACCAGAGTACATTTCTAACACAGGAACAGGAAGCTCCAAGGCAGGGCCCAAAAGAGGTTGTAAATCTCTCTCCCTGTCTCACCATTAAATGTTGAAATCAGGCATGAACTTGGAAGCCCCAGTGATAAATAGCACATAGACTCATAGATTACTTCACAGTGCTTTACAGACCTCTTTAAGTGGTTTAGAGTCTGCATATTGTCCCCTACAATTTGGATCCTCGGTTTACCAACTTTGGAAGGATGGAAAGCTGAGTCAATCTTGAGCCGGTCAGGATCGAACTGCTGGCAACTGGCAGAATTAGTCTGCAATACTGCATTCTAACCATTGCACTGCCATGACTCACGAAGAGAGAAATATTGGAGTTCTAGATAAAAATTAAGAGCCCAAACTATTTTAGTTCAATGGAAGACTCCAAATTCTATTTGCAAAAGGCAAATGTTAAAACGCCTGGTATTCCCAAATATCACTTTGAAAGTCTAACAAATGAAATCTCAAAGAATAACTTTCCATTATATAGCCAGCACCAACTGAAAGAGGTGCCAGCAGCTTAGTTAGGTAAAGGACAATGTTCTAAAATTATGTGTCTATAAAGATATGAGAACTTTCTACTCAACCACACATGCAAAACTTTATATAGAGGATTCATAGTATATGGTGAATCCTCTAAGGACAGACAGAAGCCACAATGTTTTGTTAATGTTGAATGGAGTCAATTTGCATTACAATTAACATTTTGAAGAATAGATTCCATAATGGCTTTTGTTAATGTTTAAAAAATGACTAATTGCCAGCTTAGATTGTGATTATCCAAGCTGGAGTAGTTTCCTATCTTTACCACCTTCTTTGGCATTTGAATGTTTTAGACTGCAATACATTTTCAAAAATCAATATATGGCATTGGATTAATATTTCTTTCAGAGAGATAAATATAGATCACAGAATCTTAAAATGCATGAGTTGGAAGGAATGCTGAATGTTGACAGTGTGAGAGGTTTTTCTCACTCTCTCTTTTCCTTTCTTTAAATGAAGATTATGAGAAATCTGGGGGCTGTTGCTGAGATTGAAATACACTTTAAAATACTTTTAAGTTTCTCCTTTGTTATCATCTAACTCAGGGGTGAAATCAATTTACCTTCGCTACTGGTTCACAAGTGTGAACGCACGCACCACCTCCATACATACACAGGACCTTCCGCACATGCACAGAGCATAAAAAACGGGACGTGATTATGTCTGGGTGGGTGGGAGGAGCCTCCTGCCACCACTGCTACCGGATCGCCCAAACCGGATAGAACCGGTGAATTGCACCACTGATCTAACTGCTTTGGAATGTTAACACTTGTCCTCTAGCTAAGTCAAGTTCAATCTTTAAGGGCTGATGTGAAAGGGTGAAAGAAGTGGAAACAGTGGGATGAAATCCCAGATCAGGGATGAAATCCAGCAGGGTCTGACAGGTACTGGAGAACCGGTAGTGGAAATTTTGAGTAGTTCAGAGAACCGGCAAATGCCACTTCTGTCTGGCCTCAGAGTGGGGTGGGAATGGAGATTTTGCAGTATCCTTCCCCTGCCACGCCCACCAAGCCACGCCCACAGAACCAGTAGTAAAAAAAAATGAATTTCACCACTGCTCCAGACACAAACCCTAGCATAGTTAATCAAAATTACTTGAGTTACTTAATTGTTCAGAACCATATTATGGCTCCCTGAAACCCCTTCAGGATTGCCATCAGTCAGTCTTTTTCATGTGACAAACAAGAATAATACTGAAATATCAGTAATGTAATGAGATTACATTTAGGATACTTTTCCTTGACCATCTGACTTCTTTGTTTCAGTACCATGTCTTGGGGGATTGCGTCTTCAATGTGCCATTTAAAAGTAAACTATGACCCTCACTTTGAAAGGGGCATTGTGCTCCTGAATTAAAGCACACAAATCTAGTAAGTGAATAACCTATAGGCTACATCCTGGGGAGTCATTGCCAATCAGAGCATAGAGAAAGAAGCACTCTCTCCTCCATCACTTCTAAATCTTACTTCAGTGCACCATAGTTGGGTCCAATTCTCTTTCAGCCGTTTCCCCAGTGCAGAGATTTTGGAATTCTTTCATCAATTCCAAAAGACAATGATCTTCTGTTTGAAATATTGTCCTTAAGGTGACAGAGAGGGGGGGGGGAGGGAGGGAGGGGCTGAAAGGCCCAATTTACAGCCTGCTGTCCCACACTAGTACCATCATGGCTCTAACTTGGGATCTCCAAACAGCTCCTATCTTCTACCTGCCTTTCTTACAAGTGTTGATTTTGTCAGCAATATAGCAGTTAGCAATAGCAGTTAGATTTATATACCGCTTCATAGGGCTTTCAGCCCTCTCTAAGCGGTTTACAGAGTCAGCATATTGCCCCCAACAATCCGGGTCCTCATTTTACCCACCTCGGAAGGATGGAAGGCTGAGTCAACCCTGAGCCAGTGAGATTTGAACAGCTGAACTGCAGAACTGCAGTCAGCTGAAGTAGCCTGCAGTGCTGCATTTAACCACTGCGCCACCTCGGCTCTAATATATTAACATTTTGTAAAGAAGACATCTATTCTGGACCTAGCTAGTGGCTAAAAGAGAAAGTTTTGTCTTTGTAATACCGTAAATGCCTCTGACGTTTTTCCAATAAAAATCATAACCCGTGTCTCTAGCTTCCTGGGACAGAAAGTAACATACCTCATGCCAGCAGTACTTGTGTTATTAATTTTAGTTTTGTCCATTACTTTTCTATCTCATTCTTTTTATAGCTGCCTGCATGTTATGGGAGAAACTAGCTTAGTGGCAAAGCACTAAGCATGCTTTGTTTAAACATGGATCCAGAAGCAATCCTCTGTCTCAACTCAAAAGACCAGATAGATGAAACTTATTCCTCCTGAGAGTTGCCACCAGTTAGAGTGGGCTAGTGGGTCTCTACATAAATCCCGCTCATATAACTACCTAATAGTTTTTCTCCCCAATATTCTTTGCCTCTGAAGCCAGGTAATCACTAAAGACGAAGGCGTGCAGAAATCTAAAGTACTGAAATAAATATTGGAATTAAACTAACAATTTATTCAGCCAGCTCCAATCTGCTTTGATTTGATTCAAATTAGAGATTCAAATTCAAATACCACAGTTATTTCATTCAAATTTTCCATTTGAGATTTGAAGGTTAACTGATTCCATTTGAGCCGCTTTGAGATTTGGTTTTTTTTTTAAATAAATAAATAAATCACCCTTGGGCTGCAATAGGGAGGCATCAAAATGCTTCATATTCCTCACACACTTCTTTTAAAATAGAACAGTAGTAACAGAGTATCAGTGGATAGGCTAAAAACAAAAGTCAAAATGGCACCCCAAACCCCAATCAAAAGGGTGGGACTTTGACTGCAAGATTGCAGATGTACCATAACTTTTATGACAGCTCTGTCTCCAAAGGATGCCTCTGAGCAGGGATTAGGCAAGGCATAGAACCCCCCCCCCTCAGGGATCAGCTGCTGGGGGTTCAGAAGGGTTCAGGAGAAACTCTAGCTAAGATTCTGTGCAGTTCAGAGAACCCCCAAATCCCACTCCTGGCTGGCCCCACCAACCCCTCCCAGGAGTCTCCACGTGGCCCATTTTGGATGTACGTAAGTGCAGGGCACATGCGGAGGCTCGGGGAGAGTGAAAAATGGACCTATTGTAAATTCGGAAAGGCTAGCAATGGGCTAGTTTCTGGGCTCCAGAGGACCTCCAGAGCCTGGGGAGGCCATTTTTGTCCTCCTGGAGACTCGAGAAAAGCCTCCTGGTCATGGGGAGGGCAAAATGCCCCTCCCCCATGGTGGTGCAGGAGGCTGACTAGGCCACACCCACCATGTCCATGCCCACCCAGCAATGGGGCAGAGAACCCCTTGCTAAAAATTTTGAAGCCCATCTGTCTACATTATCAACAAAAGAACCTATGCTATACTGACAAAATCCATGCAGATAGTCTGCTATTTTCACTTGCTTTTCTAGAGAGTTAGCTTTGGATGTCACTGGAAAATGCCCGTGACTTCTCCTTATGATTCAGCTTAGCTTCCTCTGATTTCTGGGGTTCCAGCTTAGCACAACTGTTTGCCAAGGCAGATCCCCCTAGGAAATGACTTCTATCACTGACAAATGGTTGAATGTCAGACTAATCAAAGCACACTGCCAGACTTAGGCTTTCATTTGAAAAGGATGAGTTATGTCAGGTTGCCAGATACTAGCAATACCCAGCAGAGGTAATAGAAGCAGGCTGATGTAGGGCCATGGTGAATCATAACATCCCTGGAAGAGCAAAAATGATATTTGTATTCCTGTCACTCTTAATTCTTAAAAGCAGAAAGCATTTGGTTTTCTAAGTGTCGGCCTAGTCTAATTCACTGATTTTCAAGCAATGTAAAGCTCTTCCGATCATGTCTGTAGAATATAAAAGTAAGGCACAACCCGAGAGTGCATATTGGATGGATCTGTCTTGGGTCCATCCATATTCAGAATGCTGAGATGAGCTCTCAATTCAGCTAGCAGGAGCAACACAAAAGTGGAACGTTCCATTAATACAAGAGGCATGTTTAAAAAAAGAAACAACCCTGAGTACAAAGAAAATGAATGGAGCCCAAAGTGATATCCCACCCTAAAAGATCCCTAAAATGCAGAGTTTGATGTGAGAACAAAACTCATTAGCCAGTTACCAGTGTTTGAGAACCTGTATCATAACATTCATACTACTTAGATACCCTTCAACATCTATAACAGTGAAGTCAGAACCCCACTATAATAACCCCCCAAAGAAGCACAAAGTTGTCAAATCTGTGAAACAACCTTCAGACACCTAATCTGATTCATGGCACTAAAATGATACAATATGGGTTTTCCTTTATAAATCTTTTTCAGGTGATTTGATCACAGCTTTATTGTATTGAAGCATCTCTCAAAGTCTCGCACAACTCTATAATTTGCTGCCCTGAATGAAAAGCTCTGTTATTTGAAACTGTTTGTAATACTTTGGCTGGAGACAACTTTATGTCTGTAACCTGATGAAGTATATGATAAAATATAGGATCTGTTGATTGAACAGAGGGGTTGAACTAGAAGATCTCCAAGGTCCCTTGCAGCTCTATTCTGACAAGTTTCTTCTCCCCAAAACCTGCTTACTGATGAGAATATCTGCTTATATGTATGCCTGGAATTGGACATGCCAAATCATTCAGGAACATAAATTGTCAGATATAAGCAGATGTGCTGGTGTATTGACTGAAATACACTGTTCAGCTTTACTTATGATTACTTAGTTAACTTGCATCAAGAGTGTAACTGAAATGGTGACTGCATGTGCTTACTCATGAGTAATTCTATTCAGATTGGCATTTCTGTTCATTATTTTAAAACCACTTCTGTTATTACTTATGTCCTATGCCCAATGTGCCTACGGAATGTTACTGTTTTAAAATCTCAGTTTAATGTGAATTGAAACTCAATTTAAAGTAACAACACAAATAGGGTCAAAACTACAGATACCCAAGAATATAAAGAGAGCAATAAAAACCAAGAATCATCATTATACATCACAATAAAATGCAAGTAGGGAAAAACATCAAACAGTAAAGACCAACAAAGCAGAATCATTTATCAGATCCCAAATACAGTATAAACTAGATTCTTGGCAGGCCCACTAGTTGTGGATTTCAAAAAGGACAAATCATATTCCAGATCAATGGATTGTAATCCATGAATCAATGTTCACGTGAGTTTCCATAAATCCAATGTTGCTATGATGGCCCAGCTAATGCAAATATTAGCGCAGAAATGTATTATTTTGCTCTGTAATTTATTTTCTCCGAATGAAACTGTAAAATGAAACACAAATAAATATCTCTATCTCATCCTAGCACAATGTACCTTCAGAGCCAATCAGAGGATATGTGAAAATAAAGAGACATAAGAAAAGAAGGATGCTTGGGATGAAGGGTACATAAGTATGAATACAAGAAAACGACACTCTGTCTTGGAACAGAGGTCACACATTGATAGGAAGAAAGCTGTGGTATTCTCCAGGGATCAGCACTAGGAATGATGATATTTCACTTGCAACCAATTATACCCATGTTTAAAGAAATAAGTTAGCTGTTAACAGGCACCTTATGTTTGATAGCAGCATGCTGGGACTACATTTGTTGGCTTCCGGTTCATTAGTTTGTCAAAAAAAATATGGGTACCTTTACCAGAAATTTTGATCTGCAGAAAATGAATGCAGGTGTCAGACCTGCAGCCGATTCCTTTTGGGATATTTGGCCTGCCACACTAATATTCTAATATACTATGGTGCTTCATTAGTGGGGAATTGGGAGGGGGAATAGTAAGGAGTAGAATGTGATGTTGTCAAAATAAAATTCCTTTCTAGAATCCAAGATCATCCTTTGTCTCTGCACCTCTGCACCTGACCGGAACTGGATGGGTGGAGCTGCCAGTGTGGCAGTGGAAGATTGGACCATGTGATGGACTTGTGGGTGCGGGGGCAGGATCTTGAACTTTCAACTGGGTGGGGAAAACCAAGAAGCTTTCAGATTTGGGTTTTCCCAGGTGTGCTAACATGACTCTTTTAATAAATTGGAACTTTGAGCAATACTTTGCCTTGGACTCTGATTTAATTTTGGATGTTATTTGGAACCCTGACATCACTTACAAGCACGATTAGCCCAAAATTTCTGTTGCTAAGTGAGAGAGTTGCTAAATGATTTTTGCCCATTTTACACCCTTTTTTTGCCACAATGGTTAAATGACTCACTGCAGTTGTTAAATTAGTAATATGGTTGTCTGACTTCCCCATTGACTTTGTTTCTCAGATGATTGCAAAAGGTGATCATATGACTCTGGGACACTGCCACCATTATAAACACATGCCAGTTGTCAAGCATCCAAATTTTGTTCACACGACCATGAGGATGCTACAAGAGTTGCAAGTGTGAAAAAATACTTACTATAATAGTCACTTTTTCAATGCTATTGTAATTTTGATTAAACAAATGGTTGTAAGTTGAGGATTCCCTGTATGCCAAACTTCCTGGCATTGGGTTAATAATGAAATGGTAACCTTACCAAAGAGATTAACCCATTGTTGAAAGCATAACTTTGCGATTGATCTGTAATTTTTATTCCAATAGTAATAGCACTTAGACTTATATACCGCTTCACAGGGCTTTACAGCCCTCTTTAAGTGGTTTCTAGAGTCAGCATATTGCTCCCAACAATTTGGGTCCTCATTTTACTCACCTCAGAAGGATGGAAGGCTGAATCAACCTTGAACCTGGTGAGATTCAAACTGTCAAATTACAGGCAGCCGGCAGTCAGCAGAAGTAGCCTGCAGTACTGCAGTCTAACCATGGCACCACTGTGGCTCTTCTAATAATAAATAACTGAAAGTTTGGAAATTTCAATTTTCATGTTGTCTTTCAAATACTATGAAAGCAAGTTTTCTAAGAATTCACATATAAAGCTCAGGGGTGGGTTCCTGTACCATTTGGTATCGCTTTGCTCGTGCAAGCACCGGCCGCACATTGCTCGTGCATGCACAGTTGACTAAAAATTGTTTATATGCAGAAACATGCCGGCAATGGCAGAAGAGATTGGGGAACCGATTCGGGGGTGTGGCCAGCCTGGCTCGCTACCGGTTCTGCGACCCAGGCAAAAATACCAATACTGGTTCGGCCGAACCAGGCAACCCACCTCTGATAAAGCTAAAGTAGCATATGAAAGTATGTGTACAACACTTGAATGGAAATTTGTTGTATGACTCGTATGACCTCCAGTAATGCTTGTCCATAACTTTACAGGAAGTCCCTCATCAAGATTAGATTGTTAGTATGAGCCTCCTACAGGATAGTTATTCAGTATTTGGAGTTTCATGCATGCTTTTAGAAATTACCAAATCCTGATGTATCAGCAGAAGGGAATATTTGTAGCTCAAGAATTGAACTGTGGGGTTCTTATTGCTGAACGAAGCACAGAGAGCACCAAGGACTCCACAAATTCTGATCTACATAAATGTCTGTATCTTTCATCAGGAAGACATTTAATATATGCTGTGTCTTTGTACCTGGATAAATCAGAGTGGACCTGCTGGATCTCACAAGCGTTAGAGGTTCAGAAGCAACTTTTTCAGATTTGATGTTGACAACCTATACAATGCTTGGCACCCTCATTGCAAAGAAATATCCCTATGACATACAGATGTTTCCATCTGGCATAGGAATAAGGTGTCCTGTAAGAGTCTTTGGTCCCATCTCACCTTTGATGCCATGGTCCCTAGTTCTGGCTTTCTTTTCTTCTTTTCCTTCCCCCCTCCCTTCTCCACAATGGTCCCCAAAAGAGGGAGTATTATCTTCACAGAGCCCATGTGGTTTACACAGCCCAGAAGCCTATAATTAGCCCTAATTACCAGAATCACAGCTTCATTCCGGCAGCTCTGTGCCATGGAGCACTCAACAGACGGTGTCAAAAAATACCAATTATCTCTGTGGCGGCTGTTTGTGTGCTAAAGACAAAAAGAAAGATGAGAGTTCAGGCAGACAGACAAATGGACAATAAAGAAAATAAGAAGTAAAGGCAGCCAAGAAAATAAAATCCTTCGACTGAACTGTCTCTTCTGCCATGCTCTCCCCACCCCCTCCCCGCTGCTTCAATTCTGCTTTCTGCCGCTTTAAAGTTACTTCTGTGAGCAGGTAACAGCATGTCTGTCCTCTTTCTGAAATTCTTTATTGCTCTGGAACATGATAGCTAAATATTTGACTTGACAGAGGACAGTCCTTCATTTGAAGGCATAACACACATCTGAATGTAGATAAACATAGAAGAGAATCACTACGTTTTAAACAGGCATTTTACACGCCCCAGTCATGGTGGAACAGCTAGAATTAAGGGGTCTATGCAACCAGTTAGCCTTTTGTCAAGAATGTCCCTCTGTAAGGCTTGCAGCTTTTACCCTTCTTCTTTGCCCCTTCAGAGCAAACAAGAGTGGTATTTTTTCTAGGCCAACGTAAAAGGTAAAAAGGCAGTATGGTGGCTCAGCAGTTAAGACACTGGGCTTGTTGGCTGGAAAGCTGGCAGCACAGGTTCGAGTGTCATGTGACATGTGATGAGCTCCTATCCTCACCCCAGCTCCTGCCCACTTAGCAGTTCCAAAGCAGGCAAATGCGAGCAGATAAAGAGTTACCACTTTGGTGGGAAGGTAATAGCATTCCGTGACATCATGCTGGCTACATGAAATGTCTTCAGACACTGCCTGCCGTATAGCCTTGAAGTGGAGGTGAGCATCGCCCATATAGTTGGCTCCTTTCTATCTGAATTCAGTTAAAATTAAATGTGGACAATTTGAAAAGTCCTCAGTCATGAATTAATTATTTTTCCTTCTCTGACATTAACAGCTGCAATTTGAAAACAGGTTTTGCAGATTTCAGGGGCCATAGGAAAAACTTTTGGGTCATATCTCTTGTGGATCTGTAAGACAGACACAGAACCCTTTACATGTAGACCCATCATCTGTAAAATATGATACACTACCGCCTACCTCCTACCTCCTAAATATAATAAATATATAACCAATATAACAAATCATTCACATATCCGCTCTAATGTAGTCATACAAGGTGATGTGAATACCATATAACAGTGACGGTGAACCTTTTTTGGTGCATGGCAAAAGGGGGGAGTGCAGGGAGGGTCGCAGATAGGCGTGACACACCCATAATGCAATGTGTGACCCCAGTGCGCATGCACGCATGACCAGCGCTCCCCCCTTTTTTCCATGCTTTTTTCACCCTCCCTAGGCTCCAGAGACTTTATAGGAGCCTGGGGAGGGTGAAAACAGCCTCCCTGCTGGAGGCCCTCCAGAGGCTTCTGGAACAGACTTCTGGTTTATCCGTAGGGCCGTTTTTAGTCCTCCGAAGCCCTTAGTAAGGTGACCAGATGTCCCGCTTTTAGCGGGACAGTGCTGATTTTTAATAATTTGTCCCGCATCCCACAGTGTTTTAAAAAAGTCCCGATTTTTAGTTGTAAATCAAGGACTACTGTATTGTATTTGGACATAGCTTTTCCGGCCCTCTGTCTGATTGCCTATTGCATTGGTGGGTGGGGGGAGAAACCTCATTTTGGGCAGCTCCTCCTTCCCCTTCGGGGTGGGTGGGTGGGGGGCATCTGGTGGGAACTGCCCCGTCAGCCCAGAAGCAACAGCGACAGCTATTGAAGACAGTTCAGGGCTGAGGAAAATAGCGCTGGTCATCCTCGCCAATCCCTCATGGCTGCTGATCCCAGAATCACCAGATCAAAGCCCTGCGTCCGCAGCCCTGGGATCCTCCACTTTGAGATCTCCCTCACAAGCTTCAGCACCCCCATTACAACTCGGCACGCTTCTTCTTCTCCGCATGCCCCCCTCCCCTCCATTCTTTTCCTCATTTTCCATGCCCCGGCGGGTCCTCACAAGTTCCTCGCCTAGTTAAGCGCGCCTTGGATCCCAGCCCCGGGGCACCTTTCCACGGTTGGCAAAGCTCCTGCTCTCCCCGCAAAAGGCAGCCTTATTGCCACCTCTCTCTATTCCCTTTGCCCGCTGTTGGTTAAGAACAAAGCCCATGGTGGGGAAGCTGCTTGTTTGTCTGTCTGGGATTCTTTGGTGTGTGTGTGTGTGTGTGTGTGTGTGTGTGTGTGTGTGGTGGCCATACTGCCAGAGCGGTCAAGAAAGAGGCTTTTGGACCAAATTTTTAATCAAGAACCCCCCCCATCAATGGTGTCCCGCTTTACCAATGTTAAAATCTGGTCACCTTAGCCTTTAGGGACCTTCAGGAGGCTTCCCTGAAGGCTTTGGACGATACAAAATGACCCTATGAGCAAACTGGAAGGCCCCTGAAGGCTCTGGAGGGCTAAAATTGGCTGGATTTTTGTACTCCAGAGGGCCTCTGGAGAGGGGGGAGAGGCTGTTTTCGCCCTCCCCAGGCTCCTATAAAGCCTCTGAAGCCTGAGGAGGGCCAAAAATGGCCTCAAAAAAAGGCTGAAGTCAGGGGCCAGCTGATGCATGCGTGCTGGCCAGCTGACAGGGCAACGCCTCGCATGCCCTGATAAATGGCTCCGCGTGCTACCTGTGGCATGCGTGCCATACGTTTGCCATCCTGGCTATTTACCATATATTGTTGCTTATCTGGATTCTTTCCTTCCCTTTCCCGAAGCCTGGCTGGTAAATCTATGTCTAGCTAAGTTAAAATCAAGAGGCAGTGATGCTGATGTCACTCAAAGCAAGCCAAAGGCCAGCAAGCAGGTCTCTCCCTCTCCATTTGCAAACTCTACTGCTCCCTTTGCATCCTTAGACCCATACCTGTATGCCTGCGATGATTCAGCTACTGAACTGGCCTGGCCTTCTGGCCAATATCCCAATCTCTTCCCTCTTGCTTTGTCAGCCAGAATCCAGAGCCTGGGAGAGAGAAGCAGGACAGAGCACTGAGGTAGAAAATTAAGTACAGAAGCAGCAATGAATTCTTAATGCCATCATTTCTGGCTAGACACATTTTGTTGTGTAGTATGGTTTTCTTCATATACACATGCACGAACACACACACACACACACACACACACACACACACACAGATGTTCCTGATTCATTTCCTGAGGCTGTGCTGACCAGGCTGCATCACATTTCCCATCCATGTCTGCCTCTGGTTTCTGCAGCAACAGCATTTTTAAGCCATAATGAAGAATGTTGCATGCCCTTTGGGGCTAAGAGTGTCTTTTCTCTGAAGGCAGAACATCATGGAAATATGCTCTTTTTTCCTCTAAGGAGGGATTGGAAACAGATTTTCCCCCCTTCCTGACTCATGGGCTATTGAGTAGCTGAATTAATTAAAGGCCCTTCCAAACACATGAGCTATGGCACTCTATGATAGTTGCTGTGCCCTGTATCCTTACAATACTGTCAGTCTTGAGCAGATCTTCAGCAAACGAGCTGATTAACATCCAGCTCAGCTGCAACACTATAGAAAATGCCGCAAAGAGAGAACCACTCCTTTGGAATGGTGGGATGCCTGGTTCCCATTTCTACAAATGGGAACATTTGTAGAAGTTGTCACTGTTTTCTGGCTTCACAAATCTCCCTCTCCCTCATGAATGCTAGGCATGGTTCTATCATGCTATTCTTCCCGCATTTTGCCCAGTGGGTTCAAAATACAGCTTTTCTATTCTATGCACACTGCAAAACAATACTGATATGGCAACGGTGGTGATAGAGGAAGAAGGGCACTGTCTGAATGCTGATTTTGCACTCTTGCTGGCTAGCTGAAACAAGGTAGAGGAAGTACTAGATTTTGATTGATTGCTTAGCTGCCATCAAGTTGTTTTGAACTCCTAGCAACTACATGGACACATTTCCTCCACTTGGGGGTTGAAAAGAATGGCTCTGTATGAATAGATCATACCCTAGTAATGATTTGCACCATAAAATTAGTACTTTCCTAAAATATTGTTAGGCTTAGCAAAATAGTTTTGCTCCTTACAATCCATGAGGTCTCCAATTCATTCCTAATAGCTATTGTGCTTTTGCCTTGCATTATCCTCACTGGCCCCAAATTTCAACACATCAGTGTGGCAATATGATCTATTTCCAGTAAAGCTGTACCTAAACTAGAAGTACCAGGAAATACCAAGACTCCATTTTTAGGCTGGCTGGTTTGCTTACTCTATTCTGTGACAGGAAATTCCAGCAGTCAAGAAAATGACTTGACAAACCAACATGCTGTTTAAGATGTGTCTGAAGAATGAAGCTTCCAGAGACATCTATAGGATATGGTACGAAAAATGAACACTGATTTTATATACAGTATATCACACATATTAAAAACAGCAGAGCTTGATACTGTTGTGGCTGCCATATTAACTTCTCCTATTCTATTCTATTCTATTCTATTCTATTCTATTCTATTCTTTGTCCATACATTGAAGACCTCCCTTGGCAGCCCTATAAGGTACACCATTCTAAGAAACCTATGTCAATTCGATCAGAACTACTTTTATTGTAACAACTATAGTAATAGAAACTTGCAGGTCTGAATGTACTTCCTCCTTCCTTTCCTTATCAGGGTGTGAAGCAGAGACGGACTTGCCTGAAATATTTACTCAAAATAGTTTCTTGGAAAGGATTCCAGCTTTACTTGTCTGATCATTGCATTGATAGTGACCCTTTCTCTCTTCTTCAAGACCATTCCCACTTCACTCTTCCTTTTTTTTAAAGGTATTTTGATCTGCATTGAATGCTACTGTGACACTGAGAAGTTGGGAAATGATTTTTACATGTGTGGTAAAGCTCTGTATTTGAATGATGCTGTCTAGAAAATTACTTAAATTGGGAACTATTATGTCATGGAAAGAATATTATATAACCAGTGCCAGATTTCTTTCCCTACCAGACATTATTTAATTTGATTATGAAACAGAATTTGCTTAGTGAACTAAAAAAAAGAGGCAAGAGAAAACACAAGCTATTTTGGCTGAGATAGAAAAAAAAGAAGAAGAATTTAAAAAAATTCCAGAGAAAATAAAGATTTCTCAACAAATTAAACTTTTACAATGACAGTTATTTCTGTTAAGAGAAATGGAAATAAAATGAAGTATTTAAAGCAAAAAAAAAACAACCTCCTGAGTTTGCAAACAAACTAGGGAAGTAGTTGGCATATAAATTATGAAAAGAAAAGGGAAAGAAAATGGTATTGAAAGCATACGAGGGAATCATTGTGTTAATGGATAGTGAACCATGGAAAAAAGATTTCAATATTATTATCAATATTATTCTAACTTATAGAAAGCAAGTGATATATCTCTGGAGAAAATAGATGAATATTTAAAGAAACAAAATTTACCGAGCATTACAGACGACAAACAGATTAATATGAATGGTCCTATAACAATAAGGAAAGTTTTTGAAGCTACAAAAGATTAAAGTAGGAAAAATACCTGGATCAGATGGATTATTAGATTCTTATTATAAATGTTTTGATGATGAGCTTTTACAACCTTTACAAAACATAATGAACTCAATCTTACAGGAAAGAAAGTTGACAGAGAGCTGGAAAGAGGCCAATATAGCTTTAATACCCAGAAAGGGACAAGATTTGATTTTAACAAGAAAATATAGATAGATATCATTAGTGGTAACTACGTTTATAACAATTCTGATTGACGAGATTGAAAATAATTTTGTGAGAATTTATTCATGAGAATTAATATCATTAATACGAGTCTTATAAGATCCAAAAAGTAGCAAGACAGAGATAGCCACTATTTCCTCTCTTTATTTTGGCTCTTGAAATATTGAAGAGAAGAGAGTTGTGGGAATAAAGCTCAAAAAAGAAATTTAAAAGTTAAGGGCTTTTGCAGATGAATTAGTGTTAGTTCTGGAAGATCGTTTAAAGGGAATTGAAACATTAATGGGAAAAGGAAAAGTAATTTAGTGCTTTTGCAGGTTTTAAGACCAACAAGTAGAAGATGATGATGTTAACAAAAACATAGAAATAGAAGATCAAACAGAGTTGATAAATAAAATGGGTCAAGACTGAAAAGAAAGTAAAATATCTGGGAATCATTAGGACAAATTGCACACCGACCGAACTAACCTACCCCTGCATGTTTTGTATGAAAAGATGATAGGAGGAACTGAAGCAAAGACACAGCAACTTTTGATAACAACCTGCAGTCTTGGAGATATGCATTCCATCAGCCATGATAGCTAGAGTTCAAGGAATGAAGTTCAACAGTGTTTTCTTTTGTAATCCTGCACATAACTTTGGATGGAGCAGATGTTCTGACAGCAATACTGTATATCAGTTTCATGTGATAATTGACGGTTGGCTGATGCAACAACTGATTGTTTTCCTGACTCTGCAGCCTTTATGTCTCCTGCTTCTGGCTTCAGCTGTGACTTCTTAGCCGTCTTTCTTCTCCTTCTCTTATGCATGCATCTGCTTTCCCTCCTTCTTTGGGGAGCTGGTTTGGTCCAGAGCTACTTTCTTTGACAGGCATTGCCTCATTTCCTCCTAAACAAGTGAGTCACTCTCACTTTACATTGGCATCAGCCCTCAACAACTAATTTACTCACGACCTCAGGAAAAGTAGCAACAAAACATATAGAAACAGTTAGGAAGAAGGCAGATTAAGTAGGATGTTATAGCTAATACTTAGGCCAGAATTCTGCACAACATCCCCCATACACTAAGATAATAGGTTTTTTTACTCAAATAATTTATTATCTGCCTTTCCAATATTGCCAGAGATATGCAATCTGTATGGTACATATTTTATATTTGAATTGTTTTAACTCTGTCCAATTCCAAATGACTGTGGGTGGCTCATGAAACACTAAATGGTATAAAACAATGTAATAGGAAGCAACAAACCACAACACCAAACTAGAATACGTATAAGAACAAGAAAGAGGAATAAGATGACAAACGTGGCTGACACCCCAAATATCTTTCTAATGTCTAACTTCCAATGGAAGGAGCTCCAGCCAACCCTAATCAAAGACCAAGGAGAACAGGCAGCTCTTTATGATCCTCTGGAATGACAGCAGTATAGGATCCATTGGGACTTCATTCCAAAGAAATGGAATGGAATTGGCACTTCCTGGTCCCAATAGAGGACATAGTTTAATTAAAAGAAACTGGAGCATGTCAAAGTGTCAGGTGGAAGCAGACACCACTCAAGATAGGAACTACTTCAAATAACCAGGTCTTATATTAGGCTATATATTGTACATTATAATCATCGCTTTGAATAATCCCTAGAAGCAAACTGGTAACCAAAGCAGCTTGCAGAGCAGGGGTGTCACAGGCATAAATAGAGGCATACCCATCACAGCCCATAATCCTGGATAGTTAAAGCTTTAATGTTCTTCAAGGGTTACCCCATGTAGGGGTCTGTGCAATGCTTGAGCTGCGAGATAATGAGAGAATATATTCCATCTTATCTAAGAAAGGTTTCAACTAATACAACCAAAAGTGGGTTCGTACAAGTTCGGACCAGTTTGGCCTGGGTCTCTGGAACTGGCAGCAACTGGTTCTCCGGGTGCCGCCATAGGTGCCGCCATCTTATTTTTTGTTTCTGTGCATGCTCAGAGCAATTTTTATTGCACTGTGCATGAGCGCAAAGCACGTGCGTGTGGCACAGCCACGAGTGAACTAGCAGAAGTGACTGCCAGAAGCCACCCCTACAATGTAGGAAAGGCCTTCTTGGCATGAGACATTAACTGCTCAGTGAACAGTGAACATCTCCACAGTGTAGACCTTCTCTTGAATGAAGAGGTGCTACCCCAATGAAGGTTGAAAATAAAATATACCCAGAAGCCCAATACCCATAGCCATTCAGTCTTGGTAGGATTAAGTTAAAGACAGTTATTCCCATCCATGTCAGCACAGGTTCCAGGCATTTGAATAGGACATCAAGAGCTTTACATGATAAGCCTGGGGTTCAAAGATGTAGTTAGGTAACATCAGCATACTGGTGATACTAAACAATCTGTTTGAAGGTGAAACCCAGTGGTTCCATGTAAAGTCTGAGTGACTTTACCCATTAGAATATTCCTTGCAAAAGCTCTGCAGATGGTCCTGTGACCAGGCCCCTACTTATCACACTAAACAGGGCAACTGGGTGGCTATTGATGAATACAATGGAACTGGGTGGAAAAATGGTGTGCCCTTATCACCACAGCGTAAAGTCTTCCTCTATCAGCATTACAGGTTCTCTTCTGAGGCTTCACCTCCTGGAGATCCTAAATAAACCAATATGTGTCCTGGAATTAACCCACAGAAAGTAGGATGATGTGTTTCAAGGCACTAGGCACCCACTAATTCCAGGCTGTGGTCAAGGCTATAGCTGAACTTCCTATTAAAGCTTCAGAGAAAATCCCCGCCACTGGAAAACCATAGGATTTCCATAGGATGCATCAGTTTCTGGGGGCAGTCTGATCAAATGGTCCACATCTCCCCATGGACTAGGTTGGCAATGACAAGCCAAAAGAAGTGATCTACTTATCTCAATATAGTGATATTAATATCCTCCATTAGTGGATCATGTCACAATTGCCCAAAATAAAAACCAGATCTAGTCTTTGACCCCCAATATGTGTTGGGTCAATGATGACATAGGTTAAATCCATAATTTCTGTGAAGGCCTTTTATTCAGGCACCATTCTGGACTCTACATCACTTGGCACCAGTTTGAAATCCCTGAGCACCATCACAAGCCCAATAATAGAATACAGCAGGGCAGGCATGGTGATCCTGGGCAGCAGGGGAACAGTATATCAGCAACAATCCCAACTGTTCTCTACAGCCTGACTTTAACCAGAACACCTCACATCTGTATTGTTTTGTGTTGTTGTCAAATTGTTTGTATCCCCCCTTCCCTTGTTTTGAGTTGTGAGCCGCCCTGAGTCCCCCTCGGGGGAAAAGGGCGGCATACAAATGAAATAAATGAAATGAAATGAAATAAACATAAACATCTAGTACATCAACAAGTGCCATCTTCCAAAAAGTTTCTGTCCTAGAAGAATCCTAATAAGACAAAGCCAGTGCGAAATATTATTCCAGAAGTCCAATAAAATGGAAGAAAAAATGGGCACCATCAGATTCCAGCCTCAAAGGGATTGTGTAAATACATGTAAATATTTACCATAATAATTTGTACTTTACATACTCTAGGAAGTTAGCACCCACCCCCTCCTAGAGAAATGAAATATTTTAGGAAATATTAAAAAGGCATTAGGTTTCCCTGGATGAGAAAAGGAGAAACATGTTTTAAAGGTAAAGCAGCTCCCTTCCCCGCTTCCCTTCAGCTCCAGGTTGATGGGATTAAGACATGGCCCTCAGGGCAGGATAGGATTAGCCATCTACCCATCTCACCACATGGCACCTGGAAAGATTACATCACCCAGCAAGGCTCAACCAAGCCTGGGACACAGCCTACAAAGTTAGCTAAGACCTCCACCCCCTGGGAGTCTGACAGCCATTTCTTGTACAGGACAGGAAACTCCAAGGCAGGGCCCAAGAGAGTGTATAAATATATCCCTTTCTCCATTCCATGTGCCTTTTTGCCCATGATCTCAAACCATGTGGTCCTGTCCACCATTAAAACCATCTTTCCAAATAGTCTCCATGTGTCCAGTGTCTTCCTCCCCACTTGGAACTGAACCCAGATGGACATTTCTTCCAACAATACAAAGTAGGTGCTATAGGTATTGAGAGCAAGGTCTAAGGAGGAGATCATAATTGTGTTGGGAACAGTAAAAAAAGATGTATTTTCAGAGGCCTATGAAACCCAGCTATGAAGGCTTTACAAGGAAGCACCAATTTCATCTGAAAACACTTTTCAGCCAGTGACCCGAGATATGATTGCAATACCTCACACAAGGTAGCATTTGGCTTTAGCTGAGGCTTGAAGGCAAAAACTATGTATAACTGTTTTAATGGTTAAGTCTGTAAGGTTAGCTTTGCAAGCTCTGTTAAAAAAAGTGGGGAGAGAAGGGGGATATCCTCTTCTGCTAGTAGATATACCAAAAAAAGCCAACTTACTTATAAAAAAAGAAAGATGGATTTTGAAAAAGTAAAGACTTTGAATCACTTCTGATAGGAAGATTATAACTCTCATCACTCACTAGAATTCATTTTCTACAAGAAATGAGCTGACCTTACTAATAGCCTCTAGGTATGAATTCATCTTCAGTTCGTGGAATTTTACTCTGAAACATTCCTTGGCATGATTCCATACTCTATTCTCAGAACCTTATAGATTATTTAGAGTAGTGTGGTGTTTTTTTTTTAACCAATATCAAATCTGCACAATCCCCAGGTTTAGTTTGCTTGAGGGGGTACAGATTTCACACTGTTTTGGATCAGTTTAAGAGATGTTTTTTTTTTCCTTTGGAACAACAGATTAAAATAACAAGTCCTGCAACCCTTTTATATTATTCTAAGCTGCAGTTATACGTGCAGGATTTGAGCCATTTATTTCTACATCTTACATTGGCATCTCTGAACAACATGGCCAGGGTGAAAAATTAAATGTCAGCGGCTTTGGTTCAATGGTATTTAAGAGAGTGGGAAATTGCTTGGCTTAAAAAATTAACATGACAGCAAAATGCTTTGAAGAATCCTAGAATTAGTCACCATTTTTTAGGTCTGCTAACAAAAGTTTTTCCTACTGTATTTCCTTCATTTATCCTCATCTATACAAATTTAGTGTGTGCAAATGTGAGCAGAAACACAAATAATTTAAATATTCACATTTAATTTTGCTTTTGGCATTCATATAGATGAGATGAATTTGTTAGGATACGCGCGTGTGCACACACACACACACACACACACACACACACACACACATATTTATCCCTTTTATTTGCTTCTGGTTATCTTCCTTTAAAAAACATCAGTGTTCTTAGGATTTACACCATGTTTTGTTCATTAAGGAATAATTTAAATCAGTGTTTCTCAACATCAGAAATTTTAAGATGTGTAGATTTCATCTCCCAGAATTCCCCAGCCAGCCATGAAGACGGCATATGAAACCATCACCAACATCTTCAAAGGAAGAAGAAGAGAGCAACAACAGAGTACCCTTCCTGGGAATTTCTGTATCTTAGCAGAGGCAAGGATAGGAACTTAGAAACACAAGACTATCATAAACCCCCCATATTAACCAAGTGCTACACTGCCAAAGTAACAACCCAACCACCCACAATAGAAGCTGTGTAACAACACTATTTAGAGGAGCACACACCCATTGCAGCACCCCTGTATATCAGAAAAAGGAAACAGATAATCTAAAGCAGTGGTTCTCAACCTTTCCAATGCCGAGACCCTTTAATACAGTTCATGTTGTGGTGACCCCCAACCATAAAATTGGTGTCTCAGTTCTTAAGAGCATCAAAAATATGTGCTTTCCTATGGTCTTAGGCGACCCCCGTGAAAGGGTCATTCGACCCCCAAAGGGGTCACGACCCACAGGTTGAGAACCACTGATCTAAAGTATCTTCCAATGAAAGGGATATCCTCACAACATTATCAAAAAGTGCCTGACCAATCAACTGTCTACAGCATAATCAACACACGCTATGAAAATGATGTCAGTGCCATACATCAAAAACATTTCAGAAACAACAAAAAACTACTACAACCACAAGGCATCATCAGAGCATGCAAATCAACTAAAGCTCTCCGAAACAACTTAAGTAAACCAAAAGATCCAACAGCTTCAGAAGAAAAAACAGGAGTCATTTACAACATAGAATATAAAACTATGTAGGGCAAACATGCAGAGGACTAGTAGAGCATAGCCATGAACCCCAACTAGCAGTCAGAAGTTATGATATAAATTCCTTACTTCCCCAACAGATGGACAGACCTAACCATAGTGTCAACTGGGAAACTGTGACCTTCCTGGACCAAGCCAAGTCCGAAAATGCTACAGAATTCCTAGACACTTGGCAGTCAGACAAGTCGGTCATTAATAGGCACAAAGACATAAATAACATCAACATACCATTCAAAAGAGACAATCAAAAATCTAAAAAGGAAAGAAAAACTTCAAAACACTTTGCCAGCAATCAACAGCCAGATAAGGAGAAAATAACACCAAGATTAAAGATAGCTTAACAGCCAAGCTGTAAACAATTCCCCAATCAAGGAATTACCAGCTCCAACAACAGCCTAATCAAGGAACCACCCAGAACACTCCCACCAAACTGGCAGGGCAAACCACTTGTATGTAAACAGAGAACAAACCACACTCCCTTCTAGCACTGATGAAGTTACCCAGTTGGGTAATGAAATGTTTTTTTTAAAAAAAAAAATACAAAAACCCAAGTGCAGAGAGCACCAAGGACCCCCTCAATTCTGGGCTGCCTGTTTGCAAGTCTGATTTGCCATGCTGAAAGATACTTTGAAATATTGGAGAAGCGGTGATTTATTCTTTAAGAGCTATGTAAGAATTCCACATCCTGTTATCCCTAGCTAGAAAAGTATAACCAACCTATTCCAGTTTTAGGATAGAGTGGGAAGTAAAAAATAAACTTTTTATGGCAATGATATACCACTTCTATATTGCTGGTAAAAAAAAAAAAACGTGGGCATGTCTATGGAATTCCAGCTCAGCTAGAGAGAATCCTTACAGTACCTTTTTATCATGCTAGAGCTGTTTGGTGGGAGCTAACCTGGATATTTGACTTTTTCTAAGAGAACTTTCTCTAACACAGGTTTTCCCCAGAAAGGAAGCACTCTGAATAATTCTGTTCTTCGCTAGAGACTAGGAGTTATATCCTATACCATAGACCTTGCTTTTAACAGAAGGTTGAACTAAATGACTTCCAAGATTGATTCTAACCAAAATATCATATTCTTCTTCACTGTATTACCAAAATGAATTTGAAAGTTAAAGCGTTGTATGTGTGTGAGGGGAGGGTCATATAATGATAGCTAATCTCACAACATCTGAGATTGTGGGTTAAAGGAAACACAGTTAATATCACACTACCATTAAAACCAGAACCCATGGATGCCTATGATGGGAGCCACTTCAATCTAGTGGTTAAGGCATCAGGCTAAAAACTGAGATTCTAGTGAGTTCTAATCCAACTTTAGGTACAAAGCCAACTGGTTTACCTTAGACCGTCACTCTGTCTGTCAGCCCTAGAAAGGGGGTGAAGACAAACCACTTCAAACTCCACTCCTCTGCTCACAATAGAATCCCTTATGCCACCAGGCTCGAAAATTTGGCCTTGGAGAGTCTGGAACAACACCACCTGTACACCTAAGCATAGTACACAAAATTGTCTGCTACAACATCCTACCTGTCAATGACTACTTCAGATTCAACCACAACAATACACAGGTGAATAATTGATACTCAAGGTAAACCGCTCCAAACTTGATTGCAGAAAATATGATTCCAGCAACAGAGTGGTCAATGCCTGGAATGCTCTACCTGACTCCGTTATGACATCTTCAAACCCTCACAGCTTCAACCTTAAACTGTCTACCGTGGACCTCACCCTATTCCTAAGATGTCCATAAAGGGGACATGTATAAGCACACCAGAGTGTCTACCATCCCTGTCCTACTGTCCCCATTTACTTGTATTCATTTCCTTTCTTCATATGCATGTTCATATTTATACCTGCTATCCTGTACATGCTTGACAAATAAATAAAATAAAATAAAATAAAATGTTGCTAGAGAAATGCAGGCAGTTACCGAGATCATCTAGATCAGTGATCAGTGATGACCTTTTTGCATCGCATGCCAAAAACGGGGGGAGTGCGGGGGGTGTCGTGTGCGCATGTGCCCACATACATAATTCTATGCCCCCTCCCCCTGTGCATGCGCACATGACACACACACACACACACACACACACACACACCCTGCTTTTGGCACATGATGGCACGTTGGACCTGTTTTTTGCCCTCCCCAGGCTCCAGACCCTTTCTAGGAGCTGGGACGGGCGAAAAAGGCCTCCCCCCTCCCCAGAGGCCCTCTGGAGGCTGAACACGACCCATTTGCCAATTTCCGGTCAGATCAGAAGGTCCGTTTTTTGCTCTCCCCACGCTCCAGAGCCTTTCTAGCCTGTTTTTCGACTTCTGGTGGACCCGGAAGGCCAGAAAATCAGCTGGCCAGTGTGCACATGCACATCAGAGCTGGGTTCACATGCCCACCAATATGGCTCCACTTGCCACCTCTGGCACACATGCTATAGGTTCGCCATCACCATTCTAGATAATCCACCAGGGCCATTGCAGGACCCAGTAAAACATTATTTAAGGTCTTCTAGATATCTTGTACCATGTAAACTGAAGTCCCCAAATTACTTGTCAACAATGATTTGTTACATTATATTAGCTGTAATAGTAGTACTGTTTAATGTTTTGAGAGTACACTTTAATTTGATGAAGATTCAAGCTTTATCTTCAAAACACCTAATTGAAGTACAACCTATTAAATGGTAAAAGGGCTCCTAACATGTATTTTCTTTTTTCTTTTTAATAAAAGTTTTTTAGTTTTAGTTTTCAAAACAGACACAACACAAAAAATCCTCTTTCTTTACATACTGTAGAAAGTGTATTGGTTACAAAAAATTTTCGTGCATTTCTTTCACAGTCACCCATGATTCATATTAATTCTAGTATTTTAAATCAAATATATTTGTACATATTACCATCATCCTACCCCCATTCTCGTTTGACTATAATTGTTTAAACGTCCTTCATCATAAAACATACCAAAACTCAAGACATAAACACATACTGGCATCTCATTTGCTATTTCTAGTATCCCAATAACACTATTCCTTATGGCCTATTCTAGTTAGGTTCCACCACAAATGCGCGCACAACAAAAGCGCGCCTGACTAAACCGCGGTGACTAAAGCGCGGTGACAAAACCGTGCGATGAATGAGCAACTAATTAGCCCTAAAGTGCGCCGACAAAAGCGCGCCGACAGAAGCGCGCTGTAACGGAACCCTAAACCTAACCCTAAACCTAACCCTAAACCTAACCCTAAACCTAACCCTAAACCTAACCCTAAACCTAACCCTAAACCTAACCCTAAACCTAACCCTAAACCTAACCCTAACCCTAAACCTAACCCTAAACCTAACCCTAAACCTTACCTTAAATTAAATCGCGCTTCTGTCGGCGCGCTGTTGTCGGCGCACTGTTGTCGGCGCGCTTTTGACATCGCGGTTTTAGCGCCGCGGTGTTGTCGGCGCGTTTATGACGTTCACGCTTTTGTCAGGTCACGTTTTAGTTAAACATCAATAACGTTTAGTAACGAAGGTTTCTAATCTTCTTTTCCAAATCACTGTTTACAATTTACATCCAATTTCCCCATGTTGTACCCATACCTATATATACATTGTTACCATTATCTCTCCTTTATTTGATTATATCCATTATCATTATTTAGTTCTTTTTTATTAATCTTTATCTGTAACCAAACCATTTCTCATCTTCCTTTCATAGGTACCAGTCAATATTCATATCCAATTACTATACCAATACATATGTATACATTATTATCATTTTCAATTGTTTATTTAACCATATCTATTGTCACTAAATTTCACTAAGTCCAACTAGTTTTAGATTGAACACTTTCATCTATCAGCCTGTAACTTTCCAGTAGCGAAACAGTCTCATGTCTTCTGCCATTTGTGGCATCAGTCCTCTAATCGTCTCCTTAATCAAGTTTGTATGGACTCTTCTTTGCAACTCCTTGTTTATTGATTCTCTCATGTAATTTTAATGCCCTTATTCTTTTTCCTTAATCACCTTGTCTTTAATTGTCAGTGTTGTTATCGATGGTGTTACTAATAAAATTTCTCCCTTTAAATCCATAATTTCTTTTATTTTTTCTTCTTCTCTGTGTCTTGCCATCTAGGGTAGGGTTCCCATCCATCTGGTTCCCCTTTCCATATTCCACTTTTTCCATTTTCAGACAGAAACCATTCACCATAGAAGTCAGCAAATTTGATGTCTTTGTAGTCATTTTTCTCTTTATTGCTTGGGACTCTACCCTCTATTTTTCCCATTTGATAAGCATCTCCATCCTTTTCATCATATTTTTCTGTTAGGTGCTCTAATTTCCAAACATTTTCTCAAATGTATTTGATAATTTCTGTATTGCAAATATTATCTCTTGCAAGCTGACAGTTTCTCTCTGTTGTTGGAAATAAACCATTGTTTCCAGCTGTTAAAACACTGTTGCTCTGACTTGGAAGATTTTTACAAGGTTACATCTAGGTTCACCATGAGATCTCTGGTTAAGGATATACTTCAAAGGAACATTTGTATAAACAAATGGTGCTTTACTTCTTATCACTTTCTATAAACAAATTGTGAGTCTTTAAAGTTCCAGACCAGAATAATCAGTAGTGAAAGTAAAAGTATTTTGTTTTCAATACTCAAGTCTCCACTTCGAGTAGCAGTTATTTCTCCCTTTGTTGTTACAATTGTTGGAATTCTTTGTTCTTTTTGTAACTTTTTTGTAATATTCCAAGTTTTAAAAAAAGTCAAATTCTTACATGAAATAGAGAAGAAAGAGTAAAAGACACATGTAGTGATGAATAAGGAAAAGTTTAGTCCGTAGGTTGTGAAAATAACAGTAAAAATTTTAGAAGAAGAAAACTTGATCCATTCATTTTAAACGGTTTGCATAAATTCAATCCATGAAAATAACTTTTAAAAATTAAGATAACACCCTGCCAAAACCATCCAAAGTTTAATTCCACCACTTATTTCTTTTATTCTTAGATTAAAATTAGCTTTAAGTTTTTTATAGGCAGGCTCTTTTAAAATGGGTAAAAATTCCTCACCAGCTGTAAACACTTTCTCTTCCATTTCTTTCCATTTTGGAGCCATCCCTACTTCATCAGCCTGGGGGCTGAGCTTTTAACGCCAGCTGAGAGACCTTCTCCTGCATCAATCAAGGGCTTTGTGATGTCCTTGTGATCAGCAGAACGTAGTCTTCCTGTTCACCATCTCTACAGGACGGTTTAGGTCCGATTGGATCACCCAGCGAGAAAAGTATTGGCAGCGATCTCGGAGCAGCGAGATCGGGCGACCATTTCGTAGCGACATAGGCTCCTCCTCCCTAACATGTATTTTCAACAGAAAGAACTTCCCAATGGAACAAAATAGTTGGTCAAATCATCTCATTTTAATTTATTGGACTGATTTCATTTTTCTAATCTGAGCTGCTATTTCACTATAACAATATGATTTAAAGCAACAATTCCAGTTGGAACAGAGTAATTTTATATGAAATCGAAACTTAACAGGCCACCTCCTAATCATTACAGAGTTGTCAAATGCACTTAAAAATTAGACTTCCCCATGATCAAATTGCATGAAATGTAGCATCTGCCATTTTCATCCTTTTTTTTTGCAGTTGGTTGCAAAAATGTAGAAAGGTAGATCAGCAGAGGAGAACAAAGAAGTAAAGTACAGTGTCCTTTGCCAATGTATCACAACCCTAAATTGGCAGCCTTGTTAGGGGCAACACTTAGCTGTAATTGGCCCTGGCTCATGAGAAAGTAGGGCAAAGGATAGGCTCCCGGTAGGCTATCAGCAAGCTCTCAGAGGTGCATTTGCTGAAGATGTTGAAGCAGAACTAAATTAACAGCTCTCAGATAGTAAATTCCCTAATGTAACAAAGGCAACTGAATGACAAATAATTTTACATTGACTTCACTCTGAGATCAGCAGGGCAGCGTCATCATATGCAAACAGCTCTCTAATTGTCAGTCGGGCATATTATGGTGTGTTTGACTAGGCAGTAATTCAAATAGCCACTTAGGTGTTGCAAAGATTTGTTATGAAGATGCAATAACCTCTGCCCTCAACAAAATAGACATTTTGCTTAATTTCCCATATGCTATTACAGAATTGGCATATGTGGAAAGAAACATAATCCATGTCATAGTAATCAGGAAGAGTTTGACATGGCTTTCTGGGCATCTGCCTGGCTTGTGATTCAGATTAATAATGTAGAGGTGATGAGAGTTTATATCTTTAAACTGGGAATTGCTCTATCTGAAAGGACTAATGACCAAGAGAGCATTTGTCACCACAGAGCACTGGCAATGTTGGAAGAAAAATGTATCAAAAGAAAGAAGAGTATTCCATGTGCCCCAGCAACTAGTCTACTAGTGTCAATGCCTTGTACCATTAAAAGTGTGAGAGTTTCAGAGCACTGAGTTATAACTCATGATTCATTCTACTTCCTAAGATATGTACCTGAGAAGAGCCGCGGTGGCGCAGTGGTTAGAATGCAGTCTTGCAAGCTAACTCACTGCTCATTCCAGGAGTTCGATCCTGACCGGCTCAAGGTTGACTCAGCCTTCCATCCTTCCAAGGTTGGTAAAATGAGGACCCAGATTGTTGGGGGCAATATGCTGACTCTGTAAACCGCTTAGAGAGGCTGTAATGCACTGTGAAGTCTAAGTGCCATTGCTACCTGGCAGGTATATCCTAGGATTTCCAGGGCTGCTCCAGGTTTGTCAACTGGGGTAGCAGTTGCTCAGCCTCAAACCAGCTCCATAATTAATTAATCCCCTCTACTTTTCTATTTCATCCCCTGCCTGGTTTGTGCTATACAATATGTGAGGTGTCTGTCTCCTCTCAGTTGCTTCTTTTTCCCAAAACCATACCACAAGAGAGCTTGTTTGAAGAATTTGTCTTCCTGAGATCCTGTTAGAGACTTTGTGTTCTTTGGTCCAAGGACATAAGATCAAATCTGAGACTTCATCACCAGGTTTTGGGCTGAGGCCTTCAAATCCAACCTTGTTTTATTTAATTGGGCTTATAAAAGATCATAGCTTCAAATTCTGAAGTGGCAGCGCCTGTAAACACATGCATTGCATGGCATTTCCTGCACAAGACAATTGCTCTTCTTTTCATAGTTGACATTTTGGAAACACATTGTAAGGCTTGGCAGAACTGGGGAAATATCAGGAGTCTGGACAGTTATTCTCGGTAAGAGAGGTCATTGATATAGCATTTGATCCAATAACTGAAGCTTCAAGAAAGCTGATATGTTTAGATTATTATTTTTAAAGTTCCATCCTAATTGCTCCTTACTGCATATGAAGAAAATAGGGCGAAGACTGGTAGCCTAGCATATACTTTCTCTACATTATTAAGAAGCATTATATAAAATACTTTATTGACCAAAATAATGGTGTTTGGTAGAGGCCGTTATTTATGGATCCACTTAGTGGCAACAATAGCTTATGGAGAATTACAAACTGTAAAGTAAGAAGAATGTGTACCAAAGAACATGAATTAACAAAAATGAAAGAAAATAAGTGTAAAAATAGGAATAAATTGGTATTAGTTGCTCATTATGCTCCAGTGAATGGTGATAATAAAAGAACCAGATACAAGTTTGAGAGAAAAATGTGCAATATTCTGAATTTTTCTACTAGATGATATGAAGAGATGGCTGGGAATAAAATGAGAGACTACAGAAAACCTAATTGGGTCATTACAATGAATGAATGAATGAACGACCATGGTAGCTGGTGAATATCTGCTTAGACAAAAGTCCATTTTTCTCAGAAATGTGGTTTGAATGTAAATATATTCACACATTCACATTGCAAAAGCATGAACATAAATCGTACAATATTAATGATTTAATTGTGATGAAAAACTGAGAGAATTAATGGAGTTTGCAAAGAGAATGAGAGACTCTAATATGGAACAGATCGTTTTTCTGTAGTGTCAAGTGTGGATCTTGGGGAAAATGGATACAGAAGAAAGAAAAGAAGTGAAGGAATGAATGTAGAATTACAGTAAATGAAATGTATATGTTATGTATGAATTTTTTTTATAAAACAGATTATTCTCCCAACAGAATGGACAGAAAGTGGGTTTAAGAAACAGAATATTAAAGCTACTTGGAATAGAATGAAAAAGAGTTATAGTACAGAGTGTTACTATGGTGTGTGTAATTATACTAATATTAAGTATAAAAAGAAGCTTGGTGGGATGATGAAGTAAAAGTAGCTGTGGATGAGAAAAATGCATGAGAATACATTATTACAAAATGGTATTGTAATGATTATCATAATGTGTATAAAGACAAAATATAATCCTGAAAAGTATTAAGGCTGTAAATATAGATGTTACATTAAAATGTTCAAATATAGATGTGTTTGCTTATGGTATGCTCATTCAACTTGCTTAACAAGTATATGATGACTGTATTGCTACCTCATGATTGGAAGAATTGTTATTGTTTCCCTGTAAGAATGAAGAAATAGCAAGAATGAATGCAAAAACTGCAGTTAAATTAGTTGTTTGGCCTGATAGGGGAGGTATTTTGCAAAACTGTGGCTGAAAAGATATGAGAAGCGACAGGCTTATATTGAAGCCTTATGCCGAGCAGAGAGCCCATAGACCCAATTCTGTTCTTAAAAAGAAAACTGAAGAATGTGTGAAGGTAAACGAGAAAGTTGTTGTTAAATGGGTTTGAATGAAATAGGCTTGAATTATGTAACAAGTTTGGTGGCAAGAATGGCATAGAATGGAAGTCAAATATGCTTCAGACTAAACAGAATATTAAAGAGAAAACAAATGAAGCTTAAGCAGCAAATAAGTTGGGAATGTGTGAGGTCTTCTTGGTTTTGAATGTGCTTATAGATAAAAATATAACGAATGCTTGTGGTGACATTAGAAGTGCATTGCTCAAATATACCAATTACAGATGTGACTAACTGTATTGGTATATTTGTATGCAGATTATGCCATGTTATTGACTAAGAATCTGAATGATTTGTAGTGAATGTTAGATAAATTATGTGATGCAACAAGGCATATGGATCTGAAAATTAGGGTATCAAAGTCCCAAGGTAGCTGTGCTTGACAGAAAAATGAATGGCTGCAAATTATACATAGCTGGAACAAGTAAATAACTTCTTGTGTCTCTCTCCAGAATGTTAACTAAACATGGAAAATTGATAGGGGAATTTTAAAATGTGTACACACTTGAGAGCTAGTGGCTTGCGTGTGGTCTGTTGCAAGGAATATTTTTTTTAAAAAAGGAGCAAAAATGGCTGTAAATTTAGGGTATTCTGCTCACTTGATCATGAAGTGAGAATTGGGTATAAAAAGGAAATTGCAAGAAGGGATAGAGTCAAGAATGAGTGGGTGCTGAATGAACGTTGATTAAATACAAAAATAAGACACCAGAATGAAAGAAGTGCTTTGAATGGCATGGCCATTATAGTGGGAATGAATGAAGATCAAATTGCAAAACAAAAATATGAAGGAAGAGTAAGTGGGTTGAGAAAGTGAAGAGCAAAAAAAAAACATGGTGGAATAGGATTGGTAAGATTCTGATTTTAAAAAAACCAAGAAATGTAATTAATAAAATTAAATGGATAACAGGAAACATGGTTGTAGTGATATCCCAGGTTACAAAGGTATGAAAAGGCACAGTAAATTATATTATTCATTTCTTTTTCTTATTACACATCTTTAAATTCTTTGGCTTCTAATTTCTTACTTATTTCTGTGTTATGCAATGTTTCCTGAAAGGAAAGAATATAATGTAGGTCTCTGGAGAATTTTGTCTCTCTAAAAAAAACTACAGAGGCTCTAGAAAGTTCATTCTATAAGTTTAAAATATTTAATAATGGGAAAGGCAAATTTAATCAAAATGAGAAGGCACAAAGTCTCCTGTTGGAATATTGGTAACCCTCGAACCCAATATGCGCTGGTCATTCCTGACTCTAGGGGGTGGTGCTCATCTCCGTTTCAAAGCTGAAGAGCCAGCACTGTCCAAAGTCATGTGGCCAGCATGACTAAACATCAAAGGCGCATGGAACACCGTTACCTTCCCATCAAAGGTGGTCCCTATTTCTCTACTTGCATTTTTATGTGCTTTCGAACTGCTAGGTTGGCAGAAGCTGAGACAAGAAACGGGACCTCACTCCGTTACGCGGTGCTAGGGATTCAAACTGCCAAACTGCTGACCTTTCTGATTGACAAGCTCAGTGTCTTAGCCACTGAGCCACTGCATCCCTATAGATGGTAATACCTCCACCTAATAACTCTTTAAGCCTATGGTCAACAAACCTCTCTTGGCTTAGCACAATTGGTATTGGTGTTCCGCACAAATTGCAGATATGCATATGGTATATTATTATGGAACTTGTATGGCTTACATAGAATGCATATTTCATTTATTTATACATCTTGTACAGATACTCCTCAACTTATGACTGGTTGCTTAGTAACTTTACAAGCTCTGCCTACCTGGGAGGTACTTACAACCTGGATTTGAAATTATGATGGTTCACTCCCCCCCAGTCACATGACCATACTTTGATCTCTTGGCAATTGGGCTGCATTTACGGCTATTTGCAGTGTGCCAGAGTCATTTGACTGCATTTTACAACAGTTTTGTTGAAAACTGGAATTGACTTCTAGTTTTGGGCAAAATTACATAGTTTAGACTGTGAATTTGTCTAATGACTGTGTAGATTTGCTTAACAACCATCACAAGAAATGTTGTTAAATTTGGTCAGTCATACCAAACAGTTTACAACTGTCACGAGTTACAAGCATGATGGGTACGCTCCATTATGGTTGTAACTTGAGGACCAACTCCATAATGATCCCAGGCAGCCCACAGCAAGAGCGTGTTTGAGAAGATGTGAGGGTAGTTTTGTTACACTTTCTTGCCTGATATCACTAAACTATTATGATCTTTTTGGTGATTTTAGGATAAATGAATATCTTGTTGCTAGAAACATTATTTCTAGCAACAAGATATTGTTTCCCTCCCAATAATTTGGCAAGTGTCCCATCACTCAGGCTGGGGGGGTGTCAAACACTATACCCTCAGACAGGGTTCGCAACTTGGGAGTCCTCCTGGACCCACAGCTGACCTTTGATTACCATCTGTCGGCTGTGACCAGGGGGGCATTTGCCCAGGTTCGCCTGGTGCACCAGTTGCGACCCTACCTGAACCGGGAGGCTCTCACAACAGTCACTCGTGCCCTTGTGACCTCAAGGCTGGAATACTGCAACGTGCTCTACATGGGGCTGCCCTTGAAGAGCATCCGGCGACTTCAGCTAGTCCAGAACGCGGCCGCGCGAGTGATCGTGGGTGCACCTCGGTTCACCCACATAACACCTATCCTCCGCGAGCTGCGCTGGCTACCTGTTGATCTCCGGGTGCGCTTCAAGGTGTTACTCACCACCCATAAAGCCCTTCATGGTAGTGGATCTGGGTACTTGAGAGACCGCCTCCTGCCAATCACCTCCTCGCGACCAATTAGATCACACAGATTAGGCCTCCTCCGAATCCCATCTGCCAGTCAGTGTCGACTGGCGACTACGCGGAGGAGAGCCTTCTCGGTAGTAGCTCCGACCCTTTGGAACGATCTCCCCATGGAGATCCGTACCCTCACCACCCTCCAGCCCTTAAGATCTGGCTATCCCGTCAGGCCTGGGGTTAGATTGTAATCCGTCCCCACCTGAATGATGAATGTTGTGTTCTATTTTTAATTATGTATTGTTTTATGTCTCATTGTTTGTATTCCCCTCCCCATGAATTGTAAGCCGCCCTGAGTCCCCCCAGGGAAAAGGGCGGCCTATAAATAAACTTTTCAATTTCAATTTTCAATTCAATTATGGTTCCAATAACTGCTTTAAGATACCGTCTGTCTCTTCTAATTAACCATAAATAAAGAGTAAAAGCAGTTTTTGAAAAGAAGATAAATCTGGGGTTCAATGTATCCTTTTTCTTTTTCTAAAAAATACCTTCAGGGTGTTTAGTAGACAAGGTCTAGCAATGTTCTTGAAAATACAAATAATGTTTAAGGTTAGTGCTTTGCTTTAGCACACTAGATTTTCATTTTAAAAATAAAATAGAAAAAAATAAAAATGTAACCATTTTGGGAATGGGTTATTAGAATATTGGAGTGGGCCACAAGGGAAGTATTTTCAGGCACATAGGATTCCATGGGCATCAAGTTGGGATCCAGCCACTAAAGCAGGTTGGGTATTGTAGAAATGATTGACTCAGTTATTAGTGTTCACATTTCTCCCCAAATGGAAATGTGCTAATCACTAGACATTATAATCAAAGAATGGAAACAGATTGTCAAGTCACTCAGGCATCCTTTTTTCTTCCTGTTTCTTTCTGTAATATACAAAGCCAGCCATGTACTATGGAACAAAAAGATACTTCAGAACTGATGAGATTATCTCCAAAACAGAGGCCTGTTTTACACTGAAATCAGAGAACTGAGCCACCTTAATCAATGCAACACTTACACTGAGGAGCTAAATGAAACCATAAAAAGTAGAAATTGTGCTGGCAGTAACATTCACTGTTGGGAAGGGCAGGATATATCCTATGCGCTCATAGATATTTTATTGCTTTTTCATAAATTTGAGGAATGTTCCTTAGCAACACATTGCTGATACAAGATGGCATCATTTTCAGCTGTGTTTCAAACAAAACATGGTAATTCTGAATGTTGTAAGCATGGAAAGAAATCTTATAGGTCATTAGTGAAAGGAATCAAGAGAGAACTCCCCAGCAGATGGCTGTCCAGTCTTCGTTTAAGAAATCTTCATTAAGAATAGCTTAACAGTCCCCTCATTAATTGTTATACTGCTTCTAATTCAGGAAATATCCCCATGTGTTTTAACTGCTATCCAACTTGTATAATTTATATTTATTTATCAGATTTAATCCTGTTCTGGAGTAGCAGAGAAGTAGGACAGCCTCTTTACAAAATGGGCAACAGAGAGGAAACAAATCAGCAAAAAGGAGAATTAAAGAAATCACAGATTTGCATGTTCTTAGGAACTGAACTAATAATTTCCATGCATCACATCAATCCGTGGCAAAGATTGTGACTGGATAACCAGTGTTGTGCCTTCTGTTTGCTGTCCAGGTTCTGAGAGATCAGGAGTAACTTAAAAGCTAGTGTTGCAGTGGTGGGTTTCAAAAATTGTTCGAATGTACTCTGTGGGTGTGGCCTCCTTTGTGGGAGTGGCTTGCCACCCATGTGACCGGATGGGAGTGGCTTGCCGTCCATGTGACTGGATATGAAGATGCCGACGACACTTGTCAGAACCACCTTAAATAACCTCACACACAGCACTGGCAGGCATAAGAATATGATGTAAACTTGTTTTTTAAAAGGCATCTTTGGTTTGCGTTAAAACAACTTCAACACATGCAATGTTCTGATTGCACCACAAACACAATAGTCATCCTTACCTTTCACAGAGGCACTGAGTTTTATAAATATGAGCATGATAGTGTACAATAATCATATCCAAGGACCAGTGGTGGGTTTCAAAAAATTTTGGACCCTGTTCTGTAGGTGTGGCCTGCTTTCCGGTAGAACCTCTTCTAACTGGTTCGGTAGATTTGACGAACCGGTTCTACCGAATAGGTGCGAACGGGTAGGAAACCACCTCTGTAGTGCTGCTTTCTCCCTTTATTTGCCTTTGAATCCAACTCTTCAAATAGATGACACAGACACACTGATTAAAAATATTTTTTCTATGTGACACATTCTCATATTTGAAAAAGAAATATTACAATAGGCTGCAGGGATGGGTAATCCTTCAGTTGTTCCTGAAGGCCTCACAATTCTTATATTTTTGACTGTGTGGGTTAAGGCTGATATTAGTTCAGGTCCCAGAATATTTGGACAATGTTGGCTGAACAATGACATCTACTTTTGTCATAGCAGTCTTTCTATGGACAGCAAGAATCTATGAATATAGATTCATTCCATTTGGTTCTTCTCCAGTCTCCACATACAAAGTTAACCTCCTTAAGATCTTTTTATCCAAAACAGTGCAACATAGGTGTGCTTTACATTCATTCTATGAGCTTAACTAATTCTCTGTGTCTTAAGAATTAAAGCATAGCCAGAGTATAGTAAGCATTCTCCTCTCCCAATTTGGGAGCCACCCAAGTTTGTTAGAAGGTGTGCAACTATGTAAATATTTTAAATCAATCAAATATAGTTTAGTGTAAAGAAGCAAGGTGGCTGATTTGAGATTTTTCAACAGATGCTAAGTACCCACAATAATACAACCATGTGCCTCCCTTTTACCTCAAGTTAAACACTTAATCTTGATGTGAAGCCATTGCCAACTTTTTTCTCCATAAATCTAATCCTCTCTTTTAATGATGGCTATTTTTACATCTTACAATCGTAAATTTTATGCTTTAATTATACTTCCTTTTTGCCAGTCTTTAATCTCTTACAAGTTATTCTACAAAAATTGTGGTCAGCTACAAATTCATTTTTTGACAAGTCACAAGAAGGGGAGCAACAAAAATCAAGCATCTACACTCTTAATCATTTATCTTTTTTTAAATAAGAAATTTATTGCAAATATAGAAATCGATTTTCTCCATACAGGAATCTCCGATTCAAGGGGAAAAAAAGTCGTGCCATTCGGTTTAAAACATGGAGTGGCGAGAAACAAAAATATATATATCAAATCAAAATTCAACCTAAAATAAAGCCAAATTTCAAAAATAAATCCCCATACACAACCAAGGTTCACAGGATTGTAACAGGAGGAGGAAACCCAAGTGGCTGGTGAGGACCCAAACCGGCAGCTGCCTCAAATTGTGTATTACATTCAAGGGGAGCAGAAGAGGGACTCAAGAAAGAAACTGGGGAAGGGGTTACCCCCCCCACTCTTGTACCCCAATTCTGTGCTTGTGGGTGGCAGGGCAAAGCTGAGATTCTACCCTTTTTATAAATGTCTCTTTTCCCACATATTGTGGCATAATAGACTGTCCCAAAGTGTTGTCCTCCAGATGTTCAGGATGCCAACTCTCTGAATTCCCAACAACTGGGAATTGTAAGAATTGCAACCCAAGTTGGGACCAGGCTAGGGAAGGCTTTATTACAGGATTAGGAGTGTAGGAGACACCTGAAATCAAGGTGGTGTGTGTGTGTGTGTGTGCGTAGGGTCAAGAATGGGAGAAATAGAAATAAGGGTCTATGACAGTGTTGCTTCATCTTGGCAACTTTAAGATCTGTGAACCTCAACTCCCAGAATTCCATAGCCAATGTGCTGTCTGGTGAATTTTGAGAATTAAAATCCACACATCTTAAAAGTTGTCAGGGTTGAGAAACACTGATCTAGGGATGTTCATCCATCCAGATGTTGAAACAAGAATGTGTATTTGTATTTGAGAAGGACAAACATCCCATTTGTAGTCTCTTTTCAAGATAAGGTTTCTGCCCAGGAGTTTGTAAAGTTAAATCTTCATCGTGAATAAGATACGACAGATAGATGCAGAGTTTTCTCCCAGTTTGCAATAGAAAGGACTATCCATGAAGATACTTCAAGATAATTAAGATCCGTTTCATGGAATAAAACATCACAAAGTACCTAAAAGCAAAGATTTTAAGAGCATAGTGGGGGGATGTGTGAATTTTTCCTCAAACGCAGGAAATATTCCCCCACAAAAGGAAAAAAAATAAAATTCAGTACAAAATACTTCACAGTGAAATTCATTAAAGAACAACTTCCCAATGTTGTAGTTCATACACTGTGACTCTAGGGAGGCTGTTGTCCCTGACCCTGGAAGGATTGCACTTCTAGTTATGTGCAGCATCATGGCTGTTGATCAATGGATTGTGGCCTCCATATAAACATGGGACTTTCCACATGGAAAGATGAGCTTACTATACACTACCTTTGCTACTCCTTTGCATCTTAGGCCAAGGAAACTGGAACAGATGTATCAGGTCTTGATTTTCTTTCTTCTGTGGCTGATTCTTCTCAAGTAGCTTTGGCTGAATTAGTGGTGATTAACTCAGGGAAAGTTCCTCTTGCCATATTGTCTGAATAATGTACTGCATCATGTTATGCTTTTTCCATCTAACATATATAAACCTATATTTAAGGGGAGTGCCCACAACTCGCCAGTTTTTCAAGAACCCTCCAACTTGTTCTCACTCCTACTCATATCTGCTTCTTCATCCAGACTTCTCTTTCAGCAGTTTAATACACTATCTGTGCTAATCTTCTTATCAAAATATTTTTCACTGATAACTTGAAATCTAATCTGATCATTTTTTTCAGATAAATTTTTCACTCCCCGCTTCAATATTTTTTCTTATCCCACCATAAACCATTCTTTCTTCTCTTTTTTCATCTTGTCTTCTCTTTATTTATTATTATTCTGAATTCGATCTCAGAAATTAATCATTGGGACATATCAAAGAAGAGGCGAAAATCACAATTACTGAACTTTTGGTCTGTCCCAAGCTAAAACAAAGGCAGTGAAGATTCCCTGGTTTTTTTTATGCCTATTTCACTCATTTCTGCAGTCACCAAATGCTCACCCCATAATTCCCCATTATTCCACACGTCCCTGCATTTGCTTGGCTCTCCTTTCCATAGTACCAAGAGCAACAGCATTTTGTAAGGGGGGGGGGGGGGGTTTACTGTTCCCTCTATTACCTTAATATGTGAATTAATAAGGTATTGGGATGAAAAGTCTCTTTTCTCTTGTTAACTACCACACCTGAAAGTAAGCAGGGGCAGAGGGTGGACAGGTGGCTGAAGGACAGCCTTTGAGGACAGCATTTAAATCCCTAAAATTAGCTTGGGGAAATGATGCAAAAGGTACAGATGCTTTATATATAGGATGTGAGAATTTCTGAGTATCTAAGGCAGGGGTATCAAACTGGATGCATCATGCAATGGCCACTGCCCACGCTTGGTTTATTGAAGGGGGGTGGGGAGTCATGATACGTCACGTGTGATGATGCAAGTTTGATCTAAGGGAATCATGAAAGAGCTTGAACTAGTAGTTAAGCTGCATCATTGAGGTTCTTTGCAACGACTGCTCTAGGGACATTAATTTGTTTAAAATTTAATTTTATTATAACTCTTCAGGATCAAAATCTAATCACCGCCACTTCTGCTTTATCTTCCTAAGATGTTTTTTCTATATTTTCCAGTCAGAAATAGACAGGGATTTATTCTGTCTTCTCGGGGACTGAAGTTTATTTACATGCAGCTTTCCCTATTGGTATAACAGTGTGTACTACTTTGTGCTCACCAGTTCAGACAAAACTGTTTAAATTCTGCTGCGTTCGTTATTTGGCCAGTGACAGAGAAAGTAGAGTAAAAAAAGGTGAAATAGAGGGAAACAGAGAAGTGACTCCAGCAGACTCTAAGACATGTTCAATAGAAAGGTGTATATGTAGCTCAGGGTTGAACTTCTACATAATGAGGAGATGAGACAACTGATATTTCTTCTTTGCAATATTAGCAAATATCTGATATTTTTTTCTTTTTAGGGACACTTGAAAATCCTCAAACTGCACAGCCCTTGGTGTTCTCTAAGCTTGGCTCTTTTTCTTACAGATGTTTCATCACTCAACTAGGTAACATCACCACTAAGTTCTAAGAACTACCAAGGAGAAAACCACATTGCCATGAACACTGGAAAGGCAAGCTACTGTAGATACAAAGGGAACCAACTCCACCTTCTCTCACACTGATAACGTTACATGGTTGAGTTTTGAAATGCTTCCCAGCAAATACCAAATACAAAAAGCACCAAGGACCCCACAAACATTTTCATAACAAAAGACTTCTAGTCCACCAGTCAACTTGTATATTGGATGGTAACTCTGCCTTAATTTTAGAAAAGCACACATCAATTTTGTTGTGTATCATTGTACCACTTTTTGTATCTGAACCCAGTCTTGATAAATTATGGGTTTGTGACAGGAACCCAAAATTATGTGGCTAAATAGCTGATGCCCACATCTTGATATATGAAAGTTTTATTCTAGTTCTGGAAAGCAGTGGAATTAACTCAGATTTGAACAATGAAGAATGTGAAGCAGCTTCACCTCTAGCCTTACTCCTCTTATTGGTTAAATACATATTTGATTTTACCTATATTTAGTAAACCCCTTTCCAAAACCCCTTTCTATGTTTCTTAGCCTTTGCTTCTTTTCTATTCCTGTTGTGTTCATTAGGCCAACCAATCTCCTTCTCTCCCACCTTGTTCTCTCCCTTTTTGTTGAGGCCCACTTTCCCATGACCTCCTATCTGCTCCAGAACTTCCAGTAAAGATTTTGCAAGCACATCAGTGCTGCCTCAGCGAACATTCCTTTACATAAATTTTCAATTGTTAATAATGAATATTTCACACCCATCTCAAGAAGAATTATCTGGCAAATGAAGCTGGGAGAGCACTGCAGTATTTACAAGAGTTAGGATCTAGTGTACTCCAATTGGATCAAAACTTCAGTAGTGTCCTTTTTGCAGGCCAAGATTCAGTATGGAAAGACCACTTCTTTCTTGTTCCCTTATTCTTCTCCAAATTGACCACAGGAAGACATACTGCATCCAGAATCTGTTCCATGAAGCACACTTCCAAAATTCCATCTTTGATGTTTCTGTTCCAATGATGTAAGAGGTCCTAGCAAAGGGAGCAGAATCCAACTCTGGTTTCCCCCTTTTTTTTCATTAGGATAAACAAAATGTCTATTGCTCCATAACAGTTACATTATGGACAATTAAAGCAAGTTGGAAGCTCTCCAGAAGAAATATCAAGTTTCTTCTCCAGATTCCTCTAGGAGAAATGCTCTCCTCAGAGATGTTTTGGGACTTGTAAGGAAGAACTATGCTAGTGGGAAAGTAAATGGTGTGTGTGTCTTCATTTAGTTCATGTCTCCACTATAAAGGGCCTATCAAGAAGGTCATGTACAGCATTGTTATTTCATAAACAAAACAAAAAGAACAGGAGGTGTAATCCACTGAGTCCAAGGGCACACAGTAGACACAATCTACTGTGTCCAAGGGGAGACTTTCCATGTAAACAAATTGCTTCAAATTCCCAAGGTGCCCTTAAAGAAGCCTTTTCCTTTGCAAGACAGCCTTAAAACCTGACTTTTTAATCTATTCCTGGACAGCAAATCTGCCTCTGCATCAGAAGAGCCAACTAGTGAACTCATGTTTGGCCAAGACCCAGGTGTGTTCTTCACCCAAAAGCCCTTGCTATACAAGCATTTCTAAAGGCTTATGGGAGTTAATTGTTACAGGATGAGCATGAATTAATGGATTGGGGCCATGCCTCTGGAAATTAACCAAGCTGAAACCAACTCAGAGAGTTTTGCAAAGGCAGCATGAATTACACTGGGAGGTGCTGTTTTTGTTTTTTTGTGTGGCACCAGGTTTGGGTTCTCTTTGGAGTCCACTCCCTCCCAAAGTTTTCAAATTACAATGGTGGTCCGGGGAATATGGGGAAGTTAGGGGTGAGGTAAAAGGAAAGAGCAAAGGAGCATGATTAGGTTAAGTCTTGACAAACCAGCACATACACAAAAGATGTTTTTGCTCAGAAAAATACAATAAAATCATCATGCAGATATAATGCTTAAATCTCCTCTTCTCCAACTGCGGGTATACTTTGTAATTACTCCAAGTCTGAAAATAATGGCAGGAAAGGGGTGGATATGAAAGCAAAGGGAAAATATTGTTTCCCTGTTATCTCCCCTTTGTCCTCCTATCCCCTGCTGAAACGATCCCAACTTGTGCAAACTTTACCCATAGACTAAGGCTTTCATTGTAGGGCATAAAAAGGGTATGGATCGCTTGTGCCCTATAAATGTCCATCTTCTGGAAGATGCTGGGCTATGGTCCCAATACCATTTTTCCCCCTGAATCTCAAATTCTATTCCTTTTCAGAGGGGTATCAGCAAAACTGAAATCAGTTAAAAAAAGAAAAAAGAAATCCCCATCTCTTACAAATATTGTTATGCCACAGTAGGGATTATAGGATGACAGACAGAGGCTGGAGTGAAGCAGTATAAGTGGAAAAGAGGGTTTGTTTGCACCATTAATCCACCATCACCACTCTTTACCCTGATTCCGAGTCAAAAGGCAAATTATCTCACTGCCTAAGGATTGCAAAAATCTATCTGGGATGGCATTTATGTTCCTTTTATTAGAAGAAATGAAAGAATTTTTAATTGTTCCATTTCTACAGTAAAAGCTTTCATTTCTGGGGGGAAAACACTCAGGAATATTTTCTCAACCCACTCAAATATGAATAGCATCCTGGATTCTAAGATAGATTTGAACAATCCTATGGCACTGGGATGACCTAGGACTCATATTCTAACGCTACATGAGTCAGTGCTCCTCAGCAACCCAGAAAATCCATCACACATCCTTTGCCACAGCTGAAATATGCTAAAAACATGTCCTTTTGGACAACCTTACTTCCACTTCTCCATCTCCTATTCCCTCCAGTGCTTTTGGGGAGTCATAAACTGTGCTTGGTCCTGCTCTTATGTCAATCTAGGCTCAGGCAAGCATGGAAGAAATATGCAGCTGCAGGGAAGATATCCCACTTACTTTAGGATGGGACCATGTGATGTCCTACAGTCCTAGTGTGCTTGCCTACAACCAACCCATTCAAGGTACTGAAAAGAATCCCCTAGTCTGTGATCAATGTGTGACCAAACAGCACACAATACAGGAACATGCTGGCATGCAAAAAGGCTGTGAAAAATGTCATCAATTTCTTAATAAATTCACTGAGACCAGAATGGATGTTAGTATCCTTCCAAACACTTGCCTCGTGAATTTTCAATGAATCCTAACGTACTCTTTTTATTTAGGATTCAACAAGTTTCTCTCACAGCCCATGTTTTTAGTATTTCCCCTCAAAGTATTCATGTGTGGGATCCCAAATAGACTTCAAAAATATATATTCCAGACATTTATCCTAGAATACTACAAAGGATTTACTTTTAGGGTTCATCTTACTGACAGAAAGGACAGCTGGATCCCATATAAGCCTCAGCTCCTAGGATTTGTTTCTTTGGAGTCCATCGCTATGATCTACTTTCACTTCACAAAACGTGTTTCTCAGGGTCCTTCTTTGGATTCCTCAAAATATCACAAGAATTCCTTTCTGGGATCACACTCCTCACTTGGTTTCATTACAAATGAATCCCTGAGATTTAATATAAACCAACAAAAGGCTGGCATTTCCATTTTTGAACTAAGTTTTCTGTCTTCACTGTTTGGGTAAAGAGAAGGGTCCTCTCCTGGTTGCTGAAGCACAGTGTCTACCAGAAGTGAGGCTAGGATGAAGGAAAGGTATCTGCTCCCAACCACTCAGGAACAGTGGCTCTTCAACTTCTTACAGTTTCCAGGAAGGAACTTTCCCAAGAGAGGATGTGAATCCCCTTTCCCATGTACACTACACTGTTAGCTTCTTGGTTTACTTCCCCGTGTCACCCAGGATCACATATTATTCCTACTATCTTTCTTCAGGGAACAATTGGGCAGAGGAAATCTTGCAAGATAAAGACAGACTAGTTCTGACTGCAAGGCACACATCCATCCTCAGTTTGAGTGTGCAATGTAGGGAAGCATAATATTTCTTTTCTTGCAATGAAAAGGAAGTGGATCAATTTGGAGTCTTGAATCTAGAATGTCTTCTTCTAAGAGGGCAATATTACCAACCATAAATACTTTGAGAAGTGTTTTCTCCTGTGAAAGTCCTTGCCCAGGGTGGTTAATCATTGAAAACAAATAGCTAATGGATTCCGTGGCTGTAGCCGCTTGTGCTTTGTTGGTGTGTTCTGAGATAGGCCAGCACCAGGGGAGAAAGATAATCTACTAGTGATGTATGTTTGTTGCACCTATGAATTCTTGTTGCAAGGCAGAGGTGTGAGCAGTGGAAAAAGGATATGCCATATCTGTTGTCATGGTAAAGTTTATCAAATCAGAGATAAAAGGCTATAGAAACATTTAGAAACATGACACCTCTTTTCTCTTCATACAAGAAAATATCATTTTGATACCATAGAAATCAATGGGATAAGTTAGCCATGATTTAAGTCCCCCATGAATTCATTGGAGCCAAGTGCAGCTTATCTAAACCAGATTTTACTCCAATCTATTCCTAGTAAAATACTTAATAATTTCATTTGTTATAATAAAGCAGAGCACCACAGAATGGTACTCTCTAGATAGGAACATGAATGCGTCAGAATGTATGTATACATCCACATCCACATTTACTTATCTGTGCCAACTCCTTAATTAATCAATCTTAACTATGGTGATGAAGTTCTCATGAGAACAACTGAATAACTCAACTCATCCCTTCACCAATGGTTTTGAACCATTTTTGAATATAAGGAAATATAGTGGCCAGAACTTTAATACAGCAGCTGCAAAAAACAAACAACTAAGTCATGGAGAAGAAATGACATCAGCAAGATGGTAGGAAAATGGGCAAACCTGGTCTGACAACCAATGCAATCAATTGGTATCTATGCCTTCATCCCATCCATGTGCTATTTGGATGCTCTGTTGGCAAGTCTGTTAATCCACTATGCATTACCTTGTGTAGCTTAACCACTGAATGTTTTCTTGAAAAATTCCATTCTTTTTCTTTTTCCCAGGGCAATCCTTCATTTTTCTGTTGCAAGATCATCCCAAGCTGTCTCCTCCCAGCCCCTGCAGCATTCTATGGTTTTCAATCTTGTTACCATATAGGTCCAATTCTAGCATTGAGGTGTAATGTTTTTCTCATGGAATGTCATGGATCACAGCCAGTTATTTTCAGGGAACGAGCCAAGATGGACCCAATCCTGTAAGGGAGCACAGTATATCCTGGGAAGGAGTTGTGTGCTATTCCCCAAGTCCATAGGCTGAGGTTTGTTTGGAGTTAGAACCCCTTGAGATTTTAAGAGGGGTTGCAGCTCCTGCTCTCCTCTCAAACTCTTATTTTGGCAACCACTCTTGGCCAGGGCCAGCACTGTATAATTCACTTTTCTTGGAAGACAACTGAAATTCTACTGAAATATGGGAATACTCCTTGAGAACGAATGTTCTCTCCCTTCCTGATAAACAATGAAGGGCGTAGAAAATACAGAGACTCTGTAATATATCTGCTTCATCTCCTACTTCTTTCCTCAATGAAGGAAAAATTACATCCTGCATCAGCCTACAGTTAATTGACAATCCTGAGCATGTGAGGATAGGCAAAGAAAGCTTTAGATGTTGTTCTTGCTTTGCATGCACAAATCTCAACAAAGACTGACGGAATAGAGAGCACAGAAGATCCTGAGTGAAACCTTAATGCGTGTTACATCTTTGACTTGACTTTGGGATCTTTTAAAGATTGCCATAAATGCACAAGCATCAGTGACTTGAATCCCAATATAGTTATGCTTCAAATATGTGCACTTGGTCATGACTAACTCTGGATTCAACCTACTCCATGATCAGTGCTACTCCATGATAAGTGCTAATGCAGCTGAGGTAATATTTCAGTAGCCTATCCATGTTGAGAGTATGTAGACCTTTCCCCAGAGGTCAAGCATGCCTACTCACAGGAGAGGGATGAATGCACATTTGCTACACAAATGCCCCCCAAACACAAAATTAGGTGACTGAAATGCTACTCCAGCTTTATGTGAACCTCAGAAAACTATCTCCCATGCACTAGGGCATTGTTTGAAAGAATTCTGGCAAGCACAGGAAAGAAAGGGAAGGATATAGAAGCAGAGTGATCACTCTCCCCTTCACTTTTATCAGGGAATGAGTAAAACCACTTCCTTTTTTGGGGGGAACAAAATAAAAGTAACCAAAAAATGATGGTTAGTGTCTTAGTCTATGCCTGGTAAGCATCCCTCCCCTCTTGCCTCTGCTACCTACAAGTCCAATAGCTCCTCTAACAGTCTTCCCCTTCTCTTCACCACAGAATAAAAGGAAAAGTCTCCTCCCCACCATCTGAAGGAGTAACAGTGGTCTCTGTAACACAAGAGAGACACTTCATTTCATTTGTTTTTTTTCCTGTTGGTTTTTTTTTGTAAACTTTAAGAAATGGTTTCAGTTTCTTTTGTCAGATTTTTGTTCCACAGTCAGGTGGGGGGAGGGTGTTAATTTATTTGTACGGTCGATTTATCTTCCTTTTAATGAGGGAGTCACAACTTTTGTTGAGCAGATACACCTTTCCAATAATCCAAGATATCATGCAGATCTTCATCCTTGGCAAACTGGACTTTCTTTCTCAGGGCATGACCAGCTGCCATATACACCTCCTCCCGGTGGTGCTTCTTGTAAGGTCGGAAACGCTCCCAGATCTTATGGGTGCTCTCGGAAGAGTACTCTGGGCTGGAGGAATAGCCCGAGAAGTAGTGTCTAGGTGAGAGCTGAGAATATGTAGAGTCCCGCTTGGAACGGGAGAGCGGCTTAAGAAAGGACACCCGTTGGCTTAAAGTGTCACCACTCTCTTCATAGTAGAGGGCTGGGAAGGAATGCCGGTGTTCACTGCAGTGGTAGGAAGGTTTCACTTCTAAATGGTGGATGGCACCTGGGGACACAAGGGGAAGACGATCCAAAGGACTGTTGAGTGGACTTCCTTTCTCAATATACTTGGAATCTGCTTTGCTCAATGGAGGATGATCAGGTACATCAAGACTGAAAACCTTAGCACTTTTGATGGAGCCACTGGATGAGACACTGCAAGTTTTTCTTGTCACAGCAGCATCTGCACTAAGCTGGCGCTGCAGGGGATGGTGGGAACTCTCCTTATATGGTGGAGAGAGAAAACTTGGTCGCTCCAACCCAGCAGAAGAACTGGCTGGTATGGACTGGCATTCAAAAGCCATGTCAGAATCAACACCACCCCCTCCTCCCAAGAAGGAAGCCGAGTCCAGCTTCAGGGCATCAATGCAATTGTTGATTATCTGATTCACTTTGTCTACTTCCTTGGCAATTGTTGAGATTTCAGCTGCTGAACCTTGGCCATTATCCAGTTCATGCAGATCATCATCCCGCTGTGACCTGTCCAGCCCATCCCCACCACCGGTCCTAACCTCAATGTAATTGCCTTTTGTGGTGACCTTGGGAGTTTCCATGCCTGTATCCATAGATTTGGATGAAGGCAACTTCTCTCCAATCATGGATGGAAGAGATGACATCCGTGAGACAGGAATGACTGGTGGTTCTCCCAATTTCTGTGATGGATGTACAATTGAACTGGTATCAATATCTGAACCATAGCGCATCTCCAAAATAGTTTTTTTGACATTGAGAGATTTTTGTTTTTCCTCTTTCATCCTACGCTTCCTCAAGCAATAATAGACAATGCCAAGAATAATAACCATCCCAAAAAGGCAGCCTAATATGGTCATGATATAGTGGGTAGTGGTGGAGGTACTGGGTATTGGCTCTTCCCTCCCTTTACTCCTTGTGGCAAATGAGAGGCAAGTGTGGTTATAACGTTTGGAGTTACGGATTGAAGCAACACAGAATGTATAATCTGTGTGAGCCTTCAAGTGGGTGAGAGTGACTGATTCCTTCTTTTTCTTTAGTGTCATTACATCAGATATATAGCTGTTATTGTACTGAACCAGAACATACATCTTGCTAAAAGGGAATGGAATGGTCACCACTAAAACAGCTGCATTGATGGATACATGCTGGAGCTTTATGCTGGGGTTAGAGGAAGAATCAGTGGTGGAAGACGCTGGAGGTTCAACAGAGAGGAAATCACCTGGGCTAATGCCTGAGTTTTCAGCATTGTCATCTGGATCCCTCTGAGGATCTGTTATGAACTGTGTAGGTCTGATCCTGGAGATGGGTGGAAAGGTTCCATCCCCACACATTGACTTGAAAATTGTGATGGCATTGCGGCTGTGGTGTGGCCGAGGCATCAGAAGTGGATAACCAGCAAACTCCCGGGGAGTCTCACACTGCAGGCGATCATAGTTTTTTGTGACATTGTTGAAGGCTACCAACCACATGAGGAAGCCATAGAGGTTGCAGTCACAGTTGAAGGGGTTCCCAGCTAGCTCACATACCATCAGGTTGTTCAGGCTGGTGAAGGTGCTTCCATCTAGCCGGCTGAGACGGTTGGAAGATAGGTCGATACTGATGAGGCTAGGGCATTCCATGAAAGCATTGGGGGTAACCACCTCAATCAGATTGTGCTGCACAAAGAGGAACTGGAGCCGGCCCATGCCACGCAGCATGCCCTCAGTCAGATTGGTGAGCTTATTGTAGCCCAGCTGCAGCACCTGCAAATTTGTCTGGCCCATGAAAGCTCCATCCTCAATGTAGGAAATCTCATTTTTTGTTAGATTCAGATCTGTCAAATTACCAAAGCGGTTCAGAGAGGAGTAGAGCACCACCTTAAGTTTGTTCTCATTCAGCCTCAGGTCATGCACAGTGCTGTTGATATGCTGGGGAATAGTTTCATAGGGTGGTTGATTCTGACTGCAGATAGCGAGCCAAACATAGCCTTTGTCTCCTTCGATCAGCCAGCAGTCACAGTGGACTATCCCAGGAGCAAAAATAAAGAGCAGGGTGGCCACCCCGAATCCCAGATGGAGCATGGTGGGCTTACAGTGCCCCCTGTAGGCAAAAAGGAGCAAACTCACAGCCAAAATTAAGAGGGGGAAGTCAAAACAAATGCCCTTGAAGTTCAACAATTGAAGGGCATGGACATCCCAGTTCTGTCATCTTATGTGCCTAGTTTCATAGACAGGTGTCAATGAAACAGAATTGGCTCTTGAGGTCAATCAAGATAAATGCTGAACTCCAAGAGGGAAATATATTTGTTTGCAAGTATATTCTCAAAGCCAAACAAAAGCCAAATGTTCAACAACAAATCTTCTTTGTCTGATTCCTCTATACCCTCCTTTCAAAAACAGCATGATGTGATTAAATGTTCAAGGCAGAGCTGCCCTGGTGTCAGGAACGTTTCTGGCTGGATGCAGCTGCTTCCTCCACTTTCTCTCACAGTCCTCTTCAAAGGGCTTCAGAACTTCACATCAAATTTGTTAAAAAGAAAGTAAGAAAGAGAGGAGTAGAAAGTAGGAAGGAAAAGGGAGGGTGGGAGGGAGGGCGGGAGAGAGGGGAAGAAAAAGGGAGAAGGAAAGAGATAAATCCATCTGTCGCTGAAATCTGGAAAGGAAACAAACAAGAAATAAAGGTTATCAATTAAAGGGAAAGCTTTGAAACATCAAAAAAAAAAAGGGGCAACTAGATTTCTTAGCCCCAAGAGGCTAGGGAGAAATGGAGTGGAAAGCAATGAAGGCAGAAAAAGGGGGTAAATGGAATTAATATTGTCTACTGTGTTGATAAGCTTTAGCAAAAGGAATCCTGATAACGTAACTGTGCATACCACCCATAGCCAAGGTGTCCTCCAGTTCCAAGGTGTAATAGAGAGACAATTCAGAGAGAACATGGACTGTGGAAATATGTGAGAAGGCAAAAAATGGGATCTAGAGTTATATTTTGAGTGCTTGATTTGTCAACTTCCTCTGACAAGGATTTTCAGCTGCCCCTGAAAAGAAACATCTCCGCTGCATCTCTCAGTTGTGTACTTGTGCAGACACAGTCACACACACACACACACACACACAATATATATATATATAAATCAGTCTCCTATCTATTTTCCTCTTTGACGCACACAGATAAACAATTCATTTGTTGTATAACTGCTCTCGTTCTAAAAATAATTATCTCACTTTAACAGACACCGGTGTGCATGTGTGTGGCGGGGGTGGGGGGTGGGGAGATGTTGCTGGTTAGTGTAGACTATAGAGAAGCAGGACCTTAATTGGTAGAGAGGAACGTATAGCTGTGATGGTCACAGCAGGACTGGATGCACACTGAGGCGGAGAGTAGATGTGTTAACACAGACAATTAGTTATCCTTCGGGCTAACCTTCCCCTTCAAAGGAAAGACTAACACTGTCATTAATGAGTGAATGCTTTATCCATGTGAACTACAGAAGTGTTTCCTCACTCATTAGCTTCGGGCTGTGTGTACTTTCATACTTTTATGTACATTCATACTTTAGTGACAATCAACCCACAGGAAGTGTAGAATGCTGGTGCTACATTTGACATATGGAAGGCCTAAAAGTTTTGTTTTAATCAAACAAACAAACAAACAAACAACATTCTACAAGATGCAGAAATAAATTGCAATTTACACAGATCAGAAATGGTCATCCATGAGGTTCACAAGATATAGGTGGAGAAAGGATGGATGGATGGATAGAATCCTGATATCCACCAAATGGAACATAGAGACTCATCATGGAAAATGGTGAATTGTAAATATATAGGGATTTGTTTTTAATGGAGAAACTTTAGCTCCTAACACATTTTTTTCACCAAAAAACTTTATTTTAGCTTTCTTGATTTCAATTGCCCTGTTTTACGAAGTTGTGGTGAAACCTTTTAGCTATCATAATACATTCCTGAGTCAGAGTTCCTTGCTGTGATAGTACATATTCCTATAAACTAACCAGAAAACTCAATATATCTACTTCCATCTCTGGTTTAAGCAGAGCATAGTAAGAGTTGGAAGAGAAATGCAGGATTTGAGCAGGATTCATTCATAGTTTTTGCTGCTTTGCTATTCTGTCTTTTTCATATCACAGAATTTAAGTTCATTTGCTGAAGAACTTTGATTTCTCTTTCCATCAGTATGAAGCACACATGCATGCCATGATATTTGTCTATAACTTCATACCGGGCCTGTAACAAAAATGCTATCAATACAAAAACAATTCTAGACCAAACTTATTTTGGAGGGGGGGGGGGAGATATCTTCTCTATTTTTTTTTTAATTTGTAATATTTTTAAAGAAAATTCAGCTATCATGTCTTTAAAATGCCATATTCCTTGAGTTTAATTTAAACATAGATGCAGGTAAATGCTTGACTTACAACCACAACTGGGCTCAAAATTTATGTTGCCTAGTAAGGCATTTGTTAAGGGAACTTTCCCCCATTTTACAACTTTTCTTGCCACAGTTAAGTGTTTCACTGTAGTTGTTAAGTAAGTAACATAGTTATTAAGTGAATCTGGCTTCCTCATTGACTTTGCTTGTCAGAAGATCATAAAAGGTGATCATATAACTCTGGGACACTGCAATTGTCATAAATATGAGTCAGATGACAAGCATATTAATTTTGATCACATGATTATGGGGATGTTGCAATGGTCGTAAGTGTAAAAAATGGTCATAAGTCACTTTTTCAGGGCTGCTGTAACTTTGAATGGTCACTAAATGAACTGTTGTAAGTCAAGGACTACCTGTACTTCTTCAAATATCTTTATGAGCTTTCAGAACATTTCCTTTATCCCCCTTCCAGATCAAGATCCAATGCTGTTCTATCCTTTTCCAGCCTGGACTTTTAACTGGTTCCACTCGAAACTTTCAGCAATTCTGCTCCTTCTTCACATTTTTTTTATCTCCTCACCAAGTTCCTGTAGCAGTGCTTGAATTCTCATTCCATTCTTTTTTGACCTTCCCAAAGAGTGTGAATGTGTTCTGACTTAGGCTTCCTTAACAAACATGAAGCAGAGTCTTGGTCCCAGCAAAACCTCTTTTATTTATGTGACTATGAATTTCTTTCATTCACACTCAGCAAGGCTTAGTAAACACTCTTTCAGAAGAATATTTATCAATATGAACCTTATCTTGCTTGGGGAGCTGCCAGATAACTAGTTTCCAAATGCAGGGCAAGGCAACACTTGGCACAGAGTCCTTATAGTCTCTGATAGTCACAAACAGAACTTTCCACTCTTGAAATGACTGAAGCAACGAATTGTTTCCTGCAAAAGCCCACTCCCTGTTTGCTTCCCTTTTGTTTCCCATGGAAGGGGCCAATCACCTCCAAGGTGTGGCTTTACTCCCAAGTCGACCCTGCTTTCTTAGTTGTTCTTGTCTTCTGGCACCTCTGCGCATGCGCATTCTGGGAACAGGCTCCAGCTATTCCTCTGTCTCACTGCTGTCTAGCTCCCGCTCTGCCTCCGATGCAGAGCCCTCATCTGAGCTTCCCTCAGCCCCCAGGACTCGTCCATGTTCCTCCCCAACCTCCTCACTGTCCGTCTCTGCTGCCAGCTCTGCTGGCCTCCTGCGGGCCACAACAGAAAAGTCATTAGACTTACTTCCCATTAAAAACACATATACACAAACGCAGACATATAAAAGCTGGTTTTTAAAAATTGTAATCTTATTTTCAAATAGGGTTAGACAACTAAGAAGCGTATTCTTTCATTATAGACAGTGCACATGAGACACACTGCCTCAATAGAAGCATTCTGCCTGCATGAGAGGAAAGATAAATTCCCCTTTGAAGAAAGTGTATTCTTCAACTGTTTTCTAAGTATTTGCATTTATGAAAATAACTTTTGGAAAATATTCTACTTTCTTAGTTAGAGACACCTTTTAGTTGATTACATTTTAAAAACAATTCACTGATCAAATATTTTTTTAATCATCATAAGATCTAGGACTATTGGATCAGATTTACAGAGTGCCTTAAAATGCATGAGGTTGTGATCATAACACAGGGGAGGCCCAGCAGTCTTGAGGATAAATTGGTGAAAAGCAAAAGTAAAAGTCACCATCTGATGCCGGTCTGGTGAATATGAATAAATGAACAATGTTTACAAAGAAGAGAGATGAAAAGTAGAGTTTCCCCAAGTTTCTTTATTGATATGGGAAGTTTTTAACTTGCTTATAAATATCAGGTGTTAAAGGCAAGATGGCCAGGTTTGCTGAAGAAACTAAAACATTCAGTGCAATAAAATGGATTTGTTCCATCAGTGGGGTGAGCAGGCTAATTAAACATGACAAATATGGAATAATGTACAATGGATCTGTATAGGTCTGTCTGTCTGTGTGTCTGTGTATATGTACATGTGAACGCATGCCTTTGAGTCAACCTTGATTCCTGATGACTGTCTGAACAAGTTCCTGCAGTTTTGTGGACAAGATTTCAGATGTTTTCCATTGCCTGCTTCCTAGGATGCAGAGATTGACTGGCCCCAGGTTCACCCAAGTTCGCCAAGATGGGACTAGAATGCATGATCACCCAGTTTCTAGCCTTCTGCCTTAGTCATTGCACTAAACTGATGCTGGCTCTCTTCCTCATTCTCTTTCTGGTCTCAATTGGTCATTACTAAAAATAAAAAAAGGAAAAAAAATCCTGGAATTGTGAATAGTGTAATGCGCATGTCAACCCAGTATGTAAGAGAAAAGAAACAAAGCAAATGTAGTGCTAGAAATACACCTTTACTACACAGTGCATTTTTAAACCATGGAATTCATTGCTACCAAAGATCTGATTAGCCAATTATTTAAATTTAATAGTGAGTGTAGCTATCAAATGGTTGATAACACCTTCATGTTCCTAGGCACCAAACTATTTGCTAAAAACAACTGGAAGAGTGCCATTACCCTCTTGCCTTGTTTATGAGCTTTTTGGATGCTTTTGGTTGCCATTGTGTGACTCAGAATGTTGACCTTGATTTGTATTTGTGTTGATCCAGCTGAATTTTTTCTGGTATTCTTCTTTAACTACCTATTCTAGGTCTTTGTTCTTAGAAAGTCATGAATCTAAACAAATATGGTGGCTTCCAGGTAAGGATAGATGTGGGTTAAGGCAGAACAATTACAAATGAGAGGATTTCACCAGATTTATTGCAGAAATGTTTGAAGATTTGCAAAAAGATGACCGAAGTGTGAACAACTCTACAATGAGGGACAGCACTGGCCTGAACCAGTTTCCAGGTGATGAAAATGTCTGCAGATATAAGAAGAGATGGCCTCTTGCACTCTGGAAGAGCTTCTTACAAGGAGATCATGGGAACTGAGACTCTTGTAGTCAATTGTCAGCTGAACAAATTGGGAACTGAGAGATTTATAACATGTCCTTAATTGCTGTGGACCTTAATGGACATTTGACCAGCTTTCTTAAATATCTTTGGACTTAATTACATTAGGAGAAATAAAGTATTCTAAATGGTAGTGAAGATCAAAGATTGGATACCTTCTTTTTGAAATTAAGAAGAGGGGGGGGGGAGATACTATTTAAAGCCTTTTAATTTAAAAGCAAAAGGCTTAACAAGATTGTGATCCAAGAAAGTTTTAAATGGATTATGAAGACAGTGATTTTTTTTTTAAAAAAAGACCATTTTTTTCCTGACAAAGTGCCTTTAAAAATAGCAAAATTAATTAGACTAACAGACCGGACCTTTGCAGGAATGCTGATTGTTTATTTTTAAGAACAGTAGTTAATTAGTGGATTTTACAAAACAAAAAAATAAGGATAATATGAGCTAAACTATGAGACTATAAGTATGGAGAGCTAATTGGGACTAAAGTGTTACAAGATAGAATGAAGCAAAATAGGGGGAAAACCCAGAAGCCTACCTCTCACCAAAGTAATCAACATACTTCCATTTTCTGACAATGGTCGCTGCAAGAAAAGCTGCTAAATTAGGTGAAAGATGCAGGGTCTCACTAGAACAGTGGTTCTCAACCTTCCCAATGCCGCGACCCTTTAATACAGTTCCTCATGTTGTGGTGACCCCCAACCATAAAATTGGTGTCTTCGTTCCTAAGACCATCGAAAATATGTGTTTTCCGATGGTCTTAGGTGACCCCTGTGAAAAGGGCTTTCGACCCCCAAAGGGGTCCCGACCCACAGGTTGAGAATCACTGCACTAGAACAATGACAAATGAGAGTATTTCACCAGATTTATTGCAGAAATGTTTGAAGATTTGCAAAAAGATGACCGAAGTGGCTAAAAGGATATAGAAGGAGAATTTGCAGGAATAAAAAAGAGCCAAAAAGTATTAATCATCTATAGGACAACTGGTTGGAGATTTGAAGCAAATTACTGAAAAAGTGGAAGTTTTGGAAAGTAAGACAGAAGTTATAAACAGAGGGATGGAGAAAGAAAAACTAATATTATTGAAACGGCGGAAAAATAATTTTCTTAAGCTTTAAAGCAATTAGACACAAGAAGATATCAGAGAAAATATTGTAAAGTCTCTAATTTCATGGATTTGGAGGATGGATGACCCTGACACAGAGATTATTAACATATATAGGATTAATACACATTTTTCAAAATTAAAAATTGCCCAAGCACTTTGTCAGGAAGAAGACAAGACATCAAGTAATTATAATGATAGATAATAGAGATGTAATTGTATTTAAGGAAATTTCAAATTGAATGCTACACAGAGTATTTTTTCTGACAGACAAAAATTAAACAGAAAAAAATGACATTTAGATAACTTGAAAGGGGGGACCAAACCACAGAGATTTAGATTGAAATTTTTTTTAAAAAACTGCCATGTCAAATAATATATTTAGTTATAATACACAGTTGGATGACTGGGAAAATATGAGATTAAAAGGGTTGAAATTTACATTGTATTATGTTCTTTGTACCTTTTTCTTTCTTTTTCTCTTTTTTTCTTGTTTTCCTTAAAAAAATTGCTTTCTCTTTGATTCCCCCCCTTTTTTCATCCTTATTTTGTATTAGTTTTTAATCTCCTCTTTTAAAAGTTTCAATAAAAATCATATAAAAATGATATGAGGGCATTTACCACAATTTTGTTTCTAGAATAAGTCCATTCTTTATTGCTTCCCCTGGGTTTCCATGGACATCTCTATTGCTGCTAATTGTTAGATAAAAAATGTATTGCATCATCAACAATGTGTGAGCAGCAGAATCCACAAAGTAAGGATGCCCAAGGGCACAATCAAGTTACTCTCTAAAGTGTTTATAGTAGTCCTGTGTATTTGATTGAGAGTCACATGATCTAGGATAATGATACAGTGCTGGCATATTTTCTAAGGAACCGTTTGAATGATGCCTAGAGGGAATGTCATTTAAAATATTCCAGAGAGACTGCAAAACTGAATGAACATAAACAGAAAAGGGGAAATATTGTTTCAATCAAGTAAAGGCATTACACAATGTGAATAATGCTGGTTTTCCCTTGTTCATTCCACACTGTGAAATATTGCTGTAATTTGTAAAATGTATATGCAACATATTAATATAGAGATGTACATCCCATTTATGAGCAGATGCCCTCAAAAAATCTTGCCTGACATATTTTATTTAAAATTGGTTAATGTTCTTAATTTAAAAAGGTAGGTTAAGAAACAAAGTTTAGGAACAGAGGAAGGTGTAATGAACATTAGGCTGGAAAAGAATGAGATTTAGAATACTGTTCAACTAGATTTTGTCTTGTACAAATGCTGATTATAGGAATATATCACTAATCTAAATTAGGAATATATCACTAATCTGAATTAAGGGAAATTTTAAGAATAAAATGAAGGTATTTATTAATAGCAATCTTATTACATTTACTGGAATTCCTTTGCCTTCATTTATTCCATAGAAGCTTGTCCTAAACTTCTCATAAACAAACAAACAAACAAACACATTCTAATATAATTGTTCAAAGGGTAAAAATAGGACAAAGAAAAAAGGGCTGAAAAAGAAGAATGCAAACCTTTCAGGAATTTGACTTAATCTGTGCACAGAGAGATCTGAGCCGATCTGGGTTGCTAAAATTTCTAGGGCATCTGGATTAAAGGATCACAGATCAAGCTGGAGAAAAAGGCAGTTGCATATTCAATAACCAGGAACAGAGTTGTGGGTGGGTGGGGGGGGAGGAGGAGGAGGAGGAGGAGGAGGAGGAGGAGGAGGAGGAAGAGGAGGAGGAGGAGGAGGAGGAGGAGGAGGAGGAGGAGGAGGAGGAAGCAAAAGAAAACTGTAACAGCAAAAGGCAAAATGATAGCATTCTGTCACTTGCAATGGAAATGGAGATGCACATTTTTATAGACTCTGCATATGTTAATTTAGGGGCAGATATTCAAAATTGAAATAATTACTTTAATTTCAACAGGTGTGTATTACAATTTAACCTCATGGAAAAGGTTACGACTAGATGTCTTCCATTCTATATTATAATCTGCTGATCCAGTGCTTGCTGTTGATGGGCAACTAGTGAACATTAAACTGCATCTGGATGGGACAATCTTTCAGGCAGGGTTTCAGGTTTTGTTTTATTTATATGCCGCCCTATTCCCAACGGGACTCAGGGCAGCTCACAAACCCAAGAGGGGAAGGGAAACACAAGAACTACAAATACAAGCATTTAAAATAACCAACAGACACACAATCGAGAGGGGAAGGGAACTCATCAACCCCAGGCCTGCCGACACAGCCAGGTTTTAACGGCTTTTCGGAAGGCCTGGAGAGAGGTGAGGGTCCGAATCTCGGCGGGGAGTTCGTTCCAAAGGGCCGGCGCTGTCACAGAGAAGGCCCTCCCCCAGGTAGTAGCCAGATGACATTGGCTGGTAGACGGAACCCGGAGGAGGCCAACCCTGTGTGATCTAATGGGTCTTTGGGAGGTAATTGGCAGCAGGCAGTCTCTCAAGTACCCAGGTCCAATACCATGAAGGGCTTTATAAGTGACGACTAGCACCTTGAAGCATATCCGGAGACCAATCGGTAACCAGTGCAGCTCGCGGAGGATAGGTGTAACGTGGGTGTACCAAGGTGCACCCACAATTGCTCGCGCGGCTGCATTCTGGACGAGCTGAAGTCTCCGATTAGTGGGGATTAGTGAGTTGATAGTGGTCTACAAAATGGTTTGAAGTCCTGTGATTCAATTGTCTGATTGATGCTGAAGGATATGGAGGAGCTGCTGGACCCAAACAGTACTTAATAGGCAGAGACAGAATAACTACAAGAAATGATAAATCTATTAAACAAATACTTCCAGAGTTCTAAGAATAATCACACTTAAAATCTTACTGGCTGTCTAATTTTTTTTTAATTTGTCCATGTAGTTCGTCTTTCAAATAACATTCTTTTTTGGTTTAATTTGGTTTAAGGTTTCTTGTTTTCAGTCCTTTATTATATTTGCAGCTGTTTTCTATGAACCTTTTATTCGTTATGTACTTTATCCAGTTTTTAACCTTTCACATTGATCTACATTTAAAAAAGTAAAATACTCTGGCAGGCTCCCTCTCATTAAAAATATTCATTTTATCTCCATGGATTTTTTGAGGTTTTTTTTTCCATTAATGACTACCATTGTGTTGGAACTTTCTGCAATTTTCCCCTTTATAGCTTGCTTCTCAGTACATATTTCATAGTATACCTTGAAAATGTCTAACCCTCGTTCCTTTGCATCACAGTTAAGAGTTAGCCAAATTTCTCAGAGATATTTTATAGCTTACGAATGCAGTTGTCTGCGTTTTGAGATACACATACTGCAAAGATTCCTGAATACTTTAAAGGTGGGTATGGTAGCTTATTTTTTGTTCTTTTTTAAGATACATTTTTCTTGTAATCAGATAGGAGAAAATACAATTTTATTTCCACTAGAGCAGCAATGATTTCCATGCCTCAAATTGCATATTAAATTATATTCTATGTCTAGCATTCTTGCACAAAAGCAATTTGGGTTAAAATTGCCTAGGAAAGGCTGCAAAAACAGTACCTGAGGTTCCTTATTCTAAACCCACCTCTTCACTATAGGAATTTTACTAATGAGTGAAATATGTAGGAGGCAACTCCGATGTATTCATATAATTGTTCCCCTCAAAAGTTCCATTTAGAATGTTGGGTGCAGCCTTGTTTCTGTCATCCATCTCTTTGGCCGGGTTTGTTCAGCATATTTATTTGGTTCTTGAACTGGCTGATTGTTTGAGGGGGTGATTGAATACAACTTTCAATCTACTCTGTCAGGCATATGATTAGTATTCCAGTTTCAAACAATAATGATACTCATGCAATCTCTATTTTTAACCACTGGAGCTCGGAGATATTAGTCCTTGTGTTTAAATCTTCCAACTTTCTGTATCAGTTATAGCTCCCTGCACAGTCTGGAACACTACATAACTTTGTTTTAAATAAAGCAATAAATTTTGATGTATTCCCTGAAGTGCTAGATTTGTGGCTATAAAGAATGTTTAGACCAAATTCAAATTACTCAGTCTGTCCCTTCTGACTTCAGGATGGGAGTTTATCCAATTCTCCAATTCTTCACTTCATCAGGAAATTTCTCATTCATTCAACCTTCGATTACAAAACCAGGAAGAAAAACTCATTACTTTTCAGTACCCATCCTGAACCTCACCATCCTCTGTTCTATCCAGTAATTTTCATACATCTATCACCCAGCTCCAGAAATTATTCACCAGATGAGGCAGAGGAAAACAAGGTGAACAGTGGGTGTTTGGAAGGAAGGAACTACAATCCTTTCCTAACCAAAACAGCGGCACACTCATTGTAAAGCTTCCACGGTCTGGCAGAACAACAATAAAAACCAGCCCTATGCCCTTCGTACTGCCCAGGAAACATGCCAACTCCTGCTTTTGGCTCCATTCTTCTGCTGTCACTTCTTAGAAGCTAAAAATATAAAAAGAAAACACTTCAATGTCAGGAACCTGAAAACATGATGAGGCTTATTGTAGAGAAATAGGACCAAAGCTCTGCCCAGCTGGGAGGGTGGTCCCACCTCCCCAGACATCCCACTCCCCTCAATGGCCCATTGTCTCCATATAGATGTATTTCTAAAACAGAACTGTGGGAGAAGGCAGCCAAGGCCGAATATTAAATATGGCGTAGTCTGCTTTTCAACACAAGCAAACCAATTTTGCAGAAATTCTATCACTTTAAGTGATTGCTAAATGTGGACTCAGATGGAAGGATGGAAGGTTTGACTCATGTATTTAAAGCTCAAGCCAGCAGGGGTTGTTAGCCATTTCTACTTGGCTTTGCCTCTATAGTTTACTGCAACCGCACATATAGTGGAGGGTGGCTTTCACTCCCCAAAAAACCTCTGGAGCAATGATTTTGTGAATATTCAGATGTTTCCCCTTTAACACCTTATATAACAGTGAGATGGGTGGTATATACATTTAGTACATAAATAATAAATGTAATAATTATACCTTGCATAACGTCTTACAAAAAACGATAGCCGTGACATTTATAACAGATTTGGGAGATCTTTCTAAACTATGTGGTACTATATGAAAGCAGGGGGGGACTTCAAAAATTTCAGCAATGGGTTCTCTGCCTGGTTGCTGGGTGGGCGTGGGCAAGGTGGGCATGGCCTAGTCAGCCTTCTGCACCAAGGGGGGGATTTTTGCCTTCCTCAGGCTCCAGAGGCTTTCTTCGAGCCTCTGGGGAGGGTGAAAACTGCCTTCCCTGGGCTCCGCAGGCCTGTTTTTCCCCCTCCCCAAGCCTCCGTGTGGGCTCTTGCACTTACCCCACATCCAAAACAGGCCACATGGAGACTCCTGGGAGGAGTGGGGTGGGAGGGGCGGGGTGGCTGAGGCCAGCCAGAGGTGGGATTTGGAGGTTCTCTGAACCAGCCATAACGTTAGCTATGGGTTCTCCCGAACCCGGGTGCATCCATAGCAGCCCCTCCATGTATAGCAATAGCAGTTAGACTTATATACCGCTTCATAGGGCTTTCAGCCCTCTCTAAGCGGTTTACAGAGTCAGCATATTGCCCCCAACAACAATCAGGGTCCTCATTTCACCCACCTCGGAAGGATGGAAGGCTGAGTCAACCCTGAGCCGGTGAGATTTGAACAGCCGAACTGCAGATCTGCAGTCAGCTGAAGTAGCCTGCAGTGCTGCATTTAACCACTGCGCCACCTCAGCTCTTATGTATGAAAGTATGACTAAATGTGCAGTCGAAAGATGCATTGAAATTCATGTGATAAGGATTTATTTTTCTGTCTCTTTCTTACTCTCTTCCTTTATATATTTGCATGCATATTCTAGAATACAAAAAGAAAGAAAGAAAGTTTGCATAGCGCAAGGTTCTTTCTTTTCCAAGAATGGACATGCCACTAAGTGATTGATAGCTGCATAAAGTTGTGCCACACACCTTCCCTAACAATAGGCTGTTGCCCTGGGTTCACTCTACCCTGCCAGGCCTTGCAAGTTAATGTAAGCTTCATAAATAAGTCTTTGATGGTATAACAAATGAATATTTTATAACGAATAAAGGTCTTAAAGTTTTTAAAGTGCCTTTGCCTCCCTCCAAAAGTTATTGGGCTTCTTTGGACTAGGTGCTGCCCCACTGTGGCTGCTCCTCATCTGGTTGCCAGGCTCCAAACTCGAATCCAGGCCCCAGGCTGGAATCCTACCACAATGGGCTGCTTACGGTAGCTGGCAGTCCCAACAGATGATTGACAGCACCTTTGCTTGCTTGTAACAGTTGTACATTTTCGTACATATTACTTCCCACTACCTACTTGCTCATCTTCCTGCTGTTTTCTCCTTGTCTCCTACACCTGAGAGATCGCCTCCTGCCGATTACCTCCCTCAGACCGATTAGATCTCACAGGTTAGGTCTCCTCCGGATTCCATCTGCCAGCCAATGTCGGCTGGCGACTCTCCAGGGGAGAGCCTTCTCTGTTGCAGCTCCAGCCCTCTGGAATGACCTCCCCGTGGAGATCCGGACCCTTACTACACTCCCGGCCTTCCACAAAGCCACCAAGTCCTGGCTGCTCCAGCACGCCGGGGGGCTTGTGAAACATCCAGCCCCACAGAAATTGTGAATGTTGTGTTTTTAAAGTGTTGTCTTTGTCTTTGTCTATTTATCCCCTTTCCCTTGTCTATTGTGAGCCACCCAGAGTCCTTCGGGAGTGGGCAGCATACAAGACAAATAAATACAATACAATACAAATACCCCCCCCCCATTTTTGTAACCTAAGGCCCTGGGTGAGGCAAGATTGTCTATGGAGGATAGCACATTTCTAAGACTGCCAAGGTGTGGCTCAATTAGCCAGACACCTAGAATGCCAGCCTGGATATTTGTGAGTAGAATGAATGAATGAATGAATGAATGAATGAATGAATGAATGAATGAATGAATGAATGAATGAATGAATGAATGAATGAATGAATGAATTGCCCATCTTCCTTTAAGTTTCTGGGACTGTGAACTTTTACTGCCCTTTGGGGAAAAAGTATTTGGTTAGCCTTGGTGAACTGAGAGTGGAAATTGTTTCTGCCTGGCTGCAGCTACTTTTATCAAACACAGACACCAAGTCCAGTTTCATTCCCTCACACAGAGTGGTACCATTGTATATTGTCTGCACTGTCTGCCTAAGCCAATGTTCAAGTCTGATAAAGTTCCCTGAAAATGATCTGCTTCTCAGAGAAGCAAGAGGACTGTACATTTGCATGGCGTTTTCTTGCCCCACAGAAAACATGTACATTAGAAAATAGGCATTTATTCTACCATTGCATAAATGGTGCAAAGAGCTTCTCCATTAAGCTTTTATAGCTGATAAAAACTTGCCTAATCTCAACAGGGAGGTTGTAAGGCTCTGTCACATTTCCTACTGTTCCAAAGTCATCTCTGCTTTCATGTTAATGAGCAGGACAAATACCTACTTTGAGCAGTAATTGTCTGGAAATTCCAGGATTGTGACAAGAATTCCCATCCTTCAAAGATGGGAATGGACATTGTGAAAATTCTAGTTCAGTGCATCTGGAAGCCAGCAGGCCTTGGTAGGCTGCAATGTGACAAGGATGAGTAGTGCCCATTTCTATTTCTGGAGAGGTTTACAACCATAGCAAATACGCTGATAGCCTTGCTTTGAAGAAATAGAATTCTGATCATCTAAAGAATGGTGCAGACTTATTTTTTAAAAAAATACTTGAGTGCATAAAGCATCCTTCGCTGAGTCAGTGTTTGTGTCTTTCTGTTCATCACTGCACTTAACTCAAGTGCCAAAACCTATCCCCTGTTGTCGTCTCTCAAAAGAGGACCTGGAGGAGAGACAAACATATTAGGTTAGACTAAAAAGGTCGATTCATCTATCAATCTCTCCCAGAGGATAACAATGGAAACCACTTGAATGTTGTGGGCAATGAGCCCCTGTAGCTCCCAGAAGCCAAACTTAACTTGACGGAATCCTCTGTTTTATTCCTTCTGAAGAAGCAATTTGCCACTGAAGGACAGTGAAATGCATTTTTGAATTCCACTTATCTCAGTGCTTAAAGCTGCATCCTACTTACTGGCCTTTGTTTACTCAGTGGCCTTCAGATGTACTGAATGTCTACTCCCATTATCTCCTAGAGAGCCTCAGTGGCACAGTGGTTACAGTGCAGTACTGCAGGCTACTTGTGCTGACTGCCAGCTGCTGCAATTCGGCAGTTCAAATCCCACTAGGCTCAAGATTGACTCAGCCTTCTATCCTTCCAGGGTGGGTAAAATGAGGACCCAGATTGTTTGGGGCAATATGCTGACTCTGTAAACAGCTTAGAGAGGGCTGTAAAGCACTGTAAAGCGCTATATAAGTCTAAGTACTATTGCTAGATAGCATGGCTTGTATACAGTCATGGCTTGAAGTATCACACTTCTCTGGATAGTCCAAATAGGGTTAAGTCATCAGGCTATAAACAGGAAAACCATGAGTTCTAGTCCTGTCTTAGGCGTGCAAGCTAGGTGACCTTAGGCCAGTCACTCTCTTTCACCCCAACTCACCTCACAGGGTTGCTGTTGTGGGGGAAATAGGAGGAGAGAGTATTAGAAATGCCTATCACATTGAGTTGTTTATAAAAGTAATAATGGTAGGATATAAATAAATAATAAAATTAATTTTTTTTAACAAGGATTAAGTACTCCTGAATTCAGCCTCCTTGTGCAAAGCATCAATGGACTGGACAGCACTCTGGGGAAAATGTTTAGAAAGAATGAGCAGCTGAGGGGTACAATGAAGAAATGTTGCAGCACATTTGTTGCTATTCTAAGAAAGAGAAAATGCTTCAATGCTCTTCCGTGTATTTTAGTTTGAAAGAATGGAGCTGAGATTACACTTTCCTCTATGACTATTATTTGTATGAGGAGCAGCACTGGGTACAAATTAAAAAGACTAGTTAAGGATTACATGGTTTACAAATGAATGAAAATACTTTTGAGGGGCACAAAGTGCAGAAGGCTTATTAAGTTGTATTAATAAAACATACCACATTTGAGATGAAAGAACCTCTCAAGTGGAGGCTACTTGTGGGCATTTCCTTATATAAAGACAGCTATGAAAACTAAGAATGTACCTCTAACTTGCAGATTATGTGACTGGACCTTCTCAGAAGAGCAAAGCTCTGCCTGAAAGTGCTTTGGTATTGTCTGCCCTGGAAGATTATTTTAGCATGTGACAAATTCTATTGGGATAAGTCTATTGTTGACAATAACTCATCAAAGAGAGCAGAAGGTGGAAGAATTATACCTTGCCAGCCCCTGATACTTTGGACCATTGGCCAAATGTGAGAGCATATTCTATTCTAATACAATGGATTCCATTTACAAAAATGAGACTATAGGAGATGAAGTCAAATGCACATTTGATCCGATTTCCTGTAAATTGAAAGGTATCTATGAAAGGTATCTTTCCCAGTTGCAATGTATGGCTGTGAAAGTTGGACCATAAGAAAGACTGAGCACCAAAGAATTGAGGGCTTTGAACTATGGTGCTGGAGAAGACTCCTGCGGATCCCTTGGACTGCAAGGTGATCAACCAAGCAGTCCTAGAGGGGATCAACCCTGATTGCTCTTTAGAAGGCCAGATCCTGAAGAGGAAACTCAAATACTATGGCCACCTAATGACAAGGAAGGACTCACTGGATAAGAGCCTAATGCTGGGAACAATTGAGGGCAAAAGAAGAAGGGGACGACAGAGAATGAGGGGGCTGGATGAAGTCACTGAAGCAGAAGGTGTGAGCTTAAATGGACTCTGGTGGATGGTAGAGGACAGGAAGGCCGGGAGGAACATTGTCCATGAGGTCGCGATGGATCAGACACAACTTTGCAACTAATAACAACAATCTATGAAAACTCTGGTATGTAGTAGCTGTCTATAACAAAGATGGACTAAATAACAGCCACATTCCCAGTGACCTCCTAGGAATATGACTATTGGAAGAGGGGCTGAATACTCCCCTCTGATCTGACTTGTTTGCTTCATAATGTTTTGTTTGGGGGCTAGCTATAGGCCTGCTAAACAAAGAACATGTATGATTATTCAGTCCATTGTGCAGCAACCATTTTTTATTGCTACCCATTATTTTATATTATGTCCTTTGAGTAATTTCTTTTTTCAGAGTCCTGGTTATTGGGATATCAAAAAATAAAGAACTAAACAAACTTTAAGATCAAACTACTTCAACTGGTTCCAAAGAAGAAATCAAGAACATAGAACTACTGATGTTTTCCCACAGCAGACCAAAAATCAAATTAGTCTTATTTCAGCTTCACCTACACAGTATGTCCTCTTCTGAGTTGATTCTGGACACCATTTTTTTAAATCACAGCTGGTGTAGAAAGCCACCAGTTATAGCTTCAAGTTACTGGTTTAGAAATATATTGCTATCAGCAACTGAAATCTAGGGTAATGTCAATGCAGAGATAAAGATGGGGGGGGAGCAGTGAAAGTGGTATTTCGAGAAAATGAAATTACTACTCCAGATTTCCCTGATTGCTATTCTTTAATTGGCTTTCCTGTTTCTTTAAGGAATCCAATCTCCAGGCCTGAGCAGCAGATTAAGCCAGAATGGCAGCACTGACTGGAGAGCTGGCCTTCTACAACTGCCTACTACATCCATTTCTAACACACAGTTTTCAAAGACATACATCACTAGCTAAAATGGCAAGTCAATGCTCTCATTAATGGTGGGCCAAAACAAAAAAACCCAACAACAACAGGAAAGGCCTATAGTAGGCTCAGGTCGGATCAGCAGTACTCAATCCTGTTAGCTATAGTCTCTTATATTTTGGTACTAAACATGGCAGGAAACCCATGAAAGGGTATGGCTGAGGTACATTATATGTTCCACTCCTAGCATTAGAATTCATAGTGCATAAACCAGGTGCTGCAATGACTTTCACAACATTGTCACCTTGCTGCAAAGATAATCTTCGGAGCAGAAATGAATTTGAAGGGTGGAAAAGAAACGAAAATAAAATGACATTCAAATCACTAACATTTGCATGGTATAAGGTAAGCGTATAAACCCAGCAAAATCCAGCTTCTGAATAAGCACTACATTACTTAGCACAAAACTCTAGTCCTTCTGGCATTGGGACAAAGAGTAGAAAATGGGATGGGAAGACCTTTTTTTGGGGGGGGGTGTCACTTGAGACAAAAACCAGCTTTGCCCCTGGGGCTATACATCCCAGCAATATCACGTGCCTCCTGAAGCCTACATTCAGTGAAAAAAGAATATTCTTAGAATTACCAAAAACTGGTTTCAGATTCTTTCTCTCTGGGATTTCCTTTGGTCTTAAACTGCAAATTGCTAATTAAGAGTGTACTAGCATTCTTTTTGAAATTAAAAAAAATCCACCTAATTAAAAATGTAGAAAAGTAGACATACATACAAAGATCAGCTCTATCGTTGCTATTCATTTAATTTCTCCTCTAAACTGTGTAAAGATTTTGTACACATATTTGCCTTTATAGCAATCTTTCTGTGTCATTTTTGTTCCAGGTTAATAATTGGCATTGACCTGGAGTTTCCCCACCAAGGGACCCATATTCCGAATTAGGGTGAAGTTATTTAAACTCCTTCTAGCCTACCTCAAAGGGTTATTCCAAGAGCAAACAAATTAGAAAGGCTAAAGCAAAGCAGACATTAAAAAGAAGCTCTAAATAAGCAACAGGAACAGGTGTGATAGATGTACTGATTGCTAAATTGGTACATTTTTAATTATTCTGAATTTTTACTTCAGATCTGATAACATTTTCCCTGTAATTAATGACTAGCAAAGTAAAGTTTTAAAAAAAATCACAATTGAGGCATACAGGTTTAACTCTCCTCCCCGCACCCCCCACCCCATTAGCAATAGCAATAGCACTTAGACTTATATACTGCTTTATGGGGCTTTATAGCCCTCTCTAAGCAGTTTGCAGAGTTAGCCTATTGCCCCCAACAATCTGGGTCCTCATTTTACCCACCTCAGGAGGATGGAAGGCTGAGTCAACCTTGAGCCTGGTGAGATTTGAACTGTCAAATTGCAGGCAGCTATTGGCAATTAACAGAAGTAGTCTGCAGTACTGCATTCTAACCACTATGCCACCATGGCTTTTTATGTATTGCATTCCTAACCCATCTCATCCACAGTTCAAGGTGATGTGATTGTTTTCTTTCATCTCATTCTTCTCTTCACAATCAACCTGTGAGGTAGGTCACATTAAGAGGCACAAGTTATTCAGTGAGTTTCATGTTTACTTAGTATTTGAACCTGGATCTTTCCGGTACCAATCCAGTGCTAGTATATACCATGTACTAACAATTAGCAATTATGGGAAGGGGCAAGGAATGGTCTCTGCTTGCAACCTGTTCTGACCTAGGCTTCATTAAAAAGCATGAAGCAGAGTCTTGGTTCCAGCAAAACCTATTTTATATACACAACTGTGAATTCCTTTCATTCACAGTCAGCAAGGCTTGGCAAACAGTCTTTCAGAGGAATATTTATCAACATGAACCTTATCTCACTTGGAGAGCTGCCAGATTTCCAAATGCAGAGCAAGGCAACACTTGGCACATAAAACTTTTCACTCTTGAAACGACTGAAGGAATGAATTGTTTCCTGCAAAAGCCCACTACCCATTCACTGCTCTTTTGTTTCCTATGGGAGGGACCAATTACCTCCAAGATGTGCCTTTACTCCCAAGTTGACTCTGCTTTCTTAATTGTTCTTGTGTTCTGGCAGCTCTGCGCATGTGCATACTGCTTCAGCTGTTCCTCTGCCTCACTGCTGTCTAGCTCCGTCTCTGCCTCCGACGCAGAACCTTCGTCTGAGCTTCCCTCAGCCCCCAGGACTGGCCATGTTCCGATTTTGCTGGCGAGGCACAACATAACCCAATGCAAGAGAGACAGAGACAGATAGGCAGACATACTCAGGTCCTATATCTGTCTTTTAAACAGACTTCTCGTCAAAAGAGTTGATGACTGAAGGATGACTTCTAATCTTTCTCGTATAATACACATGCTCATGTGCATGCAGATTCAAGCACCTAGCTTTCCCTGAGGCATAACAAGAAATGCTCATTCCACCACTGAGCCCTAAGGAAATCTTTGTTAAGCCAGGACCTTTGAAGTGGAAAGTAACTGCACATAAAAATGACACAATTGTGTAAATAAGCTCCTTGCAGTGATTAGCTCCTGAATTCATTAGAAAACAAGCAAAAGAAGTGGGTACCCGTCTAAAGAAAACAATGGAGGTGGAACAGGAGCTATGGAACAGAGGAGAAATCTTTAGAAGGGCCAATCCTGTCCTGCTAGGCATGGGGAGGGGTCTTGGTGGCAGGGCCAGAGGGAAAGCTCTTCTTTCATGTTCCATCCCTTACATTCAGGAATAGGAAGGCCTCCTATTGTTTTAGAAAGCAATGGGGAAAATGCTTTAGTGTCATTATTAAAGATTAAAAGGGATTTATATTTGTCTTGATCCAGTCAGGGAGTCTGCAGAGACTACCAGCAGAGAATGGGCTGGCAGGGCAGGAGAACGGATGGAAAGGATCAGAAGGAATTACTAAATTCATCCAAAGAGTTATCAGAAATAAATTGGCATCATTTCTTCCATGGAGGGAGCAATATATTCACAAGGAATACTGTCCTCCTAGTAGCCCCCACCAAGATTGGTGAAAGGATTAGTAAACTGCGTGGACAAGAGACCCCTACCATGGATACCATGGACTCGTGGATGTCCATCTGTGGATAAGCTAATCCTCAAATTTTTAACCAAAATGCCATGAAAAATGTGCCGCCTGCAGATAATCTGAGCAGCAGCTTGTGTGATGTTTTGGTTAAAATATTGAGGATTAGTTTATCCATGGATGGGCTTATATATGAGTACTAATAAAGGACAGTATGTGTAGCTCAGATTGAAATGTGGGGTCCTTGGTGCTCTCTAAACTTGCTTGTTTTCTTGCAGACATTTCTTTACCCTAACTAGGTAACATCATCAGTTATCTGAGAACTGTTGTTACCTACTTAGAGTAATGAAACACCTGCAAGAAAACAAGCAAGCTCAGAGAGCACCAAGAACCCCTTAACTACAAGTATATGGAGGGAGTAGGGGTCCTTTCAAAAAGTATTACAGTATATACTTGCAGATGAGCCCATCCATGGATAAGCAGAACCCAACTCTGGGGATATTTTTAGCACCTAAAATTCTCTGCCTATACATGTGCGTATATGGTAGAGATCAGAGAGCCAGTTTGGTGTAGTGATTAAGGCATCAGGCTAGAAATTGGGAGAGAGTATGTGTTCTAGTGTGTGTAAGCTTTCTAGACTCCCGATATTACATTTCAGTGCAGCATTTGAAGTATAAAGGGAACATTTACGAAAGGAGTCATTCCCATTGAACTTTTGGTCCATTGTACCTATAGGGCTCCTCTTTTTTCAAAGCCTCCAATGACAGTAAACATTTCAATCTATATGCATCAATGGATATACAATTGTGCTCTCATTCCTAGTTAGAATGGGAGACCTCAGTCACTCATAGGAGTGATGAAATTCAGGTAGGAAGGCAACAGAGAACTTTAGACCCTAAATAAGTTATATATTTTTTATTCATTTATTTAGTAAATTTATATACTGCCATCTTTACCAACGTTCATCAGCAACAACAAATCAAACCTTTCCTGGTGGAAAACAACTTTAAGAAGCCTTGCAAGAAACAGGTATAAAAAGAAGTCAAAACAATGGCCATAGAAGGGCAAGATATTAACAAGCAAAATTGATTTATAACCCAAGACTAGATCAATCTCATCAAAGGAATTACTAATTTCGAAGGTGTTTGGTTTTTATTTTATTCAATAGTGTCTGATTCTCAGAAATTTCCTGGAGAAGCTCCTCAGTTTTCTTGGCAAGGTTTTTCACAAATAGTTTATCATTGTTTTCTTTCTAAGACTGAGATAAAGTGACTGGCTCAAGGTCACCAGCTGGCTTTATGTCCAGGCAGCATTAGAACTCATGGCCTCCCAGTTTCTAGCTTGATGCCTTAACTATTATAGGTGGTCCTCAGCTTGATGGAGTACCTTGATGACCTCTTGAGAAAACTTACCTCTCCATTATGTACCGTGTTTCCCCAAAAATAAGACCCTGTCTTATAATTTTTTGCCACCAAAAAAGGCACCAGGCCTTATTTCTGGAGGGGGGAGAGATGTTGTCCACTGACGCACCTCACTTGCGCACGTTGCCCCCAGCCTCTTTTTGCTAACAGAGGCCTTTAGGAACTTCTTCACCTAGCAAGGCCAGTGAGACTTTCCTGAAGGCCTCTGCAGCCGATAACAGAGCTTCAGAAGAGGCTTCAGGAAAGCCTTGCTGGCTGCAGCAAAATAAATGGGCCGAGGTATGTGAGGCCTGGCTGCAACTATACAAAGATAAGTAGTAGGGCAGCTCCACACACATCCCATCTCAACCCTAGCGTAATTTTTACCTGTGTACTCTGGAGTGGGTAGGGTCTTGATTAGGGCTTATTTTGGAGATAGGACTTATATTGTGTGCACATGTAAAAATCGAGCTAAGACTTACTTTTTGAATAGGTCGTATTTTGGGGGAAACATGGTAAGTAACTGAGTCATGGAGGAAGAAAGACCTGGTAAATACTGGAGTCACGAAAGTGCATCAGTAACATAGTAAAAATCATGCCCAGAGGCAAAGATAATGAAATGCAGCCGCCATGAAAATATACTTGAAATCTGCCTAGTGATGTTATTTAGAGACTTGCTTACTTGAATTAACCAATAATAGCTCCAGTTTTATAAGTTCCTTACCTGAAGCTATATAAATATGCTGTCAAATTGCAAATTGTTGTGCCTGATTTGTGGCACCTGCCCCAAGCGCACCTCTTTCTTCTCTACAGAATGAAAAAGGATTTTGGTTTCCACTACTTGTGTGTGTTTTATTGGTTACTCTCACCAAATGAACAAACCCAGTGTTGGACTGGTCCAACAGACTTAGAACTGTTCATTTAACAATTGTTCAAAGTTACAACAGCCTTGGAAAGAGTGGCTTACGCTCCCTTACAACTGTTGCTCTGGCCCAGCAATCACTTGATCACAATTCTGGCAACTGGCTTGCATTGCAGCATCTCATGGTCATGTGATTGCAACTCATGGAATGTCTGACAACACTCCTTGAGGAAGCTGGATTGCTTAATCCATGTGATTTGCTTAATGACCGCAATGATTTGCTTAACCAGTGTCATAAAAATCTTCGTAAAATTGGGTCCTTACAACTTACAATGACTTACAACTACCATGACTTATAACAGAAGTTCTGGTCCCAATTGTCACAGGCCAAAATCTACCTGTTCATCAAACTGGTTCTCTCAAATGGTAGTTTGCCACTCTTTATTTACAGCAATTACAATCCTGTTGGCTGAAAGCCAAACACGACTCACTGGCAAGATGTTGGCAGCAACCCACACTCCAACAGACAAGAGATACAATACAAACAAAAGCTTCTCCAGCTTGTTATGAATGGTTGTGTCCTGCAAAATGGCTCCTCCCAAAGTCTCTTCTTACATACCCTCTTGGGAGGAGCCAAGCCACAACCACCTGGGCTTGATTATCTCTTATGAGTCTGTCTCCATAACTGCTGCCTCCATTTCTCCGCCCTTTGTTGCCGGGCATCAGGGACAAACTCCCTTTGATCTTCCCCACTGCTCCATGCCTCAGGCATCTCCTGGTGGCCAACCAGCCTCTCTGGTCTCTGCTCAGAGTCTGAACCCTGCCCAGGGTCCTCCACCTCTTCCATAGCCGACTCATAGGGTTCCTCACTATTAGAGTCCATCGGCAGCTCCAACAGCTCCTGCTGGGTCACAACATACATACATATACACACACCCACACCCACACACACCCACACCCACACACACCCACACCCACACCCACACCCACACATATATAGTAAGTTAAAGTTTCAAATGAGAAAACGAAGTAAAATGTTGCGAAGCTTAGGTTGTGACCTACTATTTAATAAATGCACAGACTGCTTTCTGTTTGGAATGATCATTCAGTATACTCAATAAAGGTAGTCCTCAACTTACGACCACAATTGAGCCCAAAAGGTATGTTGCTAAGTGAGAAATTTGTTACGTGAATTTCGCCCCATTTTATGTTACATTTGTTACATTTGTTAAATTAATAGCACAGCTATTTAGTGAATCTGGTTTCCCCACTGACTTTACTTGTCAGAAAAGAGGATCGTGTGACTCTGGGACACTGCAATTGCCATAAATGTGAGCCAGTTGCCAAGCATCCGAATTTTGATCACGTGACCCTGGGAGATGCTGCAACAGTTATAAGTGCTACGGTCATAAGTGTGAAAAATAGTCATAACTCACTTTTTCCAGTGCCGTTGTAACTTTGAACAGTCGCTAAATGAACTGTTATAAACCAAGGACCCATAGCCACTCAATGCATCTTACAGTAAAAATAATAGCAACACAAAAATGACATAAAAATAAGCACAATAAAATTATAAAAGCAAGCGGATGAAAACAAATGCTTGTGCAATATAAAGAATTGTAAATTAAATACAACGAACAGCATTTCTTAAAAAAAAGAAATCCAGGACTGATACTAAGATACCTGTGAGAGGTATGAAGAATGAGTCTAAAAGGCTTCATTCATGATTTCCTCCTGCCTCCTTCTTGTTCTCTTAGAGAGCCTTTTCAAATGGCATGAATGTCTCCATGTCTCTTTTTTTCAAGGATTTTGTTCTCTTTTTTGCATACAAGAAAAAAAAAAAACCAAGCAGAGAACTGCATAAAGCATGACATTTAGAATCTTTTTTCTCCATAGGAGGGGGGAAAAAAGCAGTTGGGACTGGTTTCATTCTGAATGGATTTTAAAAAAACCTGGAAAGAACAATTCACTTCTGGCTCTCTGATCAAATTAAAGCCACCTACAGTTACTTGGCATTCTTTTAAAGCAGCCGGGGAGCTCTCCACCAGCACCAAAAAATAACCACTGCATGTGCATACAAGTGTACAGATTAACAGAGTTGGAAGAGATCTTGTAGGTCATCTAGTCCAACCCAAGCAGACCCTACACCATTTCTGACAGATGGCAGTCCAGTCTCTTCTTGAAAGCTTCCAGTGATGAAGCTCCCACAACTCCTGAAGGGAACTTCTGTTCCATTGGTTGATTGCTCTCACTGTCAGAAAATCTCTCCTTATTTCCAGGTTGAATCTCTCTCCTTGTTCATTGTTCCTTGTCTGGCCTTCAGGTGCCTTGGAAAATAGCTTGACCCCTTCCTCTCTGTGGCAGTCCCTCAAATATTGGAACACTGCTATTATGTCTCCCCTGGTCCTTCTCTTCACTAGACTAGCTACTGAACCTTCTTTAAACTTAGGTAGAAAAGGGTTGGGTAAAGGAGAGGGACTGCAGAAGACATTGGAAGTCTTCTCTAATCATGTGCCTTTGCAGTCTCTTAGGCTTTGGCATCCAACACAAATATCCACTGTGTGTCTACATGGTCTGGGAACAATGAAATTTTAGTCCACGCTTCAGCTGGGGAAGTTTGTTTTTATGAACTGGCCCAGTTCTTTTGATCTGCAGTGAGGTCCTTTCAAAGTTGCCCTTGCAGTCAATACCTTTTCCTTTTGGTTTGTAGGACAGAGCCTCATCCTGTTGTTTCCTGCTTATGGAACACACACATTTGGGTTAATTTTTTCAGCATTTGCAAAAAAGAAAAGAATATCTCTTTCAACAGACTTCAATTGATAAAAAGATAAGATGTCAGTTTTAGCATGTATTTTAATTTATGTTTTTAACCTTTTTATACTCTTTGTTCTTCAAATTTTATTAGCCTCCTGGAGTACTTACTAGAGTAGAAAGGTGGAGTGTAAATTCATTGAGAGACATACCAGAAAGGATTAGAATCTGTGAGCCTATTCTCAACTGAAGCATTCAGTCTGCCCTTGCAAGATATGAGTTGGCTTTTGCTCACCTGATTTATCTCAAATCACTTCTTCTGCATGAACTTTTCTGTGATATATTTGCAAACCAGTCAAAGTTTGGTCCAGGCAGGTAAAAAAAATCTGCTAGAATTACCTATTCTTTCAAATTTGATGTAAAAGGATTAAAACACTGGGCTAAACCCAAGAAGACAAATTGTTGCATTAATATGCATTAAAGGAGGACAGTGTAGATAATTCAAGGATGCACCAACGCTCTTTCTATTTAAGCAGATTCTTCAAAGGCCTAATTTTCGGATCTCACTTAAGAAATGACAGAAAACCATCCTTTTTAGCTTGAAATCCAGTTAGGGCAAACTTGGATGGAGGTTTAATTCTATCTTGCTTCTACAGATGAACATCTTTTTGCCTCATTCACTTAAGGTTACTTACACTGATCTACACTTATTCATTGGTAAATATTAGGTTCAATGGAGCTCACTTCTAATACCTAAAAAATCATAACAGATGGTTATAAACTGGGAGAATTCTAAGGTCGTAATGCTCTTCATCTTCATTTAGCTGGCCCACATGTTACATCGATCCAAACTTCCATCTGTGCTCCACCATAATGCTGCTGATGTTTTTAGTCATAGCACATTTTCTTTCTGTTTTCCTTGCCATCTTCAACACCTGGATGACAAAAACATATGAAACTTTCCAGGACTCCCCATTGTGCCCCTCCCACCACCCACTGGCAAGTGAACACCTGACATATGCTTTGACATAGTCCTGCTTTCCCCCACACACCTCAACTTGCTTTACAGCCTGTTTTTTTCCCCTTCTTTCCATTGCCAAAACACAATGACTGTTATAATTAACAGATTATCTCAGTGCGACAGCTGCAGTCCTTTGAAAATTAGGTTGAATAACAGGATCCTGGCATATGGTAATTTCTTTTCATCTCCTGAATATTTCACTCACTAGCATGCTTTCTTTCTCCCTCTCTCTGTTTTTCCAGCCTTTTCCTAATTTTTCCATCTCCTCTTTCAGTTAGAGCTTTTGCAGTTACAAGGGCAGTATGCCTCTTTCTCTCTTTCCTGGCATCATTAGTTCTGCTCTCTTCTTAAACAATTAAAATCTGACTGTTCATGATGCAAAAGAGAGATAGTGAAGTAGTTTATTATAAGCAGAATGAAGCCAGCCAGGGTGATACGGCTAGAAGCATCTGAGGAAGCGCTTTCCCAGACTGCACAACATCTATGGAAATCAATAAGGAGATCCCAGATTGAACTCCACAGATTACTTGGAGACATGATATTGTTTGTCTGGGAGAGAGACATCAACACCTGATCTGAACTTTACATTAGCAGAGACTCCTTCCATTAATCATTTCTGGGGGTTTTACTCAGTTTACATGCCTCTGAATATATTCTGTATTTCTACTGATCTACTGCATCCTGCATACTGAAAGAATAGATATGCCACTTAATACCTTTCTTACTGAAGATCCATTTCTTACTCCTGCCTTCTCCAACTCTTTAAGGAGTATGTATGTATGTATGTATGTACGTACGTACGTACGTACGTATGTATATCTATCTTATGCAGGAGTGCCTGAGGGGAGTGGGGGGTAGGGAGGCAAATGGCCTGCACAACCACGCAATGAAAGCCCTGCTCTCTTTTTTTACATGCAAAGGACACGGCTTCAATCACAAGATCGTGGCGGCCATGTTGATATTTTTTTTATCCCCTCTCTGCAGACACACCTGTCTTAGGACAAGCCTTTACAAGAGCACTTATGTTAAAGCGAGAATTAGCTGTTGACTTAACATAAGCCAGCACATAGGTAGACCGTACAGCTCCATTGTCCACAAAAGCAACCACAAGTAGCTACAACTTTCCAGGGCTGATTTTTGCCACCACGTTGAAAAGCTGTGCGTCCTCCTTCTTTCCTGCTAATTACATTCCAGCAAAACAGTTTCTTTCAGTCCATGCCTGCCTCTACCACCATGTACGAATTGTTCTGCAAGTCATCAAAAGTCACTAAGCAAGCATCTTTTGTTGCAGAGACTTAAAGCTTTAAAAGAAAACCATTCTGCATATTCCAGAACACATTTGCATCACCATTTGGACATCCACCTACAGATCAGACAACATGACCTCTGCTTGTTAAAAAATACAAAAGTGTTGTCATTGATACTTAATGATTACCCATAGCTTTTCCTATCTCTTCTTCTATCAAACAATTTGTCTTCCGGTTTCTCACTTCAGTGAAATATTTCAGATGCCTCATTATTCTATTTTAAGAAATTTCAATTGTTTTTTTTTCATACGTTTTCTTCTTAGATTCATCACACACAGTTTGTGTGTATGTGTGTGTACACACATACACCCAGAGAGACACACATATTAAGCTTTGTCTCTCCTAGAATCAAATAATTCTAGGTTTTGATAATTTTAATGTAGGATTTGTTCTTCTGTCTTAATGATAGAGCACATATATAAACAAGTATGTCACCTACCTGGGAGGAACATATTAGTGAATTAAATATTGAACATCTCCCAGGAAAAGCACTTGCACAAACACAAGAAGGTATTCTGGTAGGGAAAGCTAACAACCGGCTTGACAAAAGGCAGTCAACATTCTCTATTTTTCCTTGCCTGGCATCTAATGACACAAACAAAAAAAGACAATAAAATATGGAGTGGTAAAGGTAAAGGGTCCCCTCGCACATATGTGCTAGTCGTTCCCGATTCTAGGGGGCAGTGCTCATCTCCATTTCAAAGCTGAAGAGCCAGCACTGTCCAAAGAGATCTCTGTGGTCATGTGGCCGGCATGACTAAACACCAAAGGCACATGGAACACTATTATCTTCCCACCAAAGGTGGTCCCTATTTTTCTACTTGCATTTTTACATGCTTTTGAAGTGCTAGGTTGGCAGAAGCTGGGACACATAACAGGAGCTCCCTCCATTATGCAGTGCTAAAGATTCGAACCGCCAAACTGCCAACCTTTCTGATTGACAAGCTCAGCGACTTAGCCACTGAGCCACCGCATCCCTTGGACTACCTGTATTTCTGGCTAATTAAATACAGTATATTACAGCAATGCCCTCAATTTCCCTTGTTCCTGCATTTAGCTGAGATACCAGTACAACATTGCTGCAAGAACAATGATCACACCCAGGTTTGCAACAACAATTTTGCAGCAGCTTTTCTGTCAGATATCTTATCTCTTGACCCATTTACATGCTGGATCCGCATTTGCCTGCTCTTTCAATTCTATTGTGTACTTGTAGCTGCAGGGAAAGCCTTGCTTGGTTTGGCAAACTCAGTCCAACCAATCTGCTATGCTCAAAAGCCGGATACTTATCAGGGTAGCTTGCTTTACCAGCTACAATGTTTCAAGCTTGTCCTTTTTTTCTCTGTGTTATTTTGGACTCCTTGTCAACGAGAACTTAGTGTTGCTGTTGTTGTTTGTAGGTATTCACTCCGTCCCCTCAATTGCACAACTGCTTTAATTCAGAAATGTTCTCTATTCAGGATTTTTTGTTTTTTGTTTTGCTATCCCTCGCATTCATCTAGTTAACGCTAATTTCCTCAAGAATGATTCATACAGTACACCCCTCTTCAGCCCTGGGAAGTTTCTTTTATTCACTGAAACATATGCTTATTCATTTCTTCCCCTTCCTTACAAGAAAGCTTCTCTAGCTGTTGGGCTGCATTACCTTCTGTAGGATTCTGACCTTATTCTTCTGATTCTCCAGGACAGAATGTTCTGTAAAGTAGAATACGCAAGACAACTGGGATACTGAACATATGTTGAATATCTGAACACTCTTGGTCTATCTAACCCTTGCTCTGACTGATATAGTTCAGTTCAGTTTATTATATTGATATGCCGCCCTTTTCCCTCGAAGGGACTCAGGGCGGCTCACAACTCGAACCGAGGAAGGAGGATACAGACAAAAATTTTTAAAAAACAAAGCATAACAATATATAATTTAAAACTCACAACAGTCATACCATTCGAGACGGGGGCAACAGCTCTTTAGCCCCAGGCCTGTCGGAACAGCCAGGTTTTGAGGGCTTTGCGGAAGGCCTGGAGGGTGGTGAGGGTTCGAATCTCCACGGGGAGTTCGTTCCAGAGGGTCGGAGCAGCCACAGAGAAGGCTCTCCTCCGGGTAGTCGCCAGTCGACACTGGCCGGCGGATGGAATTCGGAGGAGGCCTAATCTGTGGGATCTAATCGGTCTAGTGGAGGTAATTAGCAGCAGGCGGTCTCTCAAGTACCCAGGTCCAATACCATGAAGGGCTTTATAAGTGACGACTAGCGCCTTGAAGCGTATCCGGAGACCAATAGGCAGCCAGTGCAGCTCACGGAGGATAGGTGTTACGTGGGTGAACCGAGGTACACCCACGATCGCTCGCGCGGCTGCATTCTGGACAAGTTGAAGTCTCCGAATACTCTTCAAGGGCTGCCCCATGTAGAGCACATTGCAGTAGTCCAGTCTAGAGGTCACAAGGGCGCGAGTGACTGTTGTGAGGGCCTCCGGGTTCAGGTAGGGACGCAACTGGTGCACCAGGCGAACCTGGGCAAATGCCCCCCTGGTCACAGCCGACAAGTGGTGTTCAAAAGTCAGCTGTGGGTCCAGGAGGACTCCCAAATTGCGAACCCTGTCTGAGGGGCGTACTGTTTGACCCCCCAGCCTGAGAGATGGGACACTTGGCCAATTAGTAGGAGGGAAACACACCAGCCACTTGGTCTTATCTGGATTGAGTACAAGCTTGTTAAGCCCCATCCAGTCCCTAACAGCCTCGAGGCACTGGCACATCACGTCAACCACTTCACTGAGTTGGCACGGGGAGGACAGATACAGCTGCGTATTGTCCGCATACCGATGGTATTTTATCCCGCGCCGTCGAATGATCTCACCCAGCGGCTTCATGTAGATATTAAAGCAGCACTTCAGGATTTCAAACAGAATTTTCCAATTCCTACTCTGTTTCCCCGAAAATAAGATCTCTCCAGATAATAAGCCCAATCGGGCTTTTGAGTGCATGAGCTAAAATAAGCCCTCCCCTGAAAATAAGCCCTCCCTGAAAATATTGCAACACAGCAGCAGTTGTAAGTTGACCATGCTTGCTGTCTCCTGCACCTCAAAAATAATAAGACCTCCCCAAAAATAAGGCCAAGTGCTTATTTGGGGGGTGAAAAGAAAATAAGATCTGTCTGTCTTATTTTGGGGGAAACACGGTAGTCTTTGAGATCTTTTAAACCAGGGACCCCAATGATTAATCCCGAAATCTTTAATGCTCAAGTGATTTTCCATGACCAGCATTTGAAGTGATCAGTTCACTGGGAAAAGAAACCTGATCTTTTCCCTGGCCATGAGAAAACAAAGCAAAAGATATTTGTGCAACAATGGAAAGAGGATGAGATCCCGTTTGATGGGAATATGATTGAGAAAATATCAGATTGCACAGAAATGGATAGATTAACACTCACTATTAAGTATAAAGAAGAAACTGAATATTTTTTGATATGGCACATATTTTATCAATGGTTAAATAATAGAAGTTAGAAAGGAGGAGATAAAAGTGGAGGAAATGAATGACAGTTGTTAAATAAGATGATGTCAAATGTTAAATATTAATGTTATTATATTATTATGTTATTTTATTATTAATAGGATGGCAAGGAATTACAACAACAAAGATGTATAATGTGATTATTTAAGCATAATTGTACTCAGAACACATACTGTTTGATGACAATTGGATGTTATATAAATAAAACAAATAAAACATGAAAAAAAAGAAAACAAAGCAAAAGAGAAGGTGGGGAAGTATGGATAATGATTTTTTTAATCAAACCCACCCACCGCCAACATTGACACAACAGCTGTCTATCAGAGAAGGTAGTTCTTAAATATAAACCACTGGCTGCTCTTGTTGCTAATAAAAAAGAGCAACTGGTATCATCAGACTACCATTCTGAGAAGGGAAATCAACTTGTTTAGTTTATGTCACTCACTCTTCTCTAACCATATGCTTTGTTTTCCTGATAGATTTCCAAACTATGCAGTGATGCATATCTTAAGAGATTAGCTGTGAACACATCAAAAACCCAACCTTTTGGAGTGGAAATTGTGCATATACCCAAACCAGTATAGGAAAGCTGTTTTTCTATGGAAAGATTGGTCTTATAATCATACTTTTATAATCCTAAAGCAGAACACTGAGTAATTAATACCACATTGGAGAAGATCTTACAGCTTAGGCAATCTGAAATATTAGAAGTATGAAGGAGGATGGGTCCCAGATAGCTGCATTCCTAGACTTTTCCTTTGTAGTTGCTCTTTCACTATTATGGTTACTGTGCTAGCTGGCTGTGCTCAGATTGATTCCTGAGGATATTTGTACTGGGTTATTAATTTAAAGTATGCTGCCATTTCTTACAGAATGCAAACACGACAATGTAATGGGAATGGCAGTTTCAACTTATTTGTAATGTAACAATAAATGAACAATGGGCAATAAATGAATAACAATGCAACAATAAATGAAAAATAATGGAGACAGAATTAAATGTAACTGCAATAAAGTTGAAGCTTAACTTTCTTAAGTGTACTTCTATTCAGAAGACAAATATATGAAACATCAAGCCCCATCAGATAGAGCTATTGATTGAAATTGTTTGGTTTCTTTTAACTCATAATGCATATGTGCCTAATGTATGCTTTTACATAGAACATGACAATAAAGCTCTCAACCCACAGCTCTTACTCCTCTTTTACTGACATGCTTTTCTTTAACCTCCAACCCACATAAAAGCCATGCGGAAATTAATAAACATTGTTGTTAGATAAGGAAGAATAAACTTCTTCCCTCCATACAATATTTTCTATGATGTCCCCCATTAGTTACGTCTAACAAAGTGTCAGTAGGTATGTATATGTCTGAATGAGTGGATATGCTATATTTGAGAATGAAATTATGCCTTTTGTGCTTATATACATGAATTTAAGTGCTGAGTACACTCTTGTTCTGTGATAAATCTGTGGATGCAGATATAGTGTTAGGCGTATGAACAAATATTTGAGGATGCATACAAGAGATGAAAATTTTACAGGGGCCAGACTTGGATCTTTCATACTTGGTTGTTCAAAGGTATGCTTGAGAGGTCAGAAATTCAAATGTATATTTGGGCTTGACAAAATGATTCCATCTTATTTACATTTAAATTAAGCTAAACGTTTTAGAGGTTACAGAGGCAACTGTTGGAAGAGCTCTATAAGCCACATCCAAGGCCGATAGCGCTTCCAACAGGGAGTTGCTCAAGATCCTCACTTTAAGTCCTTGGTTGAAAATCACAGGCCTTCGTCTGAAGGTTCAGTGGGAATACTGACAGCCTCCATACAATGGGCTTGCAGATGAATTGTGGGTTTACATTTACATCATTTGAAACTGGTTATAGTATAAATTCAGTATTATATGTCATTCTGAAAGAGGGCCATACCTCAAACACAGACACTCATGTACCCCTAAAGATTTGGGTAGAAGAGAAGATTTCCGGTACTGGAAATTCCCCAGAAACATCCCTTGTGCTTTAGAATCTTTTATATTGTTTCATCCACCACTGGCTGCACCGCGGCCGACTCACCCCGGGCGGGCTGCAAGGCTTCGGGCGGCTCATGGGCTGCGGGCGTCCGGGCGGGAAGTGCCAGAGCGATCGGGTTGATCGGATTTTTTTTTTAAAAAAACAACGCCGGATTCCTTGAATGCCCGCTCTTTCTGCACTGTAGTTCCGTCTAAACTGGACTTAATTCTTACCAATAGGGATGAAATGATAGAAAGAGTAAAAGCTATAAGAACTTTGAAGAAGAGTGATCATGTCATACTAGAATTCAACATAATGCAGGCACATGTAATTGAACCAAGTCAAACTAGTGTTTTAGACTTTAAGAGAACTGACTTCAACAAAACTAAGGGAGAGATTAGGAAAGATTCTATGGATAGAAATCATAAAGGGAAAAACAATTCTAGATGCTTGGGAAACTCTGAAAGATCATAAAAGTCTGATCAAACACATCATGAGAAACAAATGACCCTCTATGAAACCAGCATGGCTGCATAAAGAACTATCTGACAATGAGAGAAAATAGGACAAATATAAAAAAAAATGGAAAGAGGGATACATAACCAAAGCACAATACCAGCAAATAGTCTGGGAAAGCTAAGGTTCAGAATGGACTAAGACTTGTAACAAATGCCAAAAATAACAACAAAAAGTTTCTTTCAATATATAAGGAACAAGGAAAAAAATATCAAGGAAACAATTGGTCCACTAATGGGAGAAGAGGCAAAAATGGGAAGCAGGGAAAAAGTGGAACCGCTTAAGTCATTCTTGCCTCTGTCTCTACATGAAAGGGAAAAAAAATAGTCCAACCTACCAAAAGCAGCACTGTGGGAGACAGAACAGGAATGCAGGTCAAAATAGATATGTTGATAAGAAAACACCTATTCACTGCAGATAAGTTCAAATAGCCAAGAAAACACCATTGCCTTCTTTGATAAACTGAATAAATTCGTCGATCAGGGAAACAATATGGGTGCAGTGTTTCCCTGACCCACTAATCTTAAGAATTCATTAAGGCATTTGACAAAGTAGACCACAGCCCATTTCTTGGTAAGATAGAGCAATGTGTAATAGACAATGCCACCACCATGTGGATTCACAGTTGGGTGACTAAATGCACAGGTATAGAATAGATAGTATATCTGGCTCATAGCAGTAACCTGAGAGGGATCTAGGTGTCCTAGTGGACTACCACTTAAGTATGAGCTAGCAATGTGCTGCAGTTGCCAAAAAGCCGATGCAGTCCTAGGCTGCATCAACAGTGGAACAGCATCAAGATCACAAGAAGTAATAATTTTATACTTTATACTGCACTAGTGAGGCCACACATGGAATACTGCATCCAATTTTGGTCGCCATTATAGAGAAAACATGCTAAGAACCTAGAAAGAGTGCAGAAAAGACCAAAATTAGGGGGAGGGGGGATTCTGTAGGATAAATAATCAGAGGAATTGTTAAGGGAACTAGTTATGTCTAGCCTAACAAAGAGAAGAATTAGGGGTGAAATGATCATTGTCTTCCAGTATATGAGGGATTGCCACAGAGAGGTCAACTTATTCTCCAAAGCTCTAAGGGTCTTAACAGGGGGGGTCTTCATGTCTTAACATGAAGCAATGGATGAAAGCTTGTTAAAGAGTGATCCAACCTGGAACTAAGGAGAAACTTCCTGACCATGAGAACAATTAAGCAGTTTGCCTCCTGTATTTTTGGGTGCATCAACACTGGAGGTTTTCAAGATGTTCAAGATTGAACATCATCAGTTGTCCATGGTGATGAAAGGTCTCCTGCTAAGGGCAGGGAGTTGGACTGGAAGACCTCCAAGTTCCCATCCAGTCCTATGACTCTATAAATGTGGATATGAAGGGCAGACCACATTCTCTTCAAAAGGAAGTTCCATGTGTGCATCCACACAATCTACAAAATTGTGCATGCATTTTATCATTTTCACTGTAGTAGTATGAACTGAACAACTGTTACTAGGTGCAAAAAGCACCACCACAAAAACTCTGTGTTCTTAATGGCATTTTAACATATCTTCTTTTCTTCCTCTGAAGAAATCTGAAGAGTTGGTTCAGTTAAAATACTGTTCTCATATGGATTGTGGATATTTTAATACAGCAATTGTGGCTACTTTTGAATGCAAAGGGTGTGTGTGTGTGTGTGTGTGTGTGTGTGTGTGTGTGTGTTTTGCTACTTAATCTGGTCAGCTAGTTGTTAATGCCTTCCTATTTCTTTTTTTTTAATAAAATGTTTATTTTCAAACAAACATACACGCAAAACATATAACATAAAAACCCTCTTCAACTACATATAGTGTGTCGATTGGTTATAAAATCTTTCTCCGTCCTTTCATAGTCATCACTTGAGCTTTATCAAAAATCACTTATGGTCAATCAAATATCTTTGTATACATTATTATTGTACTTCATTTGTTTAATTATCACTATTGTTTCACCATTTTAAACAAGGTATTCTAAATATGTATCCATTTATATTATAATGATTTATTATATCATCTTCAATATATCCAATAATAAAGATTTTTTGTATCCTATTCTAAATCATTCTATTATTTTAGCCTTAATAACATTCTCTAATAATTTTCAATTCCATGTTTTTTTCCGTTATTAGTATCATCAATCTAATATACATTTATACAAATTATTATAGTTGTTAAACTTCCATTAAGCATAGCTATTATTACATCCTTTTTATATGAGGCATATTAAATTTGAAGTAAATTTATATTATGGCATTTCATTACATCATCCTAAAATCATCCAATGATATTACATCTTTATATTCTATTCTATATAGAATTATTTATCTTTTATAAAAAAGCTTTTCGCCATCATCCTCACTTACAGTTTATATAAAATTTTATATTATCAATCTGGTATATATAAATGCTTTATTATCATTATTGATCATTTATTTGACTATAGCTATTATTACTTTATCTTATACACAATACTCAAAGTTTAACTACATTTAACTAAATTTTATTGTGACATTTCATTTCATCATCCTGTATCCTTCCTGAAATAGTGCAGTCCAATATCTCTTGCCATTTGTAGAATCTGTATTCTAAGTATTTTCTTCATAAGTCTTATGTGGACTTCTCTTGACAACTTGTTGTTCATTGGATATCTGAAAATAATTTGAAACCCTCCATCTGTTCCTTTCATCTGCTTGACTTTTGTTATCACTGGTGCTTCTGCTGAAATTACTCTCATTGTTTCTGCCAAATTTTCTCTCCTTTCTTCATCTATGTTTTGACATCTGACATAGAATTCCAGTTCATTGATCTCTCTTTTCCATATTCTGCACTTATCATTTCCCTCCACACTCGATTTGCTGTTAATGTCAACAATTTTCTTATCACTTTCATATGTCTATAATTTTTTGAACTCTGTCCTCAAATTTCATCATTGTTTTATAAGTATTCTCAACTCTTCCCTCCATACTTTCTGTATTTTGATATTTTGTATTTTGATCTACTCTTTTCAATTCTCTCTGTAGTTATTAAGAGTTTTTGAATTTCTAACATATTTTTTGCAATGTTAATTCCTTTTCTTCTTCATATAGTGCCATTTTCCAAGTTATAAGCACTGCCACTAAAACAGCTAAGGCTTTTGCTAGATTTCAAACAAATTCAGTGAATTTTTTCCACTGACCCTTTCAGTAAACCAAGCTTTGTAATATCAGATATTGCCAAGCCTCTAGGCACTAGATGGCAGTGTTACATCTTTTCCCTCTGTTTTTGACTCTCTTTTCTAAACTCCGAACTCCGGAAATGGCTTTTCTCCGGAAAGAGAAAAAAAATTGTTTAAAGATTATGATCCAGCTGAGCTTTGTGAAAAAAGAGGCTTTTACTCCACAAACACAAAAAAAATGGGAAAAGTATAGAGGAAGAAAGGGGGGGGGGGAAGACCAGTCCAGCTTAAAAGTAAGAGGCATTTGTAAAAAGTCCATCCATAAAAAACAAAATTAAAGTGAAAAAGATAACATGATAGTTTTAAACCAGGGTAAATTCGCCGCTTATTTCCTTCTGTCTTCAATTTTATTTTAACTCTGAATTTTTTGGGTTGGGTTTTCTCTTCTCTAATAATAAAGATTTTTCTCACCATTTTGACACACTGTCTCTCCTGTGCTGCTTCCGTTTCAGGAGCTTGTCCTATCTTTCTGCAGCCATATTGGCTGCTTATTTTGTAGCTGGCAAAAAGAGCTTTTCCTGGATCAATCAGGGGCTTTGCGATGCCCCTGAGATCAGCAGGATATGCCCTTCACTATCACCATTCCTTCAGAATGGTTTAGATCCAAAAAGGATCGTCTAGCAACAGAGATATCGACAGCAATCCTAGAACCGCAAGATTGCATGTCGTGTCATAGTGACGTCAAGCCCCCTCATTTCTGTTGAAAAGATAGACCAGGCTATATTTCTGTCTTTCCTGCTCTTAAGGACTGAGATCTATGAAATATTGATGTTTCCACTCCCTTGGTTATACGGAAAATACAGAATGTTCTTTCAAAATGGGCTGCTGTTTCAAGACAACATTGCCCATGATGCTGCAATATCGTAGTACTATGTGAAGTCTACTAATGTTCAGGTCTCCAGGGGTATAAAAGTACACTCAGTAATAGCTAAAAACATGAATTACCACTAAGAATGACAACGTTCTCTCTTTGATGTTTATTCCCTTAGCAGCCTCATCTGGTATCAATGCTGTGCTACATGAGATTCTACTTTCTATCCCAGCTATCAGCACGGCTGCCTTGAAAACTGAAATTTACACATCACCAGAAACCACACAGATTGGTATGGTCCTGCTGCTTTTGCAAAAAGGCAAAACAGAGGGGTGCACATGTTCACTTTCACTTATGCAGGGCTGAAAAAAGAATGAGATTTATTTTAAAATGTATTGATCTTAAGTGTAACCCAAGCAGGTGGCATTCAGGAAGCCAAGTATAGAAAAACAATAAATGGGATAAATATTCATGGCTTTGTTGGACAGCCTGACCTTAGCCAGAAGAGAAAATTTCTTCCATAACAGCTCAGCATGGTTGGGAAACACAGCATGTATAAAAGTATGATGTGGGAAAGGAAGTTGTTTAAAAACCCTTCACTGGGTGAATGCATTTATCCTCATCCCCCTAGATAGTTATCTTAATGTTTTTCTTCTTCTGCTTCTCTCTCTCTCACTCTCTCTCTCTCTCTCTTTTCCTCAATTCCTTTGCTGTATATCAAAAGCAATCTAAGTGGTAGATAAACAAGTCTGGCTGTTCAATTGAAGATTTGTTTCTTGCCTCACTGGGCTACCTGTAGTATGGAAAATGCATAATTGAAAATTGGCAGGGTTGTACATACATCTCTAAGCTAAATACCTGAAGACTATTGTAGAATCAGAAGAGAGAAATGGTGTGGAAAAGAAAAGAGAGAGGGAGTTTTATTCATATAACTATAACTATCAGAATCAAGAGAAAAAATGGCAGCTACTTTCAAAAGAGTCAAACCTACTATATACATACCGTGTTTCCCCGAAAATAAGACAGGGTCTTATTTTCTTTTGACCCCCGAAATAAGCACTTGACCTTATTTCCTGGGAGGCCTTATTATTTTTGATGTGCAGGAGGCAGCGAGCATGATCACCTCATGGCTGCTGTTGTTTTGCAATATTTTTGGGAGGGCTTATTTTCAGGGGAGGCCTTATTTTAGTGCATGCGTTCAAAAACCCGATTGGGCTTATTATCCGGGGAGGTCTTATTTTCAGGGAAACAGGGTAGCACATTTATCCAAATAAGAATTCCTAATCCTATTATCAGAAATCATTTTGTGAGTATTTTGCCTTTCCTTTGGGGTGGGTGGTATTTGATGGTAAGCAATAATGGAGGAAGCAGTGCAAAAATGCAGAAATATTAAAAAGGTATCATAATCTCATCCAATATAAAGCTGCTGTCTAAGGCAAGAGGATTCCATGCACACAGAGACAAAGGCTTGTCTGAAACCCCCAAACAAAATTTGAGGTGTAGATAATAAACTACAATTAACCAAAACTGGAAGCTGCACTTTCCAAATTGTTTTCTTAACCATGCAGGAGGGGAATTACAACAAGGGAACACATGAAACAGTAGCCTGCCAAGTTCAATCATATCACACAAAGCCATAACTCAAGATGACATTCAGTTGTAACTACTATTTATTAACATACTAAAATATCTAAAGAAGGTGTGCACAATGGTAGCTTCCGGGGTCCATGCAAACCGGGACAAGTTTAAGTAACTAGCTGTCTCCAGAGGTCTCCTGTAGTTATTATTAAATGTTAATTGTGATAGTGTGATTCAGCCATGTTTTCCTATTTTTGTATTCCCCCAAATAGTTCATTATAATCAGTAGGTAAATTGAAACTGAGACTAAAACAGAGAGCTTTATTTCTTATTGGAAAATGTTCCCATAGGAGAAGGAATGGCTAATGAGTTGGTATTGTATGTGTAATATTAATAAAGTCAAAGATGTTGGAAAGACGAATTGGAAAGGTGACGAGGGAGATGGCGTGGGGATGGAGGGGTCAAGCATGTCCTCAGTCTTGAGTCACTTTGAGCCCACAAGAGGGATCTCAGCCTACCTTGAATTCCACTGACTCTTATCTGCCACCTATTTGCTTTGACCATTAATAGTTCGGATTCTTGTAGAAAGTATACCATTGCAATAAACCTTTATATTTATTTGAACTGCCTGGATTTCCGGATTTCCCCCCTCTTAAGAGAGGACTTTGATGGAGGATACATAAGAGTCACTACAAATTGAGATAGACCTAGACAGGGTTGCAGTTCATTTCAGTAAAGAACCAATGTTGGTTGGTGCCATAAATAGGACTTCTAAAAGCTTGTTTGTTTGAGGTCCATTCCAGATAATATTGCTGAAGAGAAATGTTGGATGAGATCTGGAAAAAGATAATTAAAAATAAGGCGAAGCATGTGCTGCATGATCTTCTTTACCCTTCACAGTGATCTCTCTAGGACCAAAGATGACAAAGGATGAGACATTTTACCAGAAAAAATAAGGAAGACAGCCTCCAGCAATCTGAGAGAGAAAATGAATGTCATCCAGTATATTTGGTGGTTCTTTGTCTGTACAAGAAAGCTAGTAATCCAGAATAACCAGATATACATTTTATTTTTTATTCTATTTGTTCAACTCATAAGGCCTAACTAGAGATAAGATCTATGTATCTATGTATCTATGTATCTATGTATCTATGTATCTATCTATCTATCTATCTATCTATCTATCTATCTATCTATCTATCTATCTATCTATCTATCTATCTATCTATCTATGTATCTATCTATCTATGTATCTATCTATCTATCTATCTATCTATCTATCTATCTATCTATCTGTTATGTCATATGTGTATTTATACACACACACATACTAGAGTAATATTGTAGCTTAAAAATATATAGTATGAAGTTAGAGCACGTTTAGAGAAAAAAAGTTTATGTTGCAATATCTTTTTAATTTCAAGCCTTGGCACAGAAGAAGAAAAAGAAAGATGAGAAGCAGAGAGTGTGGAGATGGCCTCACTTTGTCTAGCAGTAAATAATCACTGATAACTTTTGCTAAGGAATGTGGTGAAATCCAAAGTAGCTTAATAAATAGGAAAGGATTTAAATGAGACATTTGTGTATTGTTTTCTTTCTCAAATCCTATGAACCCACACATAGCCCCAACTACAGTATTGTTTAAAGTGCCAGAAAAGAAAAAATATATTAAATGTTTAATTAAGTTGTAGACAAGCACACACATATACAGGATGGATTGACGGACTGAAAGACATAATAATATCAAGTATATTCTCATTAAATACACATATGAATGAGATGAAATCAAATGTTTTCATTAGGGCTCCATTCACTATCTTTTTTTTTGTAGTGGGATAGAGAGCCCACAGCATTCCACTCATTTTTAAAGTGTAATCCTAGCCCAGATACAGCCTTGTATTTTAAAGAGTACAGCAAATTACAGTTCTTTAGTCTGAGTCCCAAACAATATTGCTTGCTCTAAGAAATTATTTATTTACTCCTGAGTTCAGATGTCCCAGACCATGAGGTAGTTTATGAGAAGAAGTTGTAGAACCCAGGAGTGGAGTTAAAAGAGGGATCAGCGTAGAATCCCTAATAGACACAAGCAGACTAAGTCCATCACCTTAAATTCCCACAGACCCTTATTTAATTCCAAGCAGGTGCAAATTGTTAAGTTGATAAGATTCCTGGGAATAGGCTGTTTAAGAACCAATCAGTTTAATTGGGTCTTCATGTATGGACCTGGTCTTGCCTGAAAGACAGAGAGATTTGTAACCCCACTCATCTTTTCTGCTATTGATGCTCCCCAATGAGCCACAGTGGCGCAGTACTGCAAGCTACTTCTGCTGATCACCGGCTGCCAGCAGTTTGGCAGATCGAATCTCACCAGGCTCAAGTTTGACTCTGCCTTCCATCTTTCCAAGGTGGGTAAAATGAGGACCCAGATTGTTGGCAATATGCTATCTCTGTAAACTGCTTAGAGAGAGCTGTAAAGCACCATGAAGTGATATATAAGCATGTTCTACTGCTATTCCCCAAACCTGTTTCTTATATTATTATACATCTGTTTTCAATCTTCTTTTGTGTATGTTGCCTATATTACTTATTTAACTATACTTAATTGAAATATCCCACCTCCTACAGTGGGAAAATCCTGGGACATGCAGCTAACTTCAGCTTTGTTTGAGTAGAGCTCATATGAGGCACCTTCTCCCAACGCTTGATTATTTATAAATAGAGCATAATTACAGGGCACAGGCTATGTTTCCTTACATTAGAAGGAGACACCTTGTTTCCAGATTCCTGCTAAGCCACTGCCCTCTCTTTTGGCACTTGTGTATGGATTATAATTGCTCCTTTGTCCCATCACACCACACACATACACTCGCCTTTTGTTTATTCTTATCTCGGAGAAGGCGGGAGAGGGGACTGTATCACCTTGCATGCTGAAATAAGTTCTCCATTCAAACACTCAGAGAGATTACCAATTATTTCTTAACCATATACTCCCACTGAGAAAATATCCACCATCCACTGTAGTCTATTAGCCAGTAATCAGACTGTTACAAATAACTAGATTCAATAATTGTCATTCCATGAGATAATTGTAAGTGTTTCCTGCATTTCTTTGCTTCCACTTAATGGTTATCCAGGTTTTTACAGTCCAAATATTGTATTCATAACTATAGTTAACAACTAGCTGGATACCCATGCTCTGCTAAGAAACTATGTGATCAGGCTCCTCTCCTCTCCCCTCCCCTTCTCTCCCTCAGGCTTGCCCCCAGAGGACTCTCCTATCTTATCCCCTTCTCTCCTTCAGTTTAACTCCTTACCATCAGATCATTTTTCAGGTGGGGAGGGTGAGTAGAATGTCTAACTCCTTAGCATCAGAATGTTTTAATAATAAGAAATACTAATGACCTGATGGTCATTTTGAAAAATCCTTTCTTAGCAAGCACCTATAAGCCAAGAGGAACATACGTGCCAAATTTCAAGTTTGTAGGCTTTACGGTTCTGAAGATTTCATGATGCTGCGTGAGTGGTATTTTGCTTTTATATAGAGAGATTCAGTGAGAAAGCATTCCTCCTTTTCTGTTTTCTGAATGTTTGCATCTCTCTACTATGAATATTTTCAGATAGGTCCTACTGACCTATGGAGGGAGTCTGAGTGAAAACACCAGAGCTCGGTGGTTACATTAATTTCATAAACAAACTCATGCAACTTGCAATATGCCACTGTAAAAACTAACTGTTCTCTCTGAATCAGTTACTCTTTATATAATACCTATAAAAGTAACACCTAGCTATAACCAAATGCTTCTGTAATTGGTCATCACTCTCTCACCTTGCAGTGCAGGCAGCTGAATCCACTTCAATTTAGTGAATTCCTTTAGTAAAGTAAAAATTGGAGGCTTTCTAGGATGAATTGTCAGTTTCAGGTCTGGACACGTCTTCATGGGAGAGATGTCTAGGCTTTGATTAGGCCATTCCAAAAACACTGAATTTGTTCTGGCCATTCTCTCATAGACTTACTTTTATCTCAGAGATAACTGTCTTGCTCCATTACCCACTGCATTTCAACTGACCAACAGATTGCTCGATATCCTCCTGAAAAACTTTCTGAATCAAAGCAAAATTCATGCTTCCTACAATGATGGCAAGACATTCAAATCCCGAGGTAGCAAAATATCCCTGCTACCTATATCTGTGTGCTTGATCATTTATATGTAGTTCTTATTGTGGCATGTAATGCCTAGTGTCCATCAGGCATAACAATGAAGCTTTGATACCATTCAGAGGCAATTTTAAATAATAAAATGGCTCCTGTCCATGCCTGATGCCACATTGGAATATTTGTAACTACCATAGGTTGTTATCAACATGAGGTCTTACCATCAATTAAGCTTTAAATGGGCTTATGTGTGGATGTTTACATCCAAGCTTGCATTGTCATCTTTTGGCATGGAGGAAATATTTGGCAATTAAGAGTTAAATAGCTGAAGACCATGTCAAACTGTCGTGCTGAGATATATTATGTATGTATGTGTTTTATAACACAAACACATACATACTGTAAGTGTTAATTAACATCAGGGAAGGAGGGAAACACACACACACATTTGCAAAAAAAGAAATCCACAGAAACTATAAACCAGTGGCAGTGAAAAGAAATCTAATATATGCAAATTAATGGCATAAATTTAGGTTTTATCTTGCAAATGCTAACAAGCTCAGTAAAAGTGATTCTTTCTGCAGTTGCTGCATGATTCTTTTTGGCCAAAATAATTGCATTTTTAAATATTTTTGTTGCTATGTTATTCCCCCCCCCCTTCTTTCAGGCATACTTTTTTCATCTTTATTTCTTCCCAGGGAAATTCAAGTCGTATAGTTTTATGTTTTGTGAATAGGTTTCATTTCAAGGGACAATGAAGCTGCACGGAAAATTCTCATCAACCAATAGTTACATTTGGACAAATGTTTCTGAACGGACCTTCTTGGCTGCATATAGATCAGGAGTGACTCACTACTGCAGACCAAACTGGAATCTTTGCCATCACTGCAAGAATAACGGATAGAAACTATTTGAAAGGGGAGACCTTGCATTCTTAAGGTTCTAAAATAAAATCAGGGTCATGGATGCAGCTCTATAACCTGCAAGAGTGCATTGCAGTACTTCTTTTATGTGTCTTGATTGGCCAGCTGAAACAGAGATGTCACTGAATAAATGCGTTGCTCAAAATTGTAGCCATATTGTTTGATGAATTGGTTATTGCCAGTTGATAGACTAATGACACTTAGGGTGGACTTTTTCTAGGTAGGTCTACTCCAAAGTACTTTATATGGAGTTTCATTTGGAGACCATTTACTGCAGTTAATGCAAAATGTGATGGCCTATGCTTATTGGCAAGTAAGAGCTGATACAGCCATGTAACATTTGTGTTAAAGGCACTGCATTAGCTTTTAATAGATTAGAGTACAGTTGAAAGTGCTGGTTTTGATTTATGAAGACCTTTGGGGTTTGTCTCTCAGGTATCTGCCGATAATTGTCATGTAAGTAAAATCAACCCTTCTTATATATTTATCCAGGGTGGAAATGTTGCAGGAAACTTTTAATTGTGCGATTAGGGTAAGGGGGTTAAGTTAGTAGGAAACATGTTTTATATTGATGTCCCACTTCTTCAGAATAATTTCCTCCTAGTAATCCAGATGGCGTTTTCCTTGTTTGCATTTAAGAAGGCTAATGGAATGGCATTGCACAGCATTTGCTGTCTAAAGGGATATCCCTAATTACAAACACTAGCTTGGTTTTCCTGATCAGATTGTTTTAAGTCATTATACTGTAAACCACCATGGATCACCATCATTCAGGGCAGATGTATATGAAAGTTTTGCTATATATAAATATATGCATTTGCCTTTTAAAAATATTTTACATTTATTTGCCACCAGAATTTTTTATCAATATAGAAATTTCAGATATGATCTGCGACTATCAAAAATAATATCCCCCCTCATCCTTCATTTAATCTGGTTAAACAAATAACTAGGATAATTGTATGAGTAGCTTATCAAGCAATTAGATTGGACTTGGACATGATTTTCTCTATTAAAAATCTCACACACTCTAAATTCAGTCATCATGATGAAATTCTCACCACACAAATTTCAATGGTATGTCATATGCCACTCAAAATACATTTCTGAAGACATTTTTGAAAGAGTCCATTAACATCTCTCAGTCTTGCAAAAGGTTACAAACCCATTTCTAAAACTCTGGGGCTTCACAGATCGATATGGTAGTCGAAGATGTAGTCCTGAAATGGGGAAATTAGAGACAATTGCGAATCTTACCAGATTGGCTGTCATATCCAAATTACACTATGAACAGAGAATAAAATTGTTCCCCAAAAAAGAACCATAAAGGGATCCAGAACAACATAGGGTGCCCAGAGCTGCCTTAATGGGGAGATGAGCGGCAAATAAATTTAGTAAATAAATAAATAGCCATTTGATTGATTTAAGAGAAGACATTTCCACATGTGCGGGCATGTGTGTTTAATACATATGCACATGCACACAGACACATAGCTTTAACTACATAAATCATTAATGACCCCTACCGATGCTTGTTTTCACATCTTTTGATAGCCATCATAGCTAGGGAAATCTTGTTAAGATGAGAGCCTCCCACCACTGTGTGCATGTCTAAGTCCAATCTGGCATGCAAGAAGCACAGCAACACTATCATTATATTTGGCAAGGAAGAGTTTTAAGCAGCTGCATACCATTCAGACTGTCAGACTGCCATGCTGAGATACACTGTTTACACGTAAGCAACCAGTGGAAAGCTGAGAATTGGATTCCTGGGAGAAAGCAGGCAAAGACTTTCTGAATTCCAATATTAAGGTTTGGAGGTGGAATTTGGATTGTACTAATTGTAAGTGGATATTTTTTTTAAAAAACAGGCTTAGAAATTCAATGATAGCAGGAGGAATATAAACTTGGGCCTGGAGGGGATGGGGCTCTGAGAGCTTTACTTGCCTCGATGCAATTACTGTATCTTGGCAACCTGATGCAAGTGGTTTGTTATGGTCTTTTTCAGTTTGTTATCCCCTCCCCCCTCAATTTTTCGGTATAGTATACACAGCCTTGAATTTCGCCGATGGTTTCTCATGCAAATTCTAACCAAGGCCAATCCTACTTTTAGTTAATACTCTGCATCATCAGCATGCCTCTTGTGGCCCTTGGAGACAAGGAAAAAAAGAGGAGGAGGCAGCTCTCAGTTGCAACAAAATTGAAGTATGGGAACCCAAGGCCCTTTTAGGAAACACAGAGAGCTTCTGTGTACCTTCCCACTATCAATAATATACATGTTCAAATTCTTTGCCTCCAGCCACCTGCCAAGGAAGAAATGCACACCTCAGCCATTAAATTGCTGAACAGGGAGCCATTATAGGTTTTCTCCCAACTGCCAGCGTCAGAATTAACAACACATTTTGCTGCCAAAGCAATGCATTTTAGGAATAAAAGCAGTGAAATGAGAAGCAGTTTCACAGTGCTAATTTTGCCACTCCTTCACAAACCCACCCCTCAATTCAAGGAGCACTGCTGGCCACTGGGGGCAAGAGTTGTGACAGATGTATATCCTATTTTCTAGCAGCTTTTTCACAGACCTCTCACAATTATAAGTTGTTAATTCCCAGATGTTTTGAAACAGGTTCCACCAGTAAATTGAAGGATGCAGCATTAACAAAGACTAGCCTATCCCAGTTCTACAAAGATGAGGGAAGCTGGAATATTGATTTCCTAAAAGCTCCAGAAAAGGGTTACCTATTTGTTATTGTTTTACAGTGAGTCACAGGAGTCAAACACTGTGGATTTTTTTTAGGTGTTTACTTTGTAATGAGTAAATCATAGCCTGCAGATGCTTCATGGGAACACTTTGCTTATTATGTTAACGTGCTTTAAGTCAGGAGGAGTTCTGAAGCCACAAACACGTTTAAATTGACCATGGATCAGCTATTAACTTAACCCAGCCTGGATTCAGCACCAAAATCTCTAGGACAGCTCCTGATATTTCAATGTTTCTGCAGTCCAACTTGTTCTAATCACTGATGATAGGCTTACACAGTATGACATGCTCACAGCAGCAGGCAGTCATTTGTATTGTATTTTCCACAGGGCTCTCAGCAGGCCAATGTAGAAAAGAAATTAAGAAATTAAATTTTCCATAATGCCCAGAGCAACACCATAACAAAGGCAGAATGTGAGGAATTTAAATAGAGTCCATAGTAACCACATGCACTAAACTCACAGTCAAGTTCTTATCAAGGATGGAAAGGTCTTAAGGTCATATTGGCAAAGATTCTGCAAGCACATTGCCCTTTGATCAGTAGCTCTGGAAGGACAGACAGTTCCTGGGTGAGATGTCCCCATGCATTCTGCCTTCTCCCCAACCATTCTTCTTTTCCTCTTGCATTCCACATCTTCAGTAGTAACACTCTCATTTTATGAAAAGACCTTGAGAAGTGTTGGCATGTTATGAACAGCATACTGGACCAAGAGGTCAAGTCAAAGTGCTGAGTGTAAATGCAGCTTCCATTTGTAGCATGCCTAATGCCAAATGTTAGGAAGGTAAACAGGAAGCCATGGTAATGACATAGAAAAGAGTGAGGGCATTGTTTTCTGGCTGTTTTATTTAAAGGGGTTTCTAAGTGAAAATAATAGTGGAGGTGGAAACAGGTTGCCTCCTGTTCCCATTCTTACTTGTAATGTTACCAAAAGCAATAAAACAAATGCAACAGTGAAAACTGGGGGTATCACCTGAATTGCTGAATGCCAACTTACTGTCCAAATGCTTGAGTGAACAACTACTTACTTACTTACCTGTTGGCAATGGAGTGAATGTTCTGACTTTTACTGTATAATCATTTATTGAATGACCTGGACCTTCCCTTGTTTCCCATAATTTAGTTGCAATAGGGCACTTCCTTATGGGTCTTTTCTGTTTAAGTAAAGTGGATAACCAGGAAGGTGTGAAAGTCATTAAAAGAGATATTATATAAAACAACATCTGTCTTCTAAACAAAAAAAATAAATGGAAATGAATTGGCAAAGAAATTATTGAGAATAAGTCTCTTTCATAGGAAAAGAAAACTTCTGAAAAATTGCAAGGTATACTATATTTAAAGATAACATTAGTACCCACATTATCCTGGGTTTAGTCCAAGTTGCAGACTCTATACTTGCTCTCAATGATCAATGATCCATTCCAAATAGCTGCAGCTTTCAAAACAAGCATTTAATTCAAAATCTAAAAAATGTTTAGATTTTGTTTACAATAAACTTCTTCCATCATCATTAGAATTTTAAAAAAAACTGGCCTGACCTTGATCTTTAAAAATCATTATACATATAAAAACCATCCAGATGAAACCTTTTTAATCACATTAGAAAGGGATGAGAAACATTGTCCCAGTTAATTTGGAAATACTAGTTAAACTGAGAATAAGATCTAATCAGTTGATTATTGAATAGCAAATCTGCATATTAAACATGTAAATCATGATTCATCATATTAAAGAGATGGAGCACTCAACTTTTCTATGGGTTAGTCAAGTAAAGTAATGGCTGCCCTATTACTGAATTTGAACCAACATCTTATCCCTACAACCACAGTCCAACTCAATATTTCTTATTAATCTTTAAATTAATAAATCTAATAATAATGAATAAGTCAATTGGAAGGTGTGGAGTATGTTAGGTTGTAGTCATTCTTACTCATCTCCTTTTGCATTTGTTGCTTACACTCATCAAGTGTTATAATTTTTATTGGCTACTGGCTTTTCCGTTTCTTTTGCAATATGTGCAATGAATTCAGAAGAAGACTCATCTTTAAAGGTAAAGGTAAAGGTTTCCCTCCATATATGTGCTAGTAGTTTCCAATTCTAGGGGGTGGTTCTCATTTCCGTTTCAAAGCAGAAGAGCCAGTGTTGTCTAAAGACATCTCCATGTGGCCGGCATGACTAAACACCGAAGGTGCACATTTTTTACTTGCATTTTTACATGTTTTCAAACTGCTAAGTTGGCAGAAGCCGGGGCAAGTAATGGGAGGTCACTCCATTATGCGGCGCTAGGGATTTGAACCACTGAACTGCTGACCTTTCTGATCGACAAGCTCAGTGTCTTAGCCACTGAGCCACCGCATCCCTCTTTGGAGTTATATAAATTGGAGGTTGGTTTTTTTACATTCGTAGTTTGGTGACACAAGGAAAGCGAGCAGTATTCAGAGTCTAAACTATGGAATTTGCTACCACAAGATTAGATGTGGCTTCTAATTCAAGTGCCTTTAAAGGGATATAACAGAGGTAATAAAGGGATATAATCAAGAATGAGCAGGCTATAAGCAGCCACTAATCATAATGAGTATATACTATCTCAAGATTTAGAGCTCAGGTTTCTCTGTAAGTTACTGAGGTTTAACACGAAGAGAATCCATTGTCTTCAGCCTTGTGCTTGTGGACTTTCAAGGGCAACTGGTTGACTACAATGGAAAACAGAATATGATCCTTTGGTGCGTTCTGCCTATATCCTTATTAATATGAACAGGAAATTACATAAGAACTTAGAAAACTGTTGGTTTATGCTAAGACAGACCATTAGTCCACCAATCTCAGCCTTGCCTAAACAAATCTGCAAGTTGTTGCTTTCCAAATGTATTAGATTAAACTTTCATAGATGCTTGCTGGATATAGAAGTTGTAGTCTCAAAACAACTAAAGAGTATCATGATGGAGGAAATTATTTTATAATTTGATTGGCAGTGTATTCTCTGGAATACAAATCAAATAAATAATATTTTGATAATAATAGCCTCAGACAAGATTTTTTTCCCAGTTCTACAGTAAACAGACAGAAATTAAATCTAGAATCTTTCGCATGCCTCACAGATGCTCCACCACTGAGCTATGGCTTTCCTCCTAAATTTATGTGTATTGTTTGATCAATATGCATAACCTCCAAATAGTGTTGGAGGATGTGAGAACTTCACACATTAAATATGCAATAACAGATCTAACTGTGTACATTCTACAACATTGTTTGAAGACTATCCATATGGAGCAGAATCCCATTCATGTTGTTCATTCGTGCAGAATGTCCAATAGCCATGCTATCACCCGTCCTTTATTCAGGTTATATTACAATGTATGCAATGTGTCATCTACCCATCCCATTATACACATATTATCTACCATGCCAAATGTACAGTAGTTATCTACACACTTCATAAGATCCACCTGCCATTCCTCAATATACACTTCTAACATGAGAGCAACACCTTTCTTTAACGCTCACATTCTCAATTACTGGGATTCATAAAATGTTATATGCCAAGTTGCTAAGGTAGACAGCAGACAAATAACTATAATAAGTAAATAAAACAGGCTATTGCACTGCTGTCCCAGATATCATAAGCATTATGACTGAGGTCACATGGACATCAACCACTCTTGGACAGTCTTGGGACAAAGTACTATTCCTCTTTTAGGAAGAATTTAGGGGACTTTCAAAAAAAATTATATTTAGAAGCCGAGCATTTTCCCCCTTTGCAGCCTAAGCAGAGGACTGATATCATTTTGTTTCTTCAAAAACAAAAAAGCACTTCAGCATCTTCACTTCTTCCTTTACTTAAATGCTATCATGTAATCGACCTTTCTGTTTTGCCTCATCATTTAATGAGATGTTATAATTGTGTTATTGTTTTCCCCCTCCAGTACCAGAAATTATATAAACTACGCTTTCAAAAAAAATACAAACAAGAATGTTATTCTTGCATTACTTACCACAAGGAAACTTCCTCAGCTTTCTATTTTAAGGAAGAATTGCTATATTAGCCTGATAATGTGAGCTGGGTATTAGCATGAGGGTTACCAGATGGTTGAATGAACAGTGATGAACTCTTGATTCAAATTCAAGCTTAGCAATGGACAAAATGAATTGCTTTGGACAAGCAATCCTTTTAATTTTAGCTCTCCATCTGCACAATGTAATAATCATGGCCAATCTCCCTAGGAAATTGCAAGGATGGCCATAAGAACTGGAAAACACTTAACAACTACATGCTGAGTCTTGCCATGATTTATATTCTTCCTTTCCGAATTAGTCTTCTGTTTGTGCACATATAGCATGCCAAGTTCCTGCAGTGTAGCTTATCCAGAGGGCATCCCCAATTGTTCTGCCAGAAAGATACGTTATGCCCGGTGTGTGTGTGTGTGTGTGTGTGTGTGTGTGTGTCAAAAGAGCCAACAATACTTCACACACAAATGCCAGATCCTCTCAAAGGAGATGAGGAAACCTGCCGCTTAGTCCTCCTTCCTCCTGTTTTGGGCAGATGGTGCCACAGCAAGTCTTTCAGGAGCTGCAAATATTAAGTTAACTTATTTGAGTGGCAGGTCTTCTTGCGAGATGCTCATCATGCATGAGTAAAGAGAAACCCTCAGTTGCCCTAGAAGTGATTTCAGAGAAGCTACACAAAAATGTTAAATTTAATGACTTACCTTCCCGCTAGTTACATTGCAAAGCAAGGTAGTTAAATACCAATCCTTTACAAATGGAGAAAAGAGGATTTTCAGTAACTTTTCAAAAATTATTTAAAAAGATGAGTGGTGATGGTTATGTATCATTATATTGAATAAGCCAAACAGTGTACTATGTACATTTATTCAGAATATTTCTTGCTATATTTTATCAGCCAGCCTCTGTATATTGAATCGCAGAGTTGCAACTTTTTCAGATTTCAATTTCCTCCAGTTGTAGTAATTATTATATCTTAGTATGTCTGACCATCATTTTGAGGTAGAAAATGCATAACAAATAAAGACACTGTCATTTTAAAAAAATGAAAATAAATGGAAAATATCTGGCATCTCTGCCACAGTCTCTATAGAACATATCTGGCCTCTGGAGTCCCACTCTCTTAAAGAAAACAATAAATCAAACAAAAACAAAGTACTTGATCAGCTAAACATTTCATATACATGACTTGTGTTGCTAAATCTATTGCCAATATGTGCTAACGCTTGAATCTTAATTTGATTACTTGAATTAACTATTCTGAAACCGAAGGCACGGAGCAACAACAACAACAAAAAACATAGGTGAATGCTGCCATGGATGAACTTGGAAAAAGACTACACACACAAACACACACACACACACACTTTGCCAATGTACTGTTTTAAAAGCATAATGAAGAAAACACAATGTTTTTATCTTGAGAAATTAATTCCCTGACCAGCTGGATTAATTTATCTAAAGTACTACTTTTAGGAACCAAACATTGAAATGATATCTTACTTGATCCAAAACCTAAGGGAATAAAACAGAATTGGAAACAATTGCATAGTGCTATAGAAAAAAATTATACTCATATTGATTAGTTTTAAGGCAATAACATCATTACAGTTAAAAGAACTGAACATTTTGCTTTACCCAAAATGCAAACATTTATGGGGAAGACGACTGAGCTCACTGGTGAAATACTTGTTATTATGTAGAAAATGCTAAGTTCTCTGTTTCAAAAATCAAGCAGAAACAGGCAACCTCGTCCCCACAAAACCTCTTGATTTCATTTCCCATCAATCTCTGAAAAAAACCAAAGTCAAGGATTGTGGAATGTGACCCAATAATCCAGAGGGCATTTAGTGACTTAAATCTGTTTCTCTGAGTTCTGGTGAACTACTGTCAATCCATGTGGACATTTCCGAAATCAATGGAGAATGAACTAGTCTAACCTGGGATAAGGAAGCTTCTATGTTTTCTTTGGGGAAGTTCTATAAAGCATTGTCTCTGGCCACAGAAACTTATTATGTCAACCATTCCAAAAGCTGGAAGTCCTTTTGATAGTAACTAACCCAGTTAGCAATGTTACCTACCACCCCCTCCCCCAAAAGGAGCCAAATACAATTTTGCAGCTGCTCTCCTGTGCTAACTATTGATTCAAAGATGGGATTCTCCACCTGCAGTCCAGAGCAGCCCTTTCCTGTGTATGGCTCATTCTGCCACATGGAAACGCATCCTAAGTATCTGAGCAGAGTCCTCCACTACCCCTGAGCCTGCAAGGGATTGTTGCAACTGGATTCGTGTATTTTTCCCAGGAATGTATTGTCTGTAAACACTGGAGAACTCCAGTTTGCAGTTCTCTGTCTGCTGCCTGCCTTGCACCAAAAGGCCGAAAAGATTTTCCATTCCCAATTAGGTTTTTGGCTGCCTGTCATCCCAAGACTCCAGAGTCTCCATCTGCTCAATTATGAATACCGGAAAAAGAGAAAACAAACATTTAATGTCTAATCAGCCCTCCTTTCATTAATTAATACCCTCTGAGTGTGCACGCAGGGTTCCAGAGGTATTGGTGGGGATGGTAATGACCCCCCACCTCTGAGCACATATGCTGCAAGATCAGGGTGGGAGAAAACCTGTCTCCCCAAATATTCTACACGGCAACGAGAGCAAAAGGAGCGAAGAAACATCGTCATTTCCAAAGCACTGATCATCTTTTTGGATTTCTCTTTCTACAATTATGTTCTTTCATTCTTTGCAAGAAAACGGAATAATGGGGGACAGCTTTCTTTGTGGCAGGGTCCCCACCCCTGCCATGAAAGGGAGAATGCCTGCCACCGATCCTACCCTGCAACCCAGGCTACATCTTCCTCTACTGAGCATCCCTGCATCATAATAAAGGAGTCTATTCAGGACACGTGAGATGTTAATTAGGGGCCTTCAAAGCCAGCATTTTGCAGTCTGCCTTCTTAGAGGGGGGTCTGGGGAGAAGAAGTCAAGAGGGGGGGTGTTTTCTTCCACCGAGAGTTGGGGCTTCTATCACCACCAGGGCTGCAAAGGTTGATCTCCCTCCCCTCCTAGATCTTCCATGGCAACTCAAATAAAGCTTCATTATTTGGCATTTGGCAGCTTAGCAAGTCCTTCTCCAGAGTATAAGGCAAGGAGTGGGGTGCTTTGATCTCAGGGAGTGAACAGATCCAGTTGTTGTTATAGGGACAGGAAGATGGACAATAGGGGTCAGGAAGGCTGCTGAAGGAGACCACTGAAAATGACTGAAGAGCTGAGGGTGAAGGTTGGATCAAAACTCTTGATCCCTTAATGTGCAGTTCTGCTTGCTTCTTCTGCACTCTGGATTTAGAGGAGGCAGAAAAACAGTGGTTAGTATTAAAATTTTCTTTTCTTTTTTTAACATGAGTTGGGAAGAGAAATTGTGAAGATGTTTTTATCAATTTCTTCAAGGAAAGGGGGGGCGGAGAAATTCACATAATATATTTTTCGGAGTATAAGATGCACATTTTTCCCTCAAAAAAAGAGACTGAAAACTGGGTGCGTCTTATACACTGAATACAGCATTTATTTTGCCTCCAGAAACCCTGCCCCTTCACCAAAATGCCCATGCATAGCCTTATGGAGGCTTTCAGAGTGCTCCTGGAGGCTGGCGAGGGCAAAAATGAACAAAAAACAGGCAGTTTTTTGCTCAATTCTGCCCCCCCCCCAGCCCCAGAAGCACTCTATAAGCCTCCTAAAGGCTATGCATGCCATTTGGGGGCGGGGATGAGCCCGTTTTCTTGGAAAATGGGCTGTTTTTGGAAGGTCTGCAGAGTGTAAAAACTTTTTTTTTAATTTGCCTCTTCAAAATCTTGCTGCGTCTTATACTCCGGTGTGTTTCATATTCCAAAAAATACGGTAATTCACCAAGGGCAGTTGCTCCACCCATAATAATGTATTTCTGAAAAGGCCTAAAGAAAAGAGATATCTAATAAAGTTTTTGAAAATGTCAGAGTGATTGCAGGTTCCTGAGGGGGGGCATGAACATGCACATGCAAATACAAGTACAAACACTAGAAAGTTTGCTACTAAGTAAATGCAGCACACCATAGAATGTCAACAAACCTCTTTTTTCCTTTGGAAATTTTGGTAAAGGAAAATTTCTTCCCAGGTCAAAATATGTAAGGATGCATAACAGAGGTTCAGGGGAGAGATATTTGGCAACATAAATGGAATATTTTTCTGCATGGGATTGCACAGAAAGCTTTTTAGCTACCAGCAAGTTACCATGGGGTAAAGTGACTCACTTTGATTTTAGTTGTATCTTAACACAAAGTAGCATGTATGTTAGTGGCTAATTTTTGAGTCAAGCCTCAAGTGTCCCATTGGAATTGCCCCATAGATTATTGGCTTTCAACATAGGCCCCTGAATATGACCAAGGCATTCTTCAGTGTGTGTGTGTGTGTGTGTGTGTGTGTGTGTGTGTTTGTGTGTGTGTAGAGCACTAAGAGAAGGCTCTTACCAACAAGTCTCTTGTGACTAATCATCATTTTGATGTGTCTTCACAACACAGACCTTGCTTCTGGAGCATTCATTTGGAAGAACACTGTGTACAAGGTGTGCTGGGATGTGACTAAGCCTCCTCATCCCTAATCGTGAAGCCCAGTGAACATAGGCATAGCATTCCTTAGGAGGAGATCAAATAAATTAGGCACAGATCTTCTAAGCAAAAGCCATGTCAAGCCTAAGGATGAGAGTTATTGAGTGAAGAGAAAGTATATCCTGGTCTTGACCTCTAGTGACCAGGGAACCATAGGAACTCCTGGGAGGAAGAGAGAGAAAGTTTAATTTTGTTGGGTTGGTTGATTTAAATTTTATCTCTTCAGTCTGGTATTCTCCAGCTTATTTCACCATTCTACTTCCTTCATACGCCTGGCATGTCCGTCAGCTTGAGGGATAAGAATATTTTTTGTATCATGCTTATTTACCAACCACAGAAGTGGGTGCACCTACTTAAACTTTGGCTAGACTCAAAAAAAAAATCCTAAACATCATTGTCTAGCTAAGTACTTAAAAGAAAATCTACTTCAGGACTGGACTTGAGTTAAGGAAGATGATCTTAATGGAAATATGTAGGGAGGGACTGCTAAGGGGGCTGAAATATTGTTAACTCCAAGAAATTAGTTACTCTTTAGAAGCAGCAAACTCCTCCCAGATTCACTGAGATATAAGAAAGTTGATGAGGGAAAGAGATACAGCATAATCAGATTTGCAAGATTCTGCTACTATAGCCAATCTCAATAAAAGTAGTTCTAGTCTTCCAGGGGTGTTGATAGCCTAATCTACTCTACTTTGTGGGGCTAACAACTGGAGAATGAAAAAAAAGAATTAGGCAACAGTAAATCATTACAAGGTAATGGGTTTGAACTGAATCTATGCAGTTGAGCAGCATCTATAATATTGGTTTGGGTCAAAAACACAAGAAGGCAGTAGTCATAATAGCAATAACATTTATACTTATATAGCAATAGCACTTAGACATATACCGCTTCACAGTGCTTTACAGCCCTCTATAAATGGTTTACAGAGTCAGCATATTGCCCCCAGCAATCTGAGTCCTCATTTTACCAACCTTGGAAGAATGGAAAGCTGTATCAACCTTGAGCCTGGTGAGATTCGATCTGCCAAATTGCTGCAGCCGGTGATCAGCAGAAGTAGCCTGCAGTACTGCACTCTAACCACTGTGCCACCATGGCTCTTATACACCACTTCATAGGGTTGACAGCACTCTCTAAGAGGTTTTACAGAGTCATCATTTTGCCCCCTACAATCTAGATCCTCATTTTACTGACCTCGGAAGGATGGAAGGGTGAGTGAACCTTGAGCCAGTCAGGATCGAATGCCTGGCAGTGGAATGCAGAGTTAGCCTGCAATACAGCATTTGAATCACTGTGTCACCACGGTGGTTAAAGTCACTCTCCCCCCCCCCCCCCGCCGCCGCCTGCCCCCCCCCACACTCACATTTCTATTTATGTCAACTTCACATGCATGGAGAAAAGAGCACAAAAGTCATGCTTTCCTGACTTGCATCTTGACACCTTTGACCATCTCTATCCTGTTTTAAGATATGAGAGGTGGTCTTTTTGTGCAGCTTAACTACTGCTATTGATGTTCTTCAGTAATCCATGAGTGTACATACTTTTAAGTAATGGAAATGAAGGTGGTCATGGTTAGAATTATGCAAAGGTTGGCGTATTTCTAGACATTCAGCATCTGAAGGACTGTCATGAATTAAATGGAACCTGCTTGTTTTCTACTGTTCCAGATGGCAAGGTTAGAGCCAAATGGATGGAAGTGTCAACCAGCCAGATTTCAACTAAACATAAAGCTGAACTCCTGAGTGATAATTGATATTCAAAATTAGAATGGGCTGCCTCAGGAAATGGTGGCCTCTCTTTTGCTGAAGGTGTTTGAGCAGAGGATAGACAGCCATCTGGCAAGCATGCTGTAAGTGCAAGACTAGTGAACCGAGCAGGTGGTCTAGATGACCTCCAAATACTGGTTCAATGTTAAAACAGCACAATTCAAGTGACATATTGGCATTTGTGGAACATATGGATTTCTAGAGTGTGTGTTTTTGAATTGTTAGATTTCAAAAGTTAATTCAGAGAATCCTTCTGTTACACAGAGAGATGACTGCAACTGTTATTTCCTCAAAAGATTTCCTATATAAACCTGTTTTTTTCTGAAGTTAGGGCATCTTTTTACAAATGTGCCACCGATAATGTTTGAAAAGCACTGCAACATATTGCTGTTAAATTTCTTTGTTGGATGATACTGAAATGTTTTGATTCTCACAAAATAGATATATTTTAGAATAATTTTTAGTGTGTGTCCTAGAGGAGGCAATTTGTGAATCTTCTAGTATTTAGCATTTTTTTAAAAAATCTGATACTATTAGGGCATAATATGAAATAGGTAATGAAGATTACAAGGAGATCAGCCAAATAACTGGCATTCAAGATGGCTGCGTACATGGATGCTGTGGCTGGGCACTCTTTTTTTAATGTACACTGAAAATGGCATTTAATTTCATTGTATGATGTGCATTGACAATAAACTAAACTAAACTAAATAATGGAAAACAAGTACAGGTATCTAAGTAGCCCAGTAAAAAGCTGATACTTAAGTAGGGTTTTTTTTAACTTAATGGACGAAAGCTACCAAATTGTAAAGTGGTACAGTAATTGGGAAGTATATAACTTGTGTGGAATATATCTTCATGAAGGAGATGAGGTCCTCTAAAAAAACGGTAAACTATTGACTCTAGAAGTTGGATACCAGACCACAGATGGAAAAAAAATCGAATTTCAAAGACTATCTGAATGATATCAGTTCCTGAGCAATTCTAAGTTTCAATAGATTGAGCGGAATGACTAAGCAAATTCTCAGCATAGTGTATAGCAGCAATTAAAAAAACCAACCCAATGAATTAGACGAAAATCAAAAGAGGAATCAAAAGAGATGAAATAAATGTTACATCTCAAAAAGAAGCAAAGCAAAAACTAAAGAGCAGTGAGTTGGTGAACCAACCGACAAAGAAAATAAGAAACAAGAAAAGGCAGAAATAAAAAGGTAATTGATTTGCACAAAATACAGTCATTTGGGTCATCAATGTTTTGAACAAAACAGATGCTTGATTTTACCAAATATATATATGGCTTGGATCCCAAGCTTCTCCCCATCCTTCTACAAGTGTCAGATTGCATTGCACAGCCTTCTCAAATCTGACACAATCCAATCATTTTGAATTAAAACATCATTGTTCCTATTCAATATGGTGGTGCTAGCTGCTATATGATGACCATATAAAGATTTTAATGTTCTTTGGGCTTGCTTACAGTCAAGCCAAGTCAAGTGCTTCTACCTTCAATTTTCCCTGCAATGGTGAGGTAATAAGACATAAGGAAAGTAGAATGGAAAGTATCTACATTGTATGTACAAAGAGTCATTGCTGTCACTATCCTTACCATTAGCAGAAAATGCTACATCTGGCATGAGTAACTGCATTGTACAAGGTTGTGAAGTGTCATGGAAAATAGTAAATGTCTGAATTAACAAATTAAATGAATGAAATATATACACACACACAGAGAGACACACAGACAAACACACAGACACACACACAGACACACACAGACACACACACAGACACAGACACACACACACACACACACACACACATATATATATATATATATAGATAGATAGATATAGATATAGATATAGATATAGATATAGATATAGATATAGATATAGATATAGATATAGATATAGATATAGATATAGATATAGATATAGATATAGATATAGATAGATATATATGTTATATTTGTATTGATAAATAAATAAAGGGAGACTAGTATAGATCTATTTCAAGCTATTTAGCTCTCATCAGCTAGCCATACCCTTACTGGGAATCGAGCCTGTGCTGTATTGCCTCTTAGGCAGATGTGTTAACCTCTGAGCTACAGAGCTCGACTCCTTATCAGCCAAGCCAGGGTGAAAGGTATATATTTAAAGTCACAACCCCTGGTATGCCCAAATATGGGAGGAAGATCACTACTTCCATTCTCTGTCCTTGTGACGAGCCGAAGGACAGAGAATGGAAATAGTGATCTTCCTCCCATATTTGGGCATACCAGGGGTTGTGACTTTAAATATATACCTTTCACCCTGGCTTGGCTGATAAGGAGTCGAGCTCTGTAGCTCAGAGGTTAACACATCTGCCTAAGAGGCAATACAGCACAGGCTCGATTCCCAGTAAGGGTATGGCTAGCTGATGAGAGCTAAATAGCTTGAAATAGATCAATAGTAGTCTCCCTTTATTTATTTATCAGCACAAATATAACAAATGTAACAAAAAGGCAACAGTAAAAAAAATTGGGTTTCTGTCTGGATGGTCTCTTGTGACAAGCCGAAGGACAGAGAATGGAAGTAGTGATCTTCCTCCCATATTTGGGCATACCAGGGGTTGTGACTTTAAATATATATATATATAATTTGGATAAGAAAAAGCTATTATTGAACAGCATACAAACAGATAAGATAACGGCAAAGAATGCAATGAAACAGGAAAATAAAGAAATAAAACTAAAAGAGGCAGAGAAAATGAGGACCAATTTTTGGTGGGAATTTAATTCTCTCTGGGAAGTAAGTGAAAAGGGCTATACTAAGGAATCTCCATCAAAATGAACATGATTTGAAATCAAAGTGATAAACGATTTCAGATGAAATTAAAGTGATATATTTAAAGAAGTATATTAGATACTTTTTTGGCAATATGTGTGTGTGTGTGTGTGTGTATGTATACATACATACATACATACATACATACACACACACACACACACATATTTATATATATATAAAATGGTTGTATGTGTGTCTCTGTGTGTGCACTGTCTGTTCCAGCATAACTCTGGAATGCCTCAAGCAATTTCAACCAGGGACGTGCAATCACTAGAGGCGGGAAGGCGTGGCCTCACCAGTCATGAGGAAAAGGAAAGAATTTTAAAGAATTTTTTAAAAATAATTAAAGCCAAGGTAGTTGCTACCAGATTCACAGTGACTTGGAACAGTGCTTAGTGTTAACTATAGGAGGAGGCAAGAGAAATAGGGGCCTCCTGTGCATAAGCAATTTTTTGCCTTTTAAGAGTTAAGCAAGGGTTAACAGGCAAAAAATTTCATATGCAAAGGAGGCACATGTTCTCTCGCCTCCTGTAGAGGGCATTTTTAGAGGCTTTTCAGAGTTCTCTGGGAGTAACTAACTCAGTCTGACTCAGAGCTCTGGCCTTTCATGAGGGCAGGCAGAAGCAGAGTTGAAATTGTCTCTGAAACAACTGGAAAAGGTGCATGTGTGGGGAGGGGGGAGGAATTCAAAAAGTTTGATCGGAAGGCAGCAGGGGAAGGGGGGGTATGGCAGAGGAGCTGCTTTCAAGCCCTTGGAAAATATATCCAATTCAACTTCTGTGTTTGTGTTTGTTTGAGAGTGAGTGAGTGAGTGAGAGAGGGATCCAATTTCTCTGTGTGCGTGTGTCTGTTTGAGAGAGGAGGGAGGGAGGGAGGGAGAGAGGGAGGAAGGAGGGGGAGGGAGAAGAAAAAGAATGGGAAAACCTATTTTGCAAGGGGGAAAAATGCTGTCGCTTTAAATCGGAACTGAGAATGCCTGGCTGTGGAATTCTGGGAGTTGAAGTCCACAAGTCTAAAAAGCTGCCTCACCAGCCATAAAGCTGACCGCACGTCACTGATTTCAACCAAACACAGATGACTTACTCTCGGGAAACAAATATTGTGGGGGTAAGACACACCTAACACAACTTGAGATGTGTGTGTTGTTACAATACATCCTGCTGTGCCTTTAAATGGCTTCTACTGTATTGCCATAAAATGGCTCAGTGCATAGAGCTGCCATGGTAACGGCTTCACAGTACTCCACAAGGGGGCTCCCTCTGGTAGGGGGAAAAATCCAACATTAGAAATTATGTTTGGTCTGAACATTTCCCCACTATAAATAAATACCTGGACAATGCCGGCTTATCAGCTAATTATGTATTAAAAAATGAGATTTATTGGTTGAGCATGCTAAGGAAGGCAGGAAGCAGAGTTCCTATTTGATGTAGTTAAGGCAGACTAACTCATGAACCCAGCTGAGTGACTTTGGGCCAGTCACTCTCTCTCTCCCTCAAGCCTAGGAAGGAGGCAATGGCAAACTTCCCAAAAAAACATGCCAAGAAAACTGATGAACTATTCCAGGCAGAAACAGAGTTAAAAACTGACTTGCATACCCACACATGTGAATACACGCACACATGTGCACACAAACCTAGAGAAGTGCTCTGATTGGAAGGGTATGAGAAAGAATAATAAGTAAAACTGGGAAGTTCAATACAATAATGCAGGATGAGGAGCAGCAATCAGATTTTTAATTTTTAGCTGGTCATAGAGAAATATATCGGTGTGATAAGGAAAGTTTACTGTAAATTGATATCAAATATTTTGAAATATTTTTATAGAAATATAGATTGCTATCCATCTTGAATATATAACTCAGATCAATGCTTAATACAAAGACTATTTAAAACCTATAATCCACTAAAACAAAACAATCCCAGGAAAACAAAAGAACTGTGGCATATCATATCAAAGGCATACCGGGAGATCATGGGCTTCCATAACATCTTGGTCCTAATGCTTGAGAAAAATCCAAGTGTCATAGCCCTCCAGGAGGCCAAGAAAATCAGGGGCTGCAACAGAGAAGGCATAGTGCCTTGGTCCTGCAAAATAACAAGTCAATCCCAAATATGGAATTGAAGAAAGGTTGCTGAATGGGATAAGAGAGGTACAAGATGGAAGTCAAACACTATACTGGAATGTGTGAATGACCTTGGAAGATGGTAGAAAACGATCAGATATAGGAGTAGGAGCCCATAATTTAGTAACAGGCAAAGAAAGAAACTAATCGGGTAACAAAAAAAGACAGTGAGAGATATGTACTTTCAAACTTCCAAGATTCTCTTCATGTAGCCTTATTATAAAGTACAATTAGCTCATTTTCTCCTATTTCCTATTTGGTCATTTGGTTGCCTGACAAGCATGTACCAGAATAGAATACTTAGTGAACAACTGAATATTGAGCAGGAAAAAATACAAGGATATGAGGTTGCTTTGAATATTTAATGTATTTATGGACAAATGTATAAGAACTAGTATGGTGAAATTAAATGCCATACTTGAAATACCACTGTCTCCCTTAATATCTGCCTGACTGATTCAATCCTACAGGTTTGATGTGTTTTGGATTCCTTTGACTAAATAATGTAATCTCTCAGGATCCTGGAAGCGCAGTTCTTCAGTGGCCCCTGAGATACCGATGCCCCCCACTCATTCTGCTGTTATTTAAAATATTCATAAAGACCTAAAGAGTAAGACCTCCCATTTCTTCACGCATGCCTCCTTATTTCTTTGCTGGCTATGTTTTATTGTAATTTCTTTGGTTGATTGTTGTGAGCCACCTAGAGTAGTTAACAGTTGGGTGTCATACAGGTTTCACACAGTCAGTCAGATGTTATGGATTTGGGATTTTTATCCAACTATTGAGTCCTTCCCAAGAACCTGGAATAGACAGATGTTGTTTGATGATATTAAAGATATCATTGGAAGATGTAGCTGTTCCAAGTAAAACTGCCTTTTGCAATTAATTGATGGTGAATTTGTCACTGCTGATGGTAACTAGTGCTGATCCAGATGCTTTGGGATTGACCCAAGACACTTATTACTATTGGTACCATTTTTGTTTTCTTTTGCCACAGTTGATCTACACCTTATTGCTACTCTTTGTATTCTCTGATTTTCTACAGGGAGCCCAATGATAGGTACTTATGAATGGTTCTTGGAGTTCCAGCCATTGCAGTTTGTCTATGATCACATGATGATGATTTCGTCTTACAAGTAAAGTTTCTCACAAGTAAAGGCAATGGGGAAATCTGACAGAAAGTCACATGTGGTCCTAGCCACTTAATGGCCCCTTCAGTCCTCACTTAACAAGGGCACCCAGGATTGTCAGAACTGCCATTGCTAAGTGGCACAGTCATATGATGAGGTGGCACAGTGGTTAGGGTGCAGTACTGCAGGCCACTTCAGCTGACTGTTATCTGCAGTTCAGCGGTTCTAATCTTACCGGCTCAAGGTTGATTCAGCCTTCCATCCTTCCGAGGTGGGTGAAATGAGGATCCAGACAGTGGGGGCAATATGCTGACTCTGTAAACCGCTTAGAGAGGGCTGAAAGCCCTATGAAGCGGTATATAAGTCTAACTGCTATTGCTATTGCTATGATGTCACATTTTACCATCCTGTTGCTTAGCAACAGCATTTCCAGTCCCAATTCCCAATGTAAATTGAGGGACCACCTTTAAAGTTCTTTGTGAATGTTGTTTTGGGGGATGTCCAAAGTTTCTGTGTTGATTTTTATACTTTTATTGTTTATAAACTGTCAGGGTTATGTTGCATAAGATGGGCAGCTGCATAAATCTTTTTAAATGCATGCATACATACATACATTACAGTAACAAGTTCAAGTAGATGAATGTGCATACTGTACATTGACTGAATGTTTATTAAAGAGGAAAATGTGAGGTAATATTAACCAAATGTTGGTGAAAAATCAAACAAGGTGAGGTATGTAGTTTGTTATGAGGAATGGATGCCTATAAAAAGAAGCAAAAATGGTTACTATTTGAATTGAATTTGAATTTGAATTGATTTTATTTGTAGGCCGCCCTTTTCCCTGAGGGGACTCAGGGCGGCTCACAGAAACCAGGGAGAGGGGAATACAATACAATACAGTACTAAGACAACAACACATAATAAAAATGATACACAACATGCATACAACATTCGGGCGGGGTAATGGTCCTTATCCCCAGGCCTGACGGGCGAGCCAGTTCTTCAAGGCTGTGCGGAAGGCCTGGACGGTGGAGAGGGTACGAATCTCTACGGGGAGCTCGTTCCAAAGGGTCGGGGCCGCTACTGAGAAGGCCCTCCTCCTTGTGGTTGCCAGCCGACATTGGCTGGCCGATGGGATGCGGAGGAGGCCTAACCTATGAGATCTTATAGGCCGTAGGGAGGTAATTGGCAGAAGGCGGTCTCTCAAGTATCCAGATCCACTGCCATGTAGGGCTTTATGGGTGGTCAATAGCACCTTGAAGCGCATCCGGAGATCGACAGGTAGCCAGCGCAGCTCGCGGAGGATAGGTGTAATGCGGGTGAATCGGGGTGCACCCGCAATCACTCGCGCGGCTGCGTTCTGCACTAGCTGAAGTCGCCGGATGCTCTTCAAGGGCAGCCCCATGTAGAGCACATTGCAGTATTCCAGCCTAGAAATCACGAGGGCCCGAGTGACTGTTGTGAGGGCCTCCCGGTTCAGGTAGGGTCGCAACTGGCGCACCAGGCGTACCTGGGCGAATGCCCCCCTGGTCACAGCCGCTATATGATGGTCGAATGACAGCTGTGAATCCAGGAGGATTCATTCTATTGACAGAATGTTTCTCCTTATATTGTTATATGAAGTTAGGTGTATCAGGAGAAATATAAAAGTTAAGTTGAATGTATTGGGAATGTCTTGCACTGTATTTCTCAACCTTGGAAACCTGAAGATATGTGGACTTTGATTCCCAGAATTTTCTAGACAACATGAATTGAAGTCCACACATCTTCATGTTGTCAAGGTTGAGAAACAGAGGGAGAAAAGAGAAAGAAATAGGGTCAAGAATGAATGTAGACTGAATATAAACATGAGTGAACAGTTACAATACAGGAAGTTATTAAATCATATAGTGAGAAAGAATGAGGATTACACTGTAAAAGAAATATAAGAATGAAGAAATAAGTTCAAGAAAGTCATGGTTGGGTGGCGTTGATGAAATCCTGAATAAGAGTGATATGAGAAATTTGAAGAAGAAAAGCAAGGCCTGGTCTACAAAGTTAAAAAAGATAAGAAAATGTACATGGAATGGGTTTAACATAAACTCTATCTCCTTTTTCTTATCTTATAAATTTAGTTACCGTATTTTTCGGACTATAAGACACGCCGGAGTATAAAATGCACCATTATTTTGAAGATTTTTTTTTTAAGTTTTTGCACTCTGCATACCTCCCAAACCCTCTGTACACCTCATTTTTTTACAAAAAAGGGGGGACATGCAGAGCTTTGGGAGGCTTGTAGAGTGCTCCTGGGGCCGGGGGGGGGGGGTTAAAAACAAGCAAAAAATGGCCCATTTTTTGCACACAAAAAAAACCGGGTCATTTTTTGCAAACAAAAAAAAGGGGGCATGCAGAGCTTTGGGTGGGTTGTAGACTGCTCCTGCAGGCTAGGAACAGCCAAAAACAACCCAAAATTGCCAGGTTTTTGTTCATTTTTGCCCTCACCAGCCCCCAGGAGCACTTTGCAAGTCTCCCAACCCTCTGCATGTCCATTTTCGCAAAGGGGGCAGGGTTTCAGTAGCCAAAAATGCTGTATTCAGTGTATAAGACACACCCAGATTTTCACCCTCTTTTTTGAGGGAAGAAGGTGTATCATACTCTGAAATGTACTTTTTCTGTGCTTTTCATAATATTATTCACCCCAAAAGGGGACTGCATTGTATATTTATATATTGCAAAATGAATAAGAAACCAAAGGAAGCAAATTGAATGTGCCATTCATTTCCTATCTGGAATTAGCAGGACTCAATTATGTTAAATTATGTTTTGCTAGCCAGAGCAATCTAAAACCAAGTCAAGTCCAAGTAACCTTTAGTGGATCTGCAATTCTATGAACAAGATACAGTACATTTCCAGTGTGCAAATTCTCTCAAACTTCCATGGACATCTTACCAAAACAAAAGGTATTAAAGTTTCAGATTATGGCATGACCTAAAATAGATTTTTGCAGGATTCCAAACTGTTTCATTAATTTCCCACCACCAACACTGTATGATGGAGTTGGTATAGTTATTATCCCTCCCTATGGTGTGAATGGGAGGGAAAATAGAAAATGAAAAGTTAACAAGAAGGGAACAAAAAATGAATGTGCCCTCCCTACTGTTTTACAACCAACTTCTGGCTCCTTTTAGAAGCGTTAACATTACTGCATATGAGACAGGTACTAAATATAAATATGTTGACTTTAAAATAGTCTAATTATGACTTATTAAAATGATCAATAGGTACGTAATGCCAGATATACAAGTGCAGGTAAATAGTGGGAAATTTTAGGAAACCAATTATTTTCCCCTCTTCAATCCCTGTGCACAAAACAAACTGCTTCTAAAGTCAACAACGCACACTAGAAAACTGTACTGAATGAAAACAGCTCTCTGCTCTTTCTTTTTAAATTGACTCTTTCCACATAAAGAAGGGATAAAACAATTGAAAGGGGATTTGAACTAGTTATCCCCTTGAGGTCACTCCACTTAAAGCAAAGCCTGAGTTTATTACGCTGCAGCACCTCTGCACAGTACAGAACAATGCGATAGAACATGTGGAGAAATGAGAGCTGAAAGTATCAATACCTATGCTCTTTCAACAGGTAACAGTTCTTTCAACCTGAAGAAAGTCACAGTAGAAATCTTCATTTGCTCTTTCACTTAACAGCCAGTAACACAATACTGATACCTTCACTATACACCGTACAGTAATAATGCTTAACCTCTCAGCATAGCAGAGACAACCTGAGCCACAATTTCAAAGCCTCCTTTAAAAATCCTTCTTGAAAATAGACCAGTTCTTTCCTTCAGGGTTGCAGAGCTTTAAAAAAAGGATGTTAAATTAAGCAGACATGCAAACCACATTCCAAATGCAAATTTGCGTGCTCATGATTTATTGACCCAAACAAGTTTAATTTCAAAACTTCTGGGGAAAACCATTGGGTCCCTCTTATGCAAGACTAACATTCACAGTACCGCATCTGAGTGGCTGTGGCTGTGGAGATCAAAAAGAATAACTTTGAATATGTGAATAACAACTAATACATGTACTAAAGCATACAATTATTTTAGACTGATCACCACACTGATCCTGCTAGTTTCCAATCTTTTAAGTTTTTTGATAAAATATAGAGGTATGGGGGTATGGGGCATTTGGTAAAATATAGAGGTAGTGTAGAGGTATGGGGCATTGTCCACAAAACTCTATTTCCAGAAACAGTCCTCGATCAGCACTAGAACACACATAAAGAAAGAATCCATACAAGTTTTGCCTATGATCTGCTGGGAACAAAAAACCTGGAATTTTAAGCTGTTTCAGAAAATCAAGTAGAAACCAGAAGGGGAGAGAGAAAGACACTAAATTTGGAATTTCTGCCTCCATATATGCATTGCACAGCTCTCTAATCTAACATGCTCCATGTAAATTGATTAGAACTCCCAGAATTCCCAGCTAAACTTGTTGGGAAGTTTAGGACTTTTCGTCCAACAAACTAGAAGACTGATAGCATATAGATTTATACATATGTCTATATGTGTGTGTAGATGATAGATAGATTAATGATAAATTTGCATATCTTGCCACATTTCATGACTCTTAGCAATTCACAACAGCATTAAGTAAGAATAAACCTATGTGATAAATACAATTTAAAAATAGATTAAATTAAAAGTCAAATCAAAGCATGCCATCCTGAGTGTGTCAAATTCTCCCCAGTGCCCTCCAGAATAGCTCAATCTCATTAAGCTTCTGGAAGGCTATTGTCAACAGTCAAAATATCTTTTCTGGGGGAAGTTATTTCTGAAGATCTAGGGCAGCACTGAGAAAGAAAACCTCCAGGGCCAGACCTCCTCATTTCCCCAAAATGGGACACTACCACTAGTTTCTTGCAAGACAAATGCCTTGGACAGGTCAAATCTGATTGAAGTTGATGGTAACAAAGATACCTAGGAATCAAGTCATAAAGAATTGTCTGAGATTAAACAGTATATGAATATGAATATGTGTCTCTTTAACATGAGGCAAGGTAAATGGAGAGATAGCTACACAGGCAGGTACTATGTGTGTTTCTACATGGATTACCTATCTACAAACGTACAGTCTATCCAAAATCAATGCAATATAAAACAGCATAAAATCAAATGGAATGTAAATGAAAAAAATCCTAATGTAAACAAAACAAACAACACTTTAAAATAAATAGTTCCAAAGCAGTAGATTAGAGAGTAAAAATAATGAAAGCTTTGAACCGTTAAGTTTCCTTAAGTAGAATCTTGTCTTATTCATAATATTAATCCTGCATCTGATGCTGCTTCCATAGTTAAGAGGCTACTGTAACTATAGTTAAACATGGGGCAAAGGGCTGGCTACATAAATTCTGCCCTCTCTCTGTAATCATATAAACATCATTAAGATACCAACATTCCTACTCTATTAGTATTCAAAACTATATAAATTTTCTCTGTATATGTATTGGTTAATCAAAAATGCTGCTGTTAAAGAGATTTCAATTGCCTGCACAGGGAAATCAGCAAAAATTTGCATTCACATGCAAATGTGTCTGAAATTGTGACTATGGATCACATGAGCACAGCACTGAACTAAAATATTATGAGATATTCCAAGAAAGCTTCTGGGCAGCTGATCACTTGAGTCTCCTGGACACCATTTTTTTCTTCCCGTTTCTAATCTCTGTGATGTAAATCCATTTTCAGAGAGTGCCTAGGGACTTTTAATTCCATGGGCATTAAGTGCATTAAACCTCTATTATCAAAAGCTTTTAGGATTTTCTCTGGAATCTACAATCAGTTTGTAACATGACAAACTCCAATTCGTTGGTGCTTACTAAGATCCATCTGCATTTCTTATATTACAGAAAGAAAGGACGTTGGTCTTACCTGAACGTCTATTTTCTGATGGGAGGAGGGAATGGTCACACGTGGGTTTTATCACAGCCTGATTGGTCCAAGGCTGAGAGGAAATCTATAAATACCGGTGCCTGTCCATTGCTAGCCCAGATTCTCGAACATGAACGGTACAACTGAAAAACAAGAAACAACACAACAAACCCCGGGAAACACCCCCCCGGGCCCTCCCCTTGGCCCCAACAGACAGAACTCAGGGCGGGTTGTGACCATTCCCTCCTCCCATCAGAAAATAGACGTTCAGGTAAGACCAACGTCCTTTTTCCAGAATGGGAGGAGGGAATGGTCACACGTGGGACATACCCAAGCTAAAGTCCCAGGGAGGGAGAACAGGAACTCTAGGAACCAAGGGGAGCCTCAGCTGCCACCCCCTGTAGGACCCTACGACTGAAAGACGCGTCCGCTGACGCGAAAGCATCCAGACGATAATGCCGGATGAACGAGGTTGGAGAGGCCCAGGTAGCCGCCCGGCAGATGTCTTCAAACGGGGCCCTCGTGGCCCACGCTGCCGAGGTTGCCGCGCTCCTTGTAGAGTGCACCGTGACGCCTGACGGAACCGGCCGCCCTGAGGCCACGTAGGCCTCCGAGATGGCCTGACGCAGCCAACGGCCGATGGTAGCCGAGGACACCCTCGAACCCAGAGCTCCAGGTAGGAAGGAGACAAACAAGGCCTCCAACTTGTGGAAACCCTTGGTCCGCCGGAGGTAGATCCGCAAGGCACGGCAGACATCCAGACGATGCCAAAGACGCTCCCTGTCAGTGGACGGACTCGGGCAGAAGTCAGGCAGGACGATCTCCTGAGCCCTGTGAAAGGGGGTATTTACCTTGGGGACGAATGCCGGGTCAAGGCGAAGGACCACTCTGTCCTGGTGAAAATGACAGAGGTCGTCCTTACAAGACAGGGCGCCCAGCTCGGATATACGCCGGGCGGAAGTGATGGCCACCAGGAAGACCACCTTCAGTGATAAGAAGCGCAAGTGCACCGAGCGGAGAGGTTCAAACGGGGCTCCTGTTAATGCCTTGAGGACAAGCGGAAGATCCCACGTGGGGAATCTATGAACGGGGGGAGGCCTGAGATTTGCCGCCCCCTTGAGGAACAGCTTGACCAGAGGAGACTGGGAAAGAGAAGAAGATCCCGCCCCCCCCCAAGACCGAGGACAGAGCCGCCACTTGGCGACGCAAGGTGTTTTGCGAGAGCCCGTCCTCCAGGCCATTCTGAAGGAAATCCAAGACGTTGGGGATGGTGGCTCTGACGGGAGAGATGCCCTTGGGGGAGCACCAGCGGACGAACGCTGCCCAGGTGGAGTTATAAATGCGGGTCGTTGAGGGACGACGGGCCGCCTCGATGGTGCGAATGACCCCGGAAGACAGATGAGCCCCCCTTAGAAGCCGCCGTTCAAGAGCCAAACGGTCAGCTGAAGCCACTGAGGCTCTGGGTGAATCAGGGCCCCCTGCCGTAAGACCACCTCCCCCTGCGGAATCCTCCACGGGGAAGTCACTGACAGCTGAACCAGGTCCGCAAACCAGGATCTCCTGGGCCAAAACGGGGCCACCAGAATGACCAGGGCCCTTTCCGTCACCACCTTCCTGACGGTCCCCGGGATGAGTGGAATGGGGGGAAAGGCATAGAGGAGGCCCGGGGGCCACCGGCTCCTGAGGGCATCCGTGCCCTCTGCCGAGCTGGATTGGAAACGGGTGAAGAAACGCGGGAGTTGTGTGTTCTCGGGAGACGCAAACAGGTCCACCCGGGGGGACCCGAACCGACAACAGATCTCCCGGAACAGCGACGGGTGGAGTTGCCACTCGCCGTCGTCCAGAGTTGCTCGACTGAGCCAGTCCGCCTGGACGTTGGAGAGTCCCGAGATGTGCTCCGCCACCAGGGACTGTAAGTGTTTCTCCGCCCACGACCCCAATCGCAGAGCCTCCAGCCAGAGGGCTCTCGAGTGGGTCCCGCCCTGACGATTGATGTGCGCCTTGGTGGCCACATTGTCCGTCAGGAGGAGAACGTGGCTCCCTTCCACCGAGGAGCGAAAGTGACTCAGAGCCAGACGCGCGGCCTTCAGTTCCAGCCAATTGATGTTGTGACGGAGGTCCAAGGCCGTCCATCTGCCCTGAGCCATCCGAGAGCCCACCAGGGCCCCCCACCCGAACAGACTCGCGTCCGTGGTGACGGTCACCCTGTTCGGCTCCCAGAACAGACACCCCCGCTGGATGGCCGGGGAGAGCCACCACACCAGGGATGCACGGACTCCCGTCGAGATGCGGAGAGTCCGAAGGGAATTGCTCATTCGTCCCCTCTGATAGGGGATAAGCTCCCATTGAAGGGGCCGAAGATGGAGTCTGGCCCACGGGACAATCCCTATGCAAGAGACCATCTTGCCCAATAACTGCGACAGAGAGAGGATGGAAACGGAGCGCTTTGTGCGAACGCTCTCTGCCAGCCGACGAAGGCTGACCTGCCTCTCCAGAGACAGACGCACCTCCCCCAACTTGGAATCTATGACTGTCCCCAGATGCAGAATGCGAGTGGAGGGAGTGAGATGGCTCTTTTCGAAGTTTACCGAGAACCCCAGGGCCTGGAGGCTTCGAATGGTAATCTGAAGATCTGAAACGGCCTGAGACAGGGAGCCCGCCTGAAGCAAGACATCGTCTAAATAACATTGGAGGCAGACCGGGACCGATCTCAGATGGGCCGCCAGAGCCGCCAGGACCTTTGTGAAGGTCCTCGGGGCCGAGGCCAGGCCGAAGGGAAGAGCCCTGTACTGGTAATGGTGGGGCCCGTGGGAGAACCTCAAGAACCGGCGATGAGCGGGCAGGATGGGGATATGAAGATAGGCCTCCGTGAGATCCACGGAGGCCAGGAAATCGCCTTTCCTGATGCCCTGAAGGATGGACTTGAGCGATGACATTTTGAACCGCCTGTAGACCAGAAACCTGTTCAGGCGCTTGAGGTCTAGAATTGCTCTCCAACCCCCCGTGCTCTTCGGGACCACGAAGAGATTTGAGTAGTGGCCCCGGCCCCGTTCCCCTGCGGGAACCGCCTCCACCGCATGGATTTCGAGGAGGTGGGCGATCGCCGACTCATCAGGCGGCGGCGCTCTCGACTCCGGGATGGAGGGAACGACCGAAAGAGATTTGGAGGAGTGGAGAGAAATTCTAACCTGAGCCCGTAACGAACCGTGGCTCGAACCCAGGCGTCCGACGTGATGTCGTCCCACCGGTCCGCATAAAGAGCGAGGCGGCCGCCGATGGGATGACTCGGGTTCGAGTCACTTCCCCCTGCGGAAGGGACGGCCGCCTCCCCCCCGAAAGGGCCGCCGAGCCTGGCCCTGGAAACGGCTCCTGTCCTGGAAGGGCTGCCCCAAGAAATGCCTGTCAGAAGAGAAAGAAGAGAAGCGCTGGTTATAGCCGAAGTTAGGGGCCCTATACCGTTGCCTACGGAAGGGACGTGACTTGTTCTCGGCCTTCTTAGCCGTGGAGGGTAGGACCTTCTTCTTGTCCTTATCCTCCACGAGGATGCGAGTAAGAGCCTCCCCGAAGAGATCGGGCCCCTTGAAGGGGGCAGCCGCCAAATCCCATTTCGCTTTGTTGTCCATTTGCCAATGGCGCAACCACAGGAGCCTACGGGAGGTGACCGAGGTGGCCAGGGCGCTAGAAGCAAACTTGACCGTGTCCAAGGTCGCGTCAGCTGAAAACTGACACGCCGCCAGAATCTTGACCAGATCCTGATGGATCCGGTCCTCCTGTATGGGAATGCGTGCCTGCAGCTTCTTGAGCCACATGACCGTGGCACGATTAAAGTAGGAAGCCGAGGCCGCCGCCTTAATGGCCCACGCTGTGGCGTTGAAGTTCTTCCGCAACGTAAGCTCTGCGCGCTTATCCTCCGGCTTCAGCTTATCTGCCGCATCGCCCGACACCACCGGGGAGGAGGACACCAATGCGGCCACAGGGGTGTCAACCGTCGGGAGCTGAATGGCCTGAGCAAAGGTTTGCTCCATGTTATAATGCCGACGGTCGGTACTACCTGGAGAAGAGAAAGTGGAAGGTTTAGCCCACTGGTCGGTCAGAACCTCTAGGAACAAAGGAGGGGCAGGGATCTCCTCCTTGTTGGTGGCCGTGGCAGAGAACATGACCATGTCGGGATCCCTTGGGGGGGGGCACAGAGGGATCCCCAGTTCCGACCTTGGTGGTGTGCCTCGCCTTATCCAAGAGAACTTTAAACAAGGCGGGCATAAATAGGACCTTAGAAGAAGGCTCCTCCAAAACAGTGGTATTCTCATCATCTGAGAATCCCATCTCCTGGGGTAACTCCCCCCCACCCAGGAAGGAAGCCTCACTGATCATGGAAGGGGAGGAAGCCCGACACTGAGCCCTGTTCAGCCCCCCATGCCTAGAGTAAAGGGAGCCTTTGTCCCGCTGGGCAATGCCCCGAGTGATGGCTGCCGAAATAAGCCTCTTAATCCCTTCAGGGAGATTATCCAGATCCTCCACATCCCCATAAGTAGAAGCAGGGCCCTGAGGAGCCAACCTTTGGGGGGAACAGGGGCCTCTGGACGTGCCCTCCAGAGGATCATCTATGGGGGATGGAGAACGCCCCCTCCTGGAGAAGGCCTGCGACCTACCAGGGGAGCTGCATGAAGAAGCCGGGCTAAAACCTCTAAGTAGAGACCTTTCTGAAATGGGCCTAACAGGGGACCTGGATCTGTCCCTAGATAAAGGCTTGGAGGACTGGGCCTGCCTTTCTGCCCTGGCAAAGGTCCTTTCCAGCGCCCTATGGCGAGCTGCCTCATCCCTAGAGACAGAACTGGAGGGGCGCCTTGAAGAAAGGGATCTCTGAGGGGGAGCCCCCCTCCCCACCTCCTGATCCAAGGCCTCCTCTCTCCCAGTAGGGCCTGCCCCTTGCCCCTGGGGAATCTCCGCTCCCTCGTCCATGCCCCACTCACGTGTCTGACGAAAGGAGCAGGAATCGGCCTCCAAAGTCCCACCTGAGACCAGGGCCTGAAGCCTGTGGGGAGACCTAGGCTCAAGGCCTCTCACTAGGCCGCACTAGGCCCGTCAATAAGGCAAGGCCTCACGCACGTGGCAGCCTCCAAAATGGCCACCGGAACTCCGTGCGCGGGAGAAAAGGGCTGGAAATAATCACCAGCAGCCCAGCCAGGCTTCTAGCCGGCTTCACTTTAAATTGAGCAGGGAGAGCCGCTCTCCCCCCCTGCTCTGTCTCCCCGGCAACACAAACAAAGGAAGCCTGCAGCGAGGGGCCCCCTCCGGAGCGATCTGCACGCTGGAGCCTCGAGGCTTAAAGTTTCACTTTCACTTTCCTGCTGCAAAAACACAGCCTCTTCAAGTAGTTTGAACGAAGCAGTTTGAATGCTGCAAAAAAAACAGCCCCTTCAAGTAGTTTGAACGAAGCAGTTTGAATGGAACCGCACCCCCGCACCCAGGGACGGGCAAAGGTTCCTGGCCTGCGGAGGGGAGACTAGTGCCCCACTGGGCTCTCCCCCAGCCGCCCGAGGCAGAGATCTGTCCCTTGGGGCCGCAGCAGATCAATTTAGAATTTGAATTTAAAGTGCCCAATTAGCCAAATAGGAATCAGATTGAATAGAACTCACCCAAAAGGAGAAAACAAACAGAACCTATCCAACTACTCTACAGCTTGGACCAGGCTGAGAGAGAATCTGGGCTAGCAATGGACAGGCACCGGTATTTATAGATTTCCTCTCAGCCTTGGACCAATCAGGCTGTGATAAAACCCACGTGTGACCATTCCCTCCTCCCATTCTGGAAAATGACGCTGGATATGACATCCCCACTTTCAACCAGAAATTCCCTCCATTACCTGAAACGGTCTTGATAGGCATTGCCTCATACCACAATTGTGTTCTCATCCTCTGTGCCAGCTGTTTGCTGAAGCTGTAGCACAGGACAACAGGCCTGGTGCCATCAAATATGGGAACTGGAGATTCCCATAATGTAGCGGAAATGATACACTGCACAGTTCTGCTCCAGAGATTTCTATTAGACTTGTTTCTAGCATAAGCAGTTAGGATGACATTAATGCGTCACAACATTTCAGTATTGCAGACATAAATTTATGGGAAGGGTGATGCACTGTCCAGCCACTGCAGATTTTCAGCTATGGTTAATAGTGGAGAGACTCTACGGGAAGAGCTCTTTGTTAAGGAATATTCCTAGACAGTGTCAGATACAAAGAAGAGAGAAGTAAAAACAGATTACCAATTAGTGTATTAATTCAGAAAGTATGCAGATGTACCTTCACCCTGGAGGAGACGAGTGTTGTAACCTACAAGAAGCAATGCAGTTGCATTTCTGCTCCAGCTGCTTCTAAGTGCTGCAATATAAATTACTGAAGGCTGCAATCTACAAATTACAGAGGCAGTCCTGTAGCTTTCAATGTAGTTCTTTATCAAGAAGTGATTTGTTGTTCACAATTAGGAAGGAAAGAAGGAGGAGGGGGAGGAGGGAGGGAAGGAGGGAGGGAGGGAGGGATGAAGGAAGGAAGGAAGGAAGGAATCATATTAGAACATATACCCTACTAAATCAACAAAATATTCAAGAAAGCTGTGGAAGAAAAGTACTATTTTTAAGGACTCATCCAGGAACTAGGGAAAGCTGAAAATAAAAGATGGAATACCAGCTTCTAACAGCAAGGACCTCATATTTAATGCTTAGCAGAAGATTTTCACTGCTGGAGTGGCAAGAGAGTCTACAACAGACAAAATTGTGTCTTTTATCCAACCACTGAAAGAGGAGAATCTTCCTGCATGGTATCAGTAGACAGAAGATAAATACCACCAGATATAATAACCTAGAAATGTTTTCAGATTGTGTTGATACTAAATAGGGGTACTATTCCCTGACTGTTTTTTATGATATGAATAGATATTTAAAACCTGGGCTATTTCAGAAAGTATAAAGTGTCCATGAAAAAATAACCTGTTGCTGCTTTGTTTAAAAAAATAAGATACTATCCTGTTTCCCCCAAAATAAGACCTCCATGGATAATAAGCCCAATCAGGCTTTTGAGTGCATGCACTAAAATAAGCCCTCCCCAAAAATATTGCAACATAGCAGCAGCCTGCACCTCAAAAATAATAAAACCTCCCCAAAAATAAGGCCAACTGCTTATTTTGGGGGTCAAAAGAAAATAAGACCCTGTCTTATTTTCGCGGAAACACAGTAATTGGTGGCCCCAACAAAGAATATGAAATGGAATATAGAATTTTATGAAAGGAATTAAAAAAGGAAAAAAATCTGGGGTGCAACAAGGACTGAAGAAAACCCTTCAATATCACAACAGGATACAAATAAAAATAAAAAATTGAATACTCCAGAATAGCATTTAGCATTTAAACTTATATATCACTTCACAGTGCTTTACAGCCCGCTCTGAGCAATTTACAGTCTCAGCTTATTGCCCCAAACAATCTGAGTGCTCATAGAGTAGAAGATAGGATGTATTGTGGGACAGAGAATTAATAAGAATTAGAAACTAAATTTCTTTGGCCTATTTTAATAATCATGCCAGAACTTTTTGCATTCAGAAATGATGACAAGAGGTGAAGCCCTGGGAATGTATTGACAAGCAGGAACTCCAAGCAATGATCTCATGTATCAGGTCTATGGGCCTTCAGGCAGTTTTGCTTGTAGTTCTCGTGTGCACTAAATATTAGAGGAGGGCTATGAGGGCTTCATGAGGGCTTCAAAGCCCTCGTGAAAGAAAAGAAATTACTAGCAATGAGGAAGAAGCAAGGAAGCCAGAATCTCTCTATCTACACAACATAGAAAATGCATTTTCATCATCACAGTCATGTCAGTGGTTAAAGTGCTTCCAGGATTGTTTTCAATTACAGAATATAAAATATCAGGTCTCTTCATTCACCAGAAGTGGGGGGTATGGAAGGAAATATCTATAGCTATTTTATTAAAAAGAAGTTGCTAAGAAGGGTTTGCACTTAATATCTGCAGAGCAACTACTCTACTCTTAAGCCTTGGAGAAAGCCAAGCAAAAATTAAACGTGACTAAGTTTCATTTACAATAACAGAATCAAACTCTGTCTCAACTCATTAAGTTCTATTGATTTCCAATAGTTTAGCCAGGATTAATCTTTGCTAGTTTATATCCACTGTGCTGTAACACACAGTTTGAATACACTGTTTTTAATATCTGATTGTTGCTAGCTTACTGGTGCTGTTAATGAGTATGTAACAACTTTTGCAACTGTCGTATTTATTTTGAAGCACAAATTGAAAGATGAATCTAAATATTATTACCATCCTCCTCCTTGATGTAACAATGGTGTGTGTGTGTGTGTGTGTGTGTGTGTGTGTATGTGTGTGTGTGTGTGTGTGTGAGAGAGAGAGAGAGAGAGAGAGAGAGAGAGAGAGAGAGAGAGAGAGAGAGAATGAGAATGAGTGAGGGAAATTATCATCAGAATAGCATTGTGACAATGTAATGACAAACTCCCTCCATTGCTATAGAAATTGCTTTTTCTAGGATACAATTTCAAGGCTGGAGCCCTTCCAATACACTCAAAACTGTCACTTCCAAAGTCAAAGCAGCCAGTCCAAGATCCTCTAATTTTGTGCAAAGGCAAACAGATGTAATAATTACAGTTACAAGTACAATGGTTTAAAATATAGGTCCAATACTTAAGACCATGCTACTTGCTTTCCTCTCCATCCAGGCTGGTATTTTTTTCCCAGGACAATTTCATGATGCTCCTTTCTTGATACTATTTTTGGTTTTTATATTAGATTCGTGCTCAACAGTCCTCCAAACAGCTTTACAAATATAGAAGTGCCTTCTATAAAGTTAGACATGTGATCTACTTTAGATGTTGCTTTAATGCATCTCTAATATTTGCAGTATATGTTCCCAATTTCAATTCTAGAGCAATTACGCTGGTTGGGAATTATACCCAAACCTCCAGATATTGAGAAAATCTCATACAGCTTCTGCATATGGAATGAAAAAAAATATTGTTCTAAAATGGAATTATCCATCCATCCTTGCCATTCTGTGAACAAGGATTCCCTTCTCAGAACACCTACATATGATATTTATCTGTTCCTGAAATATTTCCTGAAAATCCTTTCTCCACCCCACCCCGCAAGCCTTATGTCTTACAACTTCTGAGACTCTAATTATTCTGTAACCTTAAAATATCTTCATGCAAATTTGCAGGATGAAAATTATATCAACTGGGACTTCACTGATTTTTTTAAAAAAATGGGATGAGGTCTACAAAAGTGCATCTCTCTTTTCATCACACTGTGGCCATCAAAGAAACAATATTCAGTTGCAATACAGAATCTGCTACATCCCAGCTAATGAATAGTCAACTAGAAGAAGATCATGGACAATTATTTTTATACATGGTAACTGCAATAAGGCTATCATATGCACAAGGATGGACGAATACAAAAGCACTCATAATGGAAGCATGGATTGTGACAATGGCTGAGTTTGCAGAAATAACTAAATTGACTTGCTTGGTTAAGTTGGGAATTACAATTACTTTTACAAAAGACAGAACACACTTTATGGACACTTTGCTGAAAATGGATAAAAATAAACTGATGATTTCAGGAAGTATTGATAAAAAAGGTCTGTTTATGGGAAGAAGGCAACCATGATGTGTAATTTCAGTGGGTGAAGATAGAAATTATTGAATTTGTAACCGCTGTAAAGAAGACCAGAAGTCCAGAATGATGAAATGTTTGTTTTAAAAGAAATAAAATTTTTGATTTTCGAAAAAGACCAGAAGTCACTTCTTTGGATATTTTTTTCTTTTGCTATCTTTTGCATTTTTATTTTCTTTTTCTTACTTTTTCTTTTATATTTTATATTTCTTTTATATTTTAAAAAAACCTATGTAAAATCTTCTTTTAATAAAAATTACTTTAAAAACAAAATCTGCTTCTGTCTCTTCCTACATAATTCAATCCTCATGGATATTCCGGTCAGGAAGTAAAATCTGCTTTGAGGAAAGGATAATTAAGAGCGAGTGAAGAATGTTTTGTGCATTTATTTCCAATCTGTCATTTCTCTTTTATGTATCTCCACTGCTTTTTTTTCAGTTTCTACCCACTCCCATCAGGATGCCAGGTACAGAGTTCTTCTTGGAAAGGAAGGTGTGATGATACGCATTAGACTGTAAACTCCTGAGGCAGAGACCTGAAGGCAAGAGCTTTCATTGAATATCAAATGCACAGATAATGTCTGTGCATCAGATCCTAATCACATGGTTTAGAATTAATATATCATGAAACTGGATGGGAATCGTGGAGCTGCAACCCAACACATTTGGCAATTGCAGGCAAGGGTAAAAAAAAAAATCAAGATGGCAGAAGCTCTACTAAATTTTACCTGCTTCACGACACAGATTAAAAACAACAAGCAGAGCTTCAAATGCATCATTGCAGCTTCCATCTTCTCTTTTTTGGACCACACACTGTAGACACATTCCTCATTACATGTTAAGGATGCCAAAAAGACAGAGAGCCAACCAGACAGTCACTGCAGATTCTAAACCAGCATTTGAGTGGCGGAATCTAAAGTGAAAAAAAAAAGTGGGGGGAGCTCTCGTTTGTTACTTTAATTTTCAGGAGGATATCAGGAAATTTTTCTGGTAGCTTCTACTTCTATGAGTTCTTTGAGGCTTGCAGCCACAGTTAGAGTTCCCTTCAATATCTCAGTAGGATGATATATCATAAATTAGCAGTATCAATGGTATTTGTAGAATGAGGGAGTTGCCTTGAAGAATACAATTGCTCCCATCCATTGCTTGGAATGCTATATTGTAATTACAAATATATTGGGGGAGGGCAAGGGAAACAAGATTAATAGTGACTTGTGGACAATGATTCCGTCCCGTCCCCCCAATGTTTTGCATGAATGCATGCATGTGTAACTATATATACCTGTATATATAATGGATGGTTATGTGAGAAAGAACTAAGGGGCTTAGGCAATCAGTTGTTGTCTAAGTAATAGCAATAGCAATAGCAGTTAGACTTATATACCGCTTCATAGGGCTTTCAGCCCTCTCTAAGCGGTTTACAGAGTCAGCATATTGCCTCCAACAACAATCCGGGTACTCATTTTACCCATCTCGGAAGGATGGAAGGCTGAGTCAACCCTGAGCTGGTGAGATTTGAACAGCCAAACTGCAGAACTGCAGTCAGCTGAAGTAGCCTGCAGTGCTGCATTTAACCACTGCGCCACCTCGGCAAACTTGGTTTGGTTTTTTCACTAGTTATCCCAAATAATGGAAGAACAGTGAAGATTGTAAACCTTTCTCAAAGGATGAAATAGTATGTTCAAAACAGTCAGTTGATTCAAGAGCAGGAACAGAAATCCAAGTTGCTATTATCTTGGTTCAGCCATCATTGTCCATTCACACACTAGTCATGAAGAGGCCTTAATAGGACTGCATAGTTTACCATAGTATTTCCTAATACTATGGGAGAGAGTATAGATTTGGCTCCCCAAAGATTACATTACTTTTGGCAATCAGGCATCCGCTCTTGGCAATGGTTTTGTCACCAGAAAATCCTTTCACTCCAGAACCATCTTTTGGTTAGCTTTGTACATGCTTCTGACACAAATACAGACAAATCTACAATATTATCATGGAACAAGTCTAACCTATATGTGACATTTTCAACATCTTCTTCTCCAGTTTTGTTTTCACATCCTTTTAAGATTTTCTTTCCTTCCTTTTATATATTGCTTTCCTGGCATGATGGGTAGTAATTCTAGGACACATTCACAAGCTGTGGCTCTTCTACTGTGCAAAGTGCAAATCCATCTCTCCAAAAGAACTTTTAGAAGCCGTACAAAAAGTTAACAAGTAACCTTTGGACTCTGGTGTCCAGCTCAGGTGCTAGTTCTACAGAGTAGAAAATTTACATGCAAATCCAATTTATTTTCAATAATCGTATAATTGAATTTTCAGGCCTTTAAACCTCAGCAGGTATAAAATTAGCACTAGCTTCCCCCAACAGAAAATGTGCTCCTCAATATTTTTTGCTGTTCCATGACTAATATTGAAAGAGGAAGAAAAGAGGTCTGCACTAACTTCTCCATATTCTGCAGCCAAAAATCAAAAGTTATTCATGCTCACATTTTGGGGTTTCTTTTCCCCACCCTAATTTATTCTACTGAAATCAACTGGAACAGAAGGAGATGCAGTTTGAGTGTTGGGGAGATGGCGGAAGAAAATATGCCATTCATGCCTAAGAGAAATAATGAAATGAACATACAGAAGGAGAAAGAGCAGTGTAGGTGGTTTGTCATTGTGATTATAGGTAACCTTGTAAAGCTTTCCCATTTCTAAGCTTTGTCAAACAGTAGCTCAAGCTCTCTAGATTGTCTCACTTGGAAATATAAACTTTGGAGCACAGTAGTGATTAGAGAGAATCAAGCTGAACACCATGAAGTCATTTTTGGTCTTGCCAAAATAAAGATGATTTAATTATTTATATACCTATTTCAGAAGATTATACTAGATGGCAAATCAGATATGAATATTATAAACTAAAGGTTCAAGCTGTTCTATTGCTATATATTTTCAGTGGCATAATCTTTTTTAAAAAAAACTGAAATGAGGGGTTGAATTTTCACTTCTTAAATATATAGCCCAAGGTCAAGTCACCAAAACCTTTGAGCCTTGGGTTCCTCTATATATAATAACAATAAACATGATTCAAGCTGAAAGCAATAATGCACTTTCACACTCCTAAATGATGTTTGCATAAAACAGAGAATATGGCTCTACACTGGAGCTTAAACATTTTAATTGAGGATAAATCTAGCCCTGTTATTAGCACTAACAATAGCACTTAGACCTATACAGTATACTGCTTCACAGTGCTTTACAGCTTCTCTAAGTGGTTGACAAAGTCAGCATACTACCCCCAACAATGTGGGTCCTCATTTTACCCCCTTGGAAGGATGGAAGGCTGAGTCAACCTTCAGACAGTGATAATCAAACTGCTGGTAGTGGACAAAGTCAGCCTGCAATACTGTGTTCTAATCACTGTGTCACCATGGCTAACTAAGTACATGAGTTCAGCATTAGTTGCTGGGGTAAATTACTGGATCCTCTCTCTCCCCCTCCCCCCCCCCCTCTCCCTCTTCTCTCAGCCTTACAGAAGTATGATTGGCAACTACCAGGCTAAATGAACTTTTAGCCTGACATAGAATAGAAATGTATATTATTGTTTTCTCATACTGCTCCATGATTTTGATTTCAATTTTTCATGATTTTTGTGTTTTTACACTGAGAGAACAAAGACTCCGATAAACAGCTCACTGCCTAATGCACCATCTCTCAGCTTCGGTAGGAGCAACTGAAGCCAAGTAGATGTTATGAAAACAGCCAGTTTGTTTGCTCAGTCTAAAAATGGAATGAAAACCCTAGTTTTATAGCAAAAGCATTGCATAGGTGAGAAGAGGCGATTCTCCTTCGCACCTTACCTTCCCCTGCTGCTTCATTTCTGATAATTTCTCTCCATCTTGCCTCAGAGTAGAACAGACAGAGAAAATGGAGATGCACACATTGGATACAGTTTAGATATGAATGGAGCAGACTGGGGGCTACTGTATACATTCATGAAAGCAAAGATAAAATATTTTGCCCTGGCTCTTAATAATTATCAGTATTTTACCTCAGATTAGTGCTGAATATGGAGGTTGTTGGCTGACAAAACTAGATAGTTATGCAGCTACGGCACAATGAAACCATAGAGAAAAACTATCCTATGGATAACAAATTATACATTCTTTGTCTGTGGGCCTGAGGCCACCCCACCCTTCAATCAGCACAGTAAAGCTGACTAAAGGAGATCATAAAATCAAGCCAAATAATCCTGGAACGCAACTTGTCCAGCTTCAACTTTATTGCAACAAACCTCCAATACGTTACATCAAGTGTCTTCTGCTTCACTGTCAAAAGCATGCCCTTCCTTTAGACTGCTTTTCAATATCTTTGGGTGAAGATGCTCCCTGGAGAACAGTTACTTGACCTCTATTCTGTGCCTGGAATATTTAGAGGGAATTGGCAGAAGAGAGGGTTGATGCTTATATATACATCACTGACCTGAATTTTACAGGCAGTGGGGAACAGTAGAAATGAAAAGGAGTAAATCAGAGCTTTGAGTTGAACAATGTGGCACCATTACCACTACTGATTGTCTTTCACATTGAATCAGTGACAGATTCAGTGCTGAAGTGGGAAGAAAACTCTCAGGAACTTCAGCATAAAGTCCCTTCCACAAGCACTCCTCAATAAGCAATGGACCTCTCCCCTTTACAACCCTGTCAGAATCACCTGCAAAAGCAGGCAAAACCATTCATATACAGGTAGTCCTTGACTTACAACCACAATTGAGCCCCAACATTTCTGTTATATTTGTTAAACGGAGCTTTGACCCATTTTATGACCTTTCTTGCCACAGTTGTTAAGTGAATCGCTGAAGTTGTTAAATTAGTAACATGGTTGTTAACTGAATCTGGCTTCCCCACTGACTTTAATTGTCAGAAGGTCTTAAAAGGTGACCACGTTACCCTAAGACAGTGGTCTCCAACCTCGGCAACTTTAAGACCTGTGGACTTCAACTCCCAGAGTTCCTCAGCCAGCTTTGCTGGCTGAAGAACTCTGGGAGTTGAAGTCCACAAGTCTTAAAGTTGCCGAGGTTGGAGACCACTGCCCTAAGACACTGCAACCGTCATAAACATGGATCAGTTGCCAAGTGATTGAATTTTGATCTCATGACCATGGTTGTAAGTGTGAAAAATGGTCATAAGTCACTTTTTTCAGTGCCACTATAACTTCAAACAGTCACTAAATGAACTGTTGTAAGTCAAGGGCTACCTGTATTAAGCAGGTCAAACAGAAAAAATGATTTTTTTAAAAAAAGGGTTAAATCAAGATTAAAGTCAAGAAACAAAATACAATTTGTACTAAACTGGGAGGTCAAATGCACAGATCATCCATTGCTTGCTTGCTTTAAATCTTGCCTTCCCCTAAGGAGTCCCAGAAGTGTACATGGAGATCTCTTCTTCATTTTCTCCCCAAAGAGCCTGACTGTTGAAATAGATTGGAGTGAGGGGGGAAATAGTTACTGTGAGTTTCCATGGTTGAGGATGAACTTAGGTTGCCCGATACTAGTTCAAAAATAGATTCCTTTGCTGAATTTTTTTAAAATGGATGTGAATGTTAAATGTACTTACTATTTCATCAGCTACTATCCTACTTGGTTATTATGCAACTTCCATTTCTTTCTGAAATTGGCTATTTTTCTTGTCTTTCAGTATAATGTCTTTCAGATTCTAAGTTATTCTGGCAATGTTACATTATAGTATTGTATAACAGTGTTAGCTGAATTTTAATCAGGATGTAGCTTTTTTCTAATCTTAGAGCATTTTTACTCTCTCTCCTTACTTGCCCTCATGCTTTCTACTCCAGTCTCCTGGCACCTAGAACATTTTTCTTCTCTTGTCATCCATTCCGCTGCTATCTTTAAAAGCATAATTAAAGCCTTTGCTTCCCATGAAGTATTTCCTACATTTGTTAATACTGGATTTCCATATCAAGGATAGAGAGAGATAGACAAACAGACACAGACACACATGCACACAATGATTGATTTTTCTGAAGTTATTAGTAGCATAGTTTTTATTTTCGAGAAACAGAATCTTCAAAAGCTGTGCGACAGCTGCTGCATATGACAGTTGATGTTAAATCTGGGGCTCCAAATTGGTAGTTACATTCCTTGTTAGCTCTCAACTAATGAAGTTACTTTAAGATTCTGTTTCTCGAAAATAAAAAACTATGCTAGTAATAACATCAGAAAAATCAACAAAGCCTCATCCTACTGTTCATCCTGCTGCTAGCAAACTTTCCATTCCATATCTTGCTTTATTATTACTTTTTCTGCCCTGTTGAGAACAGGCCCATGACATTTTCCCACCTGAGGCACAGAAGCATATGGCATCTTCTACCCAAAAATCAAACTATGTCATATCCAAAGCAGCATTGGGACCTAAGGCAAGGGAAAAAAAAAACCTTCACAAGCACCCTTCTCCTTCCTTGATAGTAGAAATACAGTAGCAATATGTTAAATAACTCAAAAAATGCTTCCTGCTCCATAATACCCCCAAAAAGCTGCCCGAGGCTCTTGTCTCATTCTGCCTATTGCTAAGACTGAAACTTTATCCTGCCATTATACATTACAATTACACATAGCTCATATGTATGGACTAAGCTGGTACTTTCATAATGAAACTTGCTTTATGGCTTGTAGATTTATTTCTCATATCTGAATTCCTTCTTTTCTCAAGGAGTAAATTTTGGTCTCAAACAAAACTGAAGGAAAAGGGGATGGGAAAGAGAAATTTCCTATCTGAGGAGAGACCACAACCTTAAATTCCCACATCTTATCCCAACCCTCATCTGTTTTACTCAATGGATCTCTTCCTGGCTAGCTTGGGATTTGATTTCCCCCCCTCCTCCCCATACGTGAATCTAGATAATTGATCTTCAATAAATATAACTGGTTCCAACTATCCTGTCATTTCCGGATGGCTGCACAAATGTAATACAATAAAAGGACCTAAATATATATTTTCTTCTCTTCCCTTTCTTAACCATTAGTGGCTCTTGAGCATTTGTGGGTGGGAATAGCATTCTACTGATTGTCTGATAAATGCCAGAAAAATAGACATTTTCAATACTGCTAACATTTTCCTTTTTTCATGGGTGCAGCGTGGGTACATTAAACAGTCACATTTGAAGAAAAAAAGTATTGTTGTTAGTATATGGGCTCTGCCACTGTGATGTACTACCTTATTTAAGGGGTAATCCAAATTTAAGTGTCATGTCTGTCTATTAGTTTTAGACTGATGTTTTACTAGAATCTTAAGCACTTCTACTTGGAACTGGGTACCAAATACATTTACTCAGAACTAGGGAATGCTGAACCAAGAAATCTAGTTTCATTATCAGACATGAATAGAACTCACTACACTTTTATGCACGCCCAATTGCCTCAAATCAATAGTAGTATGTGGCACAATGGCTATAAGATGACCTCAGAAACCTCCCTTAGTGCTCATCACAATTTCAGTGTGCTGGACATTTATTTATAAGTATTTTTATATCACCGAGCTCAATAAGCTGGGCACTGTTGGGATGTTCAAAACACATGAATACTCAACTTCCTTCTGACTCACGATTGCCATTCTGAAGGATGCAATGAAACTAGAACTGCAGAGGCTTTTGCTTAAATATCATAATTGTCATCAACTTCATTAATAACATTCGTTCGCTTACACTATTGTGATACAGCCCTTTACACTGGTGAAGTTAGTGAAACAAGGAGGTTGGAAACGTCTATATAGATTGTTGAGGAAAAAACAGGGCATCCTAGACTATACAGTTACCACTAGGTAGCAGAAAGTGGCAAGTCAGAATTTCACAGTGTCATTTGGGTATGAATTGGGATTCTGATGCAAGATGTATGACATTGCCAGTTTTGAGATAAGATGTCATTTTTGGACACTCTTGATAGGTGAAGGATTTTCTTCTCTGAACTAGAACCTAACTTTTTCAGAAGGTAGAAGATAGTATTATTTTTTTGTTTCATGGCTATTTTTAAAGAAACACATTTTTCTAGGTTTTTTTTTCATTGGTTTATTTGAAGGGCTGCACTGCGGTTTTTCTTTATTTCAGGGGTGCAGAGATAAACAGCTGGGTGGGATATGGAGTGGCAAAGATCCTTGATTCCCAGTTACATTAACAATGGTAATAGCATCATTACTGCCCCTTGAGAATTATACTGAAGAAATAAGTAATATGCAGATGGGGATTGTACGGAGGGATTATAGAATCAACGTTGGTACTTGAATCAAGTCCACGTGTTCCAATTTCTTGATTCTGAATATACAGCATTTCATGGATCCCATGATTCCAATAAAACACAAAATAGATTTAAGCTCCCTCCCTCTGAGGTCCTGTGGAGAGGAAAAAGGCGGTGCCACTTTTGCTGCATGGCATAACTAATTCTTGTAAAGTTAAAGGAAATTGGAAATGCTAATGCCAATTTCTGTTCAAAGGGGGGGTGGAGGAAAAAATGGAAAAAGAAATAAAAAGGGAGCGAGTATAAGGGGGAGAGAGAGATAAGGGAGGAAAACAACAGAGGAAATGACTAAGGAATGGGGAGATAGAACAATATATCATTTTTTCCTCCCTCCCCCCCTCCCGCTTGCTTATCCTGCCTTTTCCATGAGGAAGGCATGTACCCACTGTCCTCCCATTATTAAATGGCTGTGCAGCTAATTCTGGCTTGCTACTTTTCTCCGCTAGGTTCATCGAAAGGCCTGGGACTGGCATTGGTACTGGGCTTCCCTTTGCACTTCTGGCATGCATATTCCATGGCTCCTCTGTTGAGAAACATCTAAGACTCCCTCCCAGTCCTTCCTACTGAATCCTCACTCTGTTTTTAGAATGGGAAACCACAAGCTCCCTTTCTCTTTGCAAACAAACGGAGTCTTGAGGCAGAACAGTTGCCTCAGTCCTGGCACGCAGAAGCCTCGCTGAGCCTTTGCCCTCGTGCTATTCATATTATTTACAAGGCTTGCTATCACTAGCTCACCCAGGCAGCAACACAACAACACAAGTCAATCCTGAGCAACCTCATCTCCTGCTAAAATAAGTGGCCCATTTGAGACAGAGACACTTCTGTAGATTTACATTTATCCTAGTCATGGCATATGTAGCATTAAGGCGGCTTTAAGTTTTATCCAGGAATGTAAAGGAAATAGCCCAAGAGTCTCTCTTTTGTTCCTTTACATGAAGAATGTTTCTAGTGCTTATTAGGTTAAAAGGATTAGGGAGAAAGTATTTTAACTGTCAAGTGATGATGCTTCTGTCCCATAGAGCTACCTTCTCCAATCTCACCCTGCTCAAAAATGATGTATGGTAATTTTCATCATACTGACTTGCTGAATGGTGGGGCTATTATCAAAATTCACACCAAATTCACATTGCTTAATATATAAGTCAGCAATGGTTTCCTCTTATCTTCGCTACCAGTTCGGAACCGGGAGTGCACACATGTGTGCACATGCTTTGCTCATGCGTGGCACTTCTGTACATGTACAGAGCATCCATGATGACATCTGGGTGAGTGGGCGGAGTCTCCCACCACCGCTACGAGTTCGCCCAAACAGGGGCAAACCGGCAAAATACTACCTCTGAATAAATCATTTCTTTTCCTCAGCTCTTGCCTAAATAAACGTAGGACTCCACTATTATGTCATCAACTTAATTTCTTCTTCTTCTTCTCTGTAAGTAAATTATAAACCCAGCCTGTAAAGGAAGGTCAGATAGAAATAACCTGGACCAGAACATTCTAAGTAGTACCAACAACATTGGGGGATTCCCTTCCCCTGTGAATATGGGCATTCATTTCACTGAGTGAAGTGCTGTTGAATCAGGAAGCATTCCCTTCCTAATTTTGCACATGGATAACTTTGTATGGTGGCTGATTTGTCATAGTTTATTCTTTCTTATTATATTAATGCTGTTTTTAACTGATGTGACTTGTTGTGATTTAACAATATTTATTGTTGTATGGTAACGCTCTACAGGCTAGCTTGCCAGCAGTGAGTATAAATGTAATGATAAATAAATAAATGCTACCTTGGAAGAAAAGTAGAGAACCAGTGTGAGAATATATTGACAAAATCACAGTTCAGAATTGTGTGAGAGCATTTATTTTAATAGAGAACCTACAGCAACCCACCTGAATATATTTTATATTCATTCATTCTCTCTCTCTCTCTCTCTCACCCTCTCCCTCCCTCTTTCATTCTTCTCCTTCCTTCTCTCTCTCCATTCATATGCCACCTATTATCATGACTCTAAGTGTTGTAAGACATTTTGACAGTTTAGTTTAATATTATGATTAGAGGGGAGCTGAGAAGCAGGTAGTAAGGGAAGAGCACAGAGGGCAGGGAAAGGAAAGCTACCATTCTAATAGGAATATGCAGGGATTTATATATGGAGAGAAGTGGATTAGAAGGGAAGTAGAGAAAGACGGAGAAAGGATGGGGTGGTGTTGGGGGGGTCGATATAGGGAGATACAGGAAGGGAAAGAGAGACAAAAAGAAAAAAGGCAGAGCAAATGAGCTTTTGAGTGGGAGGGGTGGGGGGGAGTGAGAATGCAGAAGCAAACAAGCTGCAAGAAATTCTAAGGAAGTGAGAAAATAATTGCTACCCATTGTTATCTGTTAAGTTATTTCACTGTTTTTATTCATCACAAGGGGGAAGAGAACTTTCTGTGCCATTGGCAGAATTTCAAAAAAAAAAAAAACCAACCCAAACTCTTTAACAGGCCTGTATACTCTCCTGCCCTTTAAAAGACATAATTGCTATGAATGGTCTTCCTGTTACTCAATTCTCAACCCTGATAGGGAAAGCATCACTTCCCGATTTATTTATTTCAGCAATTTGGGATAGCTGAATGCTTGAAACTACGAAACACAGTGACTGCCTCTTCCACCACCACCCCTTTAGAAAAATTATCTAAAATATTTGAGCAACTCTTAGGGAGATTTGTCTTAGTCTTCCATTTGAACACTTATTTGGCTCATACATGTTTGATTTCATCTCTGTGATTGCACTGGATGTTCCCCAGATGATTTCTGGAGTTGGGAGTGTACAGCGAGTGTTGGTGGAGCAATTAAGAGAAAGCCGCAGCATCTATACGGCAAAGGGAGTTAACACAGAAGAACCTCCAAAGGTGAGAAAGATTTCAAAGATTATTTTAGATCAGTGAGACACTACACAGCAAAGTGAAATGAAATAAAAAGTGAGAACAGTGTTAGTGCAGCAACAGCAGCTTAAAAAGTCACGAGTATAAATACTTCTAACCTTTCTTAACACAAACAGCTTACTTCAGGGATGGATAAATCTGTCCTGTTCAATTGTACCTACTTATTAAAATAGGCATGAAGGTTCTTCCTCTTACTCAACACTATGATATTCATAACATTTGCATGAAGATTTGCATACAATGAAGGCATTTTGGTAAGCCGTTTTCGAAGCAATTCCCCCCAATAGATTGAATTATGTTCTGCATTTTCCCCAAATATTACGTGCTATTGCACACTATTATCTAACATCCCTATTTTTCTGTGCTTCTTTTTAGTTTTAAACTGTAATGTGTTGATTTAAGTGAGCGAGATCAATGTAGTTGAAGTCAGGCTCAAATTGAGTACGTTCACATAAATATTTGGAGGAAATTATATTTTTTTTTCCTGCTTTACTTCAAAAGCTCCAGTAAGATACCCTTTAGCACCAGTGTAGTTCTAAGACTTCGGCTCTTGAGAATAGCTTCCTTTAAGCTTTGAAGCACTGCATTTCCCATGATTTTCCTGCATTTCTGGCAAATAGTTGCTTGCAAAATTTCCACACATAAATCTCTCTCCTAAATATGTACATTAGGATTCCTGTATGTATTTGAGTTGGCAATGATTTTTTTTCTTTTACCATTCTCCTATATTTCACCTTCAGTTTTTTATTCTCCTTAACCCAATGGAATGAAAGAAAGTAAATGTGGAATATATGGACTCAGGATGCTTTGTTTATCTGTCAATCTATATTCCAGCAATAGAACTCTAAAAATAGGACAGAAATGTGGCTTTGTGGGAGAATCTGAAAACAACAACAACAACAAAGATTGGGTGTGAAAATGGGCCAGACCCAGGCTGGGTTGAGAGGTAGGGGAAAACAGTATGGGGGAAAAAAATCCCAATGTGTTGAGTAGTGACTTAGGATGCTGCTGGTTCCATTCTTAAACTATCCTCCCTCCACCCCTTCGATATAACCCAGGCTGGAGCTGCTATTAAGAAAAAAAATCCAGAAATTAGGCTCTGCAGGTTTTCCCTGCAGCCTTGGACCTGGATATCTGCGAGACCGCCTCCTGCTACATACCTCCCAACGGCCAATAAGAACTCACAGGCTGGGCCTCCTCCGGGTGCCGTCGACCGGACAATGCCGGCTGGCGGCCCTCGGGGTAGAGCCTTTTCTGTAGTTGCTCCGGCCTTGTGGAACGATCTACCCAAAGAGATCCGGACACTTCCCCACTCTCACGGCCTTCCAAAAAGCCACAAAATCTGGCTGTTCCGGCAGGCCTGGGCTGCTGACCCAGAATGAGGTCCAGCCCCCAGCTTAGTCAAGTGTATGGTGTTTTCCTTTAAATTGTTCTCATCTTTCCCTATTTTTAAATTATTTTGTTTTATCTTTGTATTTGTAAGCCGCCCAGAGTCCTACGGGATTGGGCGGCATATAAGTTTATTAAATTACGAATTACGAATTAATTTCCCACCTCAGTATTCTTTCCAACTAAGTCAGGGGGTCTAGAGAATATACTGGTAGTCCCCGACATAGCACCACAATTGAGCCCAAAATTTCTATTGCAAAGTGAAACATTTGTTAAGTGAATTTACCTCATTTCTTGTCACCATTGTTAAGTGAATCACTACAGTTCTTAGTGAGTAAACCTGGTTATACGTGAATCAGACTCCCCCATTGGCTTTGCTTGTCAAAGGCTGCAAAGGCGATTGCATGACTACCACCACCCACTCAGGACATTGCAGCCATCATAAATATGAGTCAGTTGCCAAGTGTCTGAATTCTGATCATGTGATATGGGGTGGATGCAATTGTCTTAAGTGTGAAAAGGTGTCATCAGGTCAGTTTTTCAATGCTGTTGTACTTTGAAAAGTCACTAACCAGAGGTGGGTTCCTGCAAGTTCTAACCTCTTCTATAGAAGAGGTTACACAAATCTACCGTGCCGTTTAGAACCGGTTCCAGCTCCCTCCCTCTCCCCGCCCGCACCATGCTTTCCCTGACTGCCACTCCTGATTGGCTAGCTCACCAATCGCCCGCCCGCCTCTAGAGTCCTATCTAAACCTTAAAGTCTTAAAGCTGTCAAGTTTGAACACCCTGGTTTTTTTTAAGGTTAGGAGTGCAAGGGTCTTGTAACTTGATAGTCTTTAAGACTTGCGTGCTTCAAATGCCAGAGTTTCTGAGCCAACATGTTTGGTTGCTAAGCAAGAGCGTTGTTAAGTGAGTTTCACCACATTTTACAAGTTGGCCATGCCCACCCAGTCACATGACTGCCAAGCCACTCCCACTCAGTCACATGGCTGGCAAGCCACGGCGACTGATCAAATGGCTGGCAAGCCACTCCCACAAAGCAGGCCACACCTACAGAAGAGGTTCTAAAAAATTTTGAAACCCACCACTGCACTAAACAAACCTCTGTAAGTCAAGTAACTTTCCAAAAACTGGAAAGAATGGGACCAAATTTAGCAGAGTGAGTGTCAGGATCAGAGGTGAGCTGCTCCTGGTTCTGCACAGTTTGGATGAACCGGTAGTGGCGGCAGCAGGAGGCTCTGCCCCCTGCCCGGTCACTTCTGTGCATGCACAGAAGTGTTGCAGGTGAACCAGTAGTAAAAATAATGGAAACCCACCACTGGTCAGGAAGGAATCTGGCAAAAAGAAAGAATGAGTTCAAAACAGGCCTGAGCTGGCTAAGAGTTGAGAGAAACAAATTTTCCCTCAGTGTGACCCTATGGATCCCTCAGAAAAGAAGCAAGGTACTGGCATTACTGTAATCTAAGCCTTTCTCCTTTTTTTCCCAATCCCTTGACTCGAAGCATAAGCAGCCTATGCTTTCCAACTGAATGTTTCCCAATGCACACATACATACAAAAGTAAAGCACTGTAACAAGGGATACGAGAAGAAAGGCAAAGGCATGTCCATGAACACCAGATGCAACACATCCTTCATTGCACAGATGCCTCTATGACGGCAGCCGGAAAAGGAATTGGGAAAGGATGGCAGAAGCTAAGCTCTGTGTGCTTCTCTACCTTGTTTTCATAATTTTTGGCAAACACACCATTCTCTGTAGCAAGTGCACCTGCTTTATTGTATACTGTTTATTCCCCATCATAAAGACAATAGGAGCTGTAATTTGAGCAGTTGAACAACCTATAATCAAGAAGGAAAACAACCCAAACCACCACAATCTCATCTTTAGAAGAAGGAAGAATGAACATGGTGGGTCTCACTTGTCAGATTTGGATCACAGTCCTGGGCACATATTTTTCGGAAGTCAGATTGAGTTAACAGAGGCTCACTTCAGAATGTATACAGCATTGAATCCTTTGGAATTTTTGTTCTCACAATTTCCTTCCTTCCTGAATGGCATACATAATCAAACAAAAAACTCTTTTGTTTTTGCATATAATCAAATAATATTTTTTAAAAACAATAGAAATTTTTAAAAACCTTATAACTATTTTAAAAGCACCATAAAGGAAGTGGTTTGTATTTTAGTTTTTTTCCTGAAATCCAGACTTCTGCTAAAGCACATGGAAGTCGTGGCTAAAGGGACTTTTGCCCAGCTTCAGCTGGTGCCCCAATTATGATCCAACTTGGACCAGTGTGCCTTAATATCTGTAAATCGTACTCTAATTGCAACCAGATTGGATTATTGTCATATGTAGAACTGCCTGTGGGGATGACCAAAGTGTGGTAGTAGGGACGTCTGGGTGTAGCAGTGGGTGAACTAAGATGTGTCTAAGGACCAAAGCTGACACTATGGTGAAGACCAATGGCAGGCAACAAGCCCAAGCCAAGGAACCTCTCCAGAGAAGACCTGTCAAGAGATTGTCCACTTGTATTCCATTCATCTGCTCTTCATGAAGATATTGCAGGACTATGTGAACGTATGAGTACGAATGCTGGCACACTTGGAAAAGACATCATGCTCATAGCTGCTGTAATGGCTATAAGGACACTAATTTCACTAAGCCCCATTTTCTAAAGCCTTTTAGAATTACAACTATTGTAACGCTAAAAGAGATCTGAGCAGCAGGTCTAAATAAAATCAACTGATGAGTGATCCTGTATTCTAGAACAAAGTATCAATTAACAATTTATTTAAAGAACTTAAGATTATTAACAAAATGCTTGCTACAATTCAGTCTAAGAAAGTTTTAAATGGAGTAAGGAAAGGAAAAGAGTCCTTGCAGATTTTACTCTGCTAGTTGTTGTTGACTATATGGGTGGTGCTCATCTCCATTTCCAGGGCATGAGCCAGTGCTGTCAAAAGATATTCCACAGTCATATGGCCAGCATGATGTTATGGAGCACTGTTTCATCCCCACCAAAGTGGTACCTATTTATCTACTCACATTGCATGCTTTCAAACTACTAGGTGGGCAGTAGCTAGGTGAAGACAGGTAAGAGATCGCTGGAATAATAAGTTTGAAATGTTAGAGCTTTTGTTAAGGGCTTTTGAAATTAAATAATAGAATAATACCTTTATAGGAATGCAAAACGTTAGATTTCAGTGGAAAGAGAAGGAGGAAGGGAGGGAGGGAGAAATTTGAAACAGACTGAAGAGTACTAGAGGAGATCAAAGACTTGCGGACTACAGAATGACAACAAAAAAGAAAGAAACACCATTCCTTTTTACTTTTGTACTTGATGAATGGCTGTTACTAGAAAAGCAGTGAATCTTACGGAAATGACAAAGGCATTATATTTGAGACATTTTAAGGGAACTTTAAGGAATTGGGGAAAAATTCACAGCATCCATATCTTCTTATGTGAGTGTATGAAAAAATGTGAAAAAGATCTTGAAGAAAGACAAAACATGAGATAGAAATAATATGAGTACTATAAAATACATAAGGAGGGCAGGGACATTATGGATAATATATAAAACTATGCATTGTGCAGAGAATGTATTTTTCACTGTCTCTTAAGATTAAAAGTTTGGGTCACCTAATAATTTGGATGGTGGGAGGATCAGGACAGATCAAGGGAAATATTTCTTCACCTTGCACAAAATTAAGCTATGGAATTTGTGAAAAGAACCGTGAGGGTCTCTAACTTGGATGGCTTTGATAAAAGATCAAATTAATTCACAAAAGTGAGCACTCCCTTTGAAATAATGGACTAGGGCACAGGAATAGAAAGTGCAGAAAATTGAATGACATAAACATTTCTTCTGATCCAGCAATATTTTTCCTCATTTTTTTTCAGTCTTTTTAAGAAGAGACTGGACAGCCACTTGTCTGAAATGATATAGAGTTTCCTGCTTGACAGGGGGTTGGCTTAGAAGACCTCCAAAGTCCCTTCCACTCTAACCTGATGGATGGATGGATAGATGGATGGATGGATGGATGATGGATGATGGATGGATGGATGACGATATCCAAGTCCTATATTTTCATGGATGGCAGAAAAAGTAGTTCTATTGGTTAATGTTTTCATCATTTGGAAAAATTGCATGTCTGGTTTTGTTGGAAGTTTCCAAGGATTGAGTCTTCCAGTATGAAGATTTTCAAAGATTTTCAATTTATATGGTTGTCAAACATAGTTTATTTACCATGCATAGAACAATGCTGTTAGTCATAATGATTTAGCAGCATGACCCATAACTGAAGATGATTTAAAGCATCAACTTGAAATCTTTCATTTTAATCATCTGTTCTCTTATAGTTGCTATACAGTTATATATTTTTCAAAGTAATGACATTATGGTTGCTAATACATTCACACTAATTAGGCACATTTGATAACAGTGTTGTTTACATGCATCTAGCCTAATATTTTATGTTACTATTATTTGGCATTTTAATGTAGTTATTAAAAGATTAAAAGCTGTTGCTTGAAACATCAGAACTATTCTGAGCAGAGATTAAATGGGCAGGCCATTGGTTTTATGACTCACAAAATGTTATATTTATAATAATAAATGATAAATCATAAAATGCTTACAATGATTCAAAAATTAGTGGGCAACTTTGCCAATCCTTTCCAATAGCTGAACAGATATTTGCTACCCCACAATATCATTATTAGTGAAAATGTATCATCAGTTTTAAGCTTTGAATTTATCTGCCCATATGTATAGAAAAGAAGCCTTTCACTCTGTGATATCATTATTTCAGAACCTAGAAATTGATGATCATATCAAAAGAGTTGAGAATGATACTATAATGTTACTGTTGCCTGATGTGGATACATTCAGCCCATAGTTATTTTTTGCCGAATGGTATCAGCTCTGTTTAAAAATGTTGTTTCTACAGTTTTGATGCACATCAAGTGGAAAAGAGCCAAAGTCATCCAGAACTGAAAACCCTCTGTGGTTCACTTCTCTCACACCCAGCTCTCTCCCTCTATATCACAAGGTTCCTGTGAAGATAACATAAGAATAAAATAGAATGGAATGGAATAGGAATGGGAATAGGATAGAATTGAAAGATACCATGGAGGTCTAGTCCAATCCACTGCTTAGGCAGGAAACCCTACACCACTTCAGACAAATAGTTATCCACATCTTCATAAAAACTTCCAGTGTTGGAGCATTTACAACTTATAGAGGCAAGTTGTTCCACTGATTCATTATTCTAACTGTCAGGAAATTTCTCCTTAGTTTTAAGTTGCTTGTCTCTTTGATTAGTTTCCACCAATTGCTTCTTGTCCTACCCTCAGGTGCTGAGATGAGATGAGGAGAAGCTCTGTATCAAAATATAACTGTTAATCAGACCCTTACTTATCAACTATTGAGCTTATTTCGCTGAGTTAATGGAAACTTGTTCCACCTTATTTGAACTTCCTCAGTAGCAATCAGAGAATGACAACAGAAAAATGGTAGGATCGTGGCCAGGAAGAGTAAAAGAAGGACTGAAAGCAAAAGAATTCAATTGAACTGAGAGTAAAAGACTTCAACTGAGTTTCAGCCTTATTGGAGCAAGCATTTAATTCTCTTGAAAGTCTTGCAATTGTTGACTGTACTTTTACCACCCCAGGAAGCCAGATGGGCCCTGCTCAAGGCCTCAACAAAGCCAGATGTGGAAGGCAAGATTCAGAGAAACCTGCCAAACACTGAAGCAAATAGAGCAGGCCATAATGCATCAGAAGCAGAGAGTGACAAATACACTACTGAAAGGTGCTTGTAATCTCTCCGGATGATCTCCTTGGTTCAGGAGAGCAAAACAAGGAAACGTTTTATGACAAAAGGATCTTTTAATACCAGTGGAGAGGAATTATCTAGAATTTCTTCTGCATTCCATAAACTTAATAAGTAAAATACAAGCAAGAACTGAGTAAGAGGAAGGTAGTTATAAACATAGGAAGCAGAGAGAAGGATGATTCAAGCATATTGATTAGGTACAAGAAGGCAAACTATAGTGGTGAATATGAAGTTGGCGAAGCGCTGCAACTCCTAATATAGAAAAAGATGTGTCACTGATGAGCAGTTCCTAGACATTAAGGAAGGACAAAATACTAAGTTTGTTTTGCATCATTCCCCAATTTTAAAGCATTATATAGTTTTGCACATTATTTGTGACTATGCTTAATATGCTATTGTTCATCATATTAATGCTATTAATTAATTGTTAATTAATGTTGATGTCAATGAGATCGTAAGTTCTTGGGAAGACTCCAGTGCATATGAAAGCCAATGCCAGTTAAAGAATTAGCAGCAGTGACTTCATATTACAATATTAACACAATTGCTAATAATATTATTATGGCTGAGGCATTCATGGTTGCCAAATTACAACCTAGAGAATTACACTCTTATCTCCTGTCCTAACAGCCATTACTCCCAAAGTGTCATCCATCCTCTTGTTTGCCAGTTGAAATAAACCAAATTCCCAGTCGTGAAGAGTCAAATGAGCTGTGGAATTAATGTTTTCATTTGGTATCTGAAGACTCTAGGCATGAGCTTGGGCTCAATGATCTCCAAGATCCCTTCCATGCTTTACATTACATTCTTTTAAAATAATTTCATCCAATACTCTAGCAAGTAATCTGAACAACCTATATCTTCTTCTTTCCATTCTCATCAATAGAATGTATGCCTGTAGATGTGTCTTCTTAGGGATCCCATTGCTTCTATGTTTTATGGGATGTGTAATCCAAAGCCAATGTGATCACTGACAGCAGCTTTTCAAATGTATGTCAAAGTCCATCCAGTTGACTTGAGTACAAAAGCTCTGAATGGATGCGCAAGCTAATATTTCACAGACTCCCTGAAAGCTGAAGTTGCCACAGGCTAAATTGGCCTTGAGAGCAAGCTTTTACCTGGCATCTAAAGGGATCTGCTGATGGCGTCATTGGCCACAGCATTTAACCTGAGTTATTCAAAATAGATGGCAATTGAAAGGTCACAGCATGCAGTGGAGTTTACCGCTGAGAAGCAAGCCCAGCATGAACAGTCTGCAGGAGAACTCAGTTGTGTTCTGCCATTATCTGCCAAATTGTTATTATTTATACCATCAGTGTGCTTGGTGATTTTGTCAAAAAAGCAAGAAAAAAAAGAAGATAACTTGCTTGAAGCAGCTGAAATTCAGCTTCGGGGTTTGGGAGACAGGAGATAGAATAAGAGGACAGGAGACAAGAACGGCAGCCAAGAATATGTTATGTCTTTATGCTTAGGAATTCACCTCAAGCCTAAGATCCTTTTTGTACCATGAAAGGGAAAAGTTCAAAGATGGAAAATAGTAATTCCAGCCTGAAACAAGGTCCCTGACCATAATACTAATAATACTAATACTACTAATAATGATGATGATGATGATGATGATGATGATGATGATGCACCACACTGCATTTTGCCAGCATTATATTTATAGTTTTGCTTCAAAATAAGCAATTTCTGCTACTTTCCTGCCCAGGTTCGCCTGGTGCACCAATTGCAACCCTATCTGGACAGGGAGGCACTTCAGATAGTCCCCAAGACTGCACTATTGTAATGCGCTTTACATGGGCTGCCCTTGAAAAGTGTTCGAAGACTTCAGCTAGTCCAAAATGCAGCCGAGCGAGCTATTGTGGGTGCACCTAGGTACACCCACATTACACCTATCCTCCGCGAGCTGCACTGGCTGCCTATTGGTCTCCGGACTCACTTCAAGGTGCTAGTTGTTACTTATAAAGCCCTACATGGCATTGGACCTGGATACCTGAGAGACCGCCTCCTGCCAATTACCTCCCCAAAACCAATTCGATTGCACAGGCTTGGCCTTCTCCGCTTCCATCTGCCAGCCAATGCCGGCTGGCGACCCCCAGGGGAGAGCCTTCTCTGTTGCTGCTCCAGCCCTCTGGAACGAGCTCCCCATGGAGATCCGGACCCTTACTACCCTCCCGGTCTTCCGTAAAGCTACTAAGTCCTGGATGTTCCGGCAGGCTGGGGGCTGTTAAAGCTCCCAGCCCCGTCTTAATTGTGACTGTTGTGGATTTTAAAATTGTATTGTCTTATTTATTCCCTCCCATGTTTATTGTGAGCCGCCCAGAGTCCTTCGGGAGTGGGCGGCATACAAAACCAATAAACTCAAACTCAACTCAATGAGGACCCGGATTGTTGTTGGGGGCAATATGCTGACTCTGTAAACCACTAGAGAGGGCTGAAAGCCCTATGAAGCGGTATATAAGTCTAACTGGTATTGCTATTACTATAACTCAAAGAACACAAATAGAAAGTAGAATAAGTGTCCTTCTCTGTGGACAACCTAACTCCATTCATACATTAAAAGTAAAGGTAATGGTTCCCCTCGCACATATGTGCTAGTCTATCCCAACCCTGGGGAGGGGGAGGTGCTCATCTCTGTTTCAAAGCCAAGAGCCAGTGCTATCCGAAGACGTCTCCATGGTCATGTGGCCAGATTGACTAAATGCCAAAGGTACACAGAGCGCTGTTACCTTCCCACCAAAGGTGGGTCCTATTTTTCTACTTGCATTTTTATGTGCTTTTGAACTGCTAGGTTGGCAGAAGCTGGGACAAGTAATGGGAGCTCACTCCATTATGCGGCACTAGGGATTCAAACTGACAACCTTTCTGATCGACAAGCTCAGCATCTTAGCCACTGCGCCACCGCGTCCCTAGTCGTGCTTTATATCTATTAAAATATAGGGTCACACAGAAGGAAAATGGGGTTGTATCTTAACCTAATCGAGTTGACTAGAGTGATCTGCAGGAGACTTTTTTTTTTTTAACTTATGCACATCTGGTATGTGAACTCAATCCAAGCATTCTTTATGCTTGGGAACCCTGATCAGGCAGGCTTCTCAGGCATGTGGTTTTTACTTTTTTTGGAGAAAACACATATAGAAGCCTACTGAAGATGTTTTCAATGTGCCTTGGCCAGATACTTCAGCAACAGGGCCATGCATGAAAGATACTGGTCCTGGATACATGAATTCTTACAGCTATTCCTGATTTTTTTTCCCTGACAAATGCCTGAATGGAGGTAAGAACAGAACAATCTACTCTACTGCTAACATCTAATCAAGCCTTGAAATATTCAGTATGCCTTTATTTATTGATTTTAAAGTTCTACAGCCACACTCTAAGCATTAGTCACAGTGTGTGCACAAGACAAAAACTTGGGAGTAATTATTATTTTGCAAACACTGAATGGAGGGTCCTTATGGATAGCAGCAAATTTTCATTCTCCAACAGTTTAAAAGTGTGGCTAGGAGTATTTTGAAGGGGACGGATTCAAAGGTTACAAGTTCTATTTTATATTTTTACCTAAGTGCCTTTCCCTATCTTGATTTTTTTTAAAGTTATTGGGTGGGTGAAATGTAAAACATCAATCTGCTAAGTAAGAGGCAGATGAACTTGCTGCTCAGCAACCATCCTCTGCCAATCTGGCAATGTATTTATTAATTGATAGTATACTAGTAATTTATAAGCTTGTTTATAAAAGTTCCTGAACCAACTGCCTATTTTACTCCATGGCCTCAAATCCTGGGAATTTAGCATAAATGCAGAGACATTCAGATGAATTACAAGAATATAGTTTTACAAACTTGTGAGAGCTAGGAGAATGTTCAATTATGCTCTTGATTAATACAGCTTTTCCTCATCTAGTGGTCCATCAGAATGGAACTGAAGCCAGTAGTGAATACACTTTTGTTTTCTTTCTCCATCAATCTCTTTCTTCTCATCCAGGTCAGAAACAATTGCTTCTGTGCCTACTGCTGAGAATGGCATAGATAGAACTGCTTCAGCTGGAGAACATTCTTCCTATAAATATCCTACAATTCCATCAGACTCACACCAATGTTGAATAAGTGACTTGAGCCAAACTGTACCATGTGATCATTAAGTCACACAATTGGGTCTTAAGATCCTGCACAAGGCTGCACAGCAAAAAAATGAGACAAAAACTTAGAAAGCTACTAAAGTAGGTAGACCTATGGAGTAATTCATTATAAGGCAGCAGCATCTGACTTTCACGGCATATATAAGTCACAATTTTTTTCTAAAGATCTTAAGGTTTTACTACATTAGCTACCCCAAAAATTTGAAGCATTGTGTAAGATGTAGATCTGCATTGAAAAATCAGGAATTGATTCAAACATATCATTCATCTCTAGGAAAACTTGAGGATATCAAATTTACATAAACAGATTAATTCAAAACACATTTTACATTTATGTCAGTGACCTGTGATCCATTCCCAGAGATCCAAATGGATTCAACCGTGCTATTCCATTAAATGAGCCTTGAAAATCTGGTTCTGTGTTAGATCAGCTATGGATCTACCTGGAATGGGTTATATTTTGTATGTTTCTGATAGGTTTGTTCATCCTGGCAACAGCTATCTATTATTTAATTATTTTATTAAACTAATGCAACAGGCTTGATTATTTATTTATTTTTAACCAACCTGCCAATTGGAGTAAATATGAGTTGGGCAACCATATAAATTTAAAGTATAAACCAATATAAATTTTGCTTCCAGTGCCAACAATTAGTGTTACAAACTAATGTGTCAACAAGATCAACAACAAAGCACTGCTACGGCAACGATCTCAGTTTATATTGCTAAGTATCACCTAACAAATCTAAACCTCACATTAATTTGGATGGTAAAGCGTATCCAGATAGCTGGGTCTTGAGAACTCCAGCTTGTCTTTCAAAGGTGATTCTCAAGCACATATTCAACTTCTGATTGTTTATACCAGTGGTTCTCAACCTGTGGGTCGGGACCTCTTTGGGGGTCGAATGACCCTTTCACAGGGGTCACCTAAGACCATCGGAAAACACATATTTTCAATAGGTCTTCGGAACCGAGACACCAATTTTATGGTTGGGGGTCACCACAGCATGAGGAACTGTATTAAAGGGTCGCGGCACTGGGAAGGTTGAGAACCACTGGTTTATACCTCCAGATACATGAATAGGACATCACTCATGAACTGCCAAGGCCTGCACCTAATAAAGGGTATTTTAAGTGGCCTGCTGTCCTTCTCCAAATGCACTGCAGACTTACACAGCATAATGAACATGTGTCCCCTCTTTCCTTATCAAACACAAAACAAAATGCTGCTTGATTGAGAAAGTCGGAAGGGGTGTGTGCTCCGCAGGGGTGAAGAGTAGGGCATAGAAGCCAGATGTAGACAAGAAGGAAGGAAGAGAAAAGATAGATCTCTGGATTGCATGTAGATTGTATGTCCTCTCCCCTGTACATCACAGCTCCATACAAAAGCTGCTAAGGAAGACTGGAAAGCAACCCCTGGATGAAGCACCCTTTCAGCAGGCAATATGTAAAGAGTAGATCCCCTCCAATGTGCCTTTGCATGGAAAGCAAACAGGAAAAGGAAAAGGAGAGGGAAAATCCAAAAAGAGAAGATTCTCTTACCTCAAATGCCGTGCTTTGAACATCAAATTGTGAAAAGGCTATGCCAGGTAAATCCGTGTTCCTTCTGAGCTTTGGAAGAGAAGGATATTTAATCACATTTAGGTACGATCTGTGACTTGTTGATCTGGCTCTTTGATGGCCCGGTGCTCCAATGGATTCATTGCTGAGCTCTTCGTCTCCTGCAAGAGAGGAAAGGGGGAAGAAAAAGCCTGAGAGTTGGAGGATATTCACTTCTTTCTTAGGTTTCCAATGGCAACAGGATATGCCACAAATGAATAGTGAGTGCATTTGAATGCATGTATGTGTGTGAGAGAGAAGCGGAGGGGAGGCGAGAGAATGAGAGAGGGGCACACAGCTGCTGAATCCACAGGCAGTGTAACCTAGCAGGGTATCATGGAAAGAGACAAGGAATGCAAGAACAGAAAGACCTAGAGAAGCCAAGAGATGAAGCTTACAAAGAGTTCACAGTACAGCACATTTGGAAAAATTATTACTCCCTACCTTGCATTCCTTTTAAGTAGGAGGACATCTAGTTAATCTCTATTCTTTATTATTATATTCAGCCACAATGAATTATTCCCAGCCATTTCCACAGCTGTGGAAGCAGAGCTTAAATTGTCCAGTTAGCTTCATATCAGATAGCAGGCCAATCTGCAAAGTGAAGCCAAAATATCTATTTGGCAGATTTTATTTTGTTAAAATCAAGAACTACAGCATTGCATGGTTCTTTTCCTTGTTATTCTCGGTGCTTAACTGATCCCTGAATGAGTCTTCCCTTTTGGTCAGTGTCAAATCGAGGATAGTAGATCTTTCTGTGCTTTCCTTCATCCTCTGAAGGAAAAAGTTGTCAGCAAAACAAATCAAGAAATTCCTAGAAAGATCGTATTGTGAGAGTTTGTTTCCTAACATATGGTAGGTTAATTAAACCCTTCAACACCGTTACTACATGATTCTTTGAAAGAGAAAAGGGTTGCTTTTGGAAAGATCATCTGGATCTTCTCCTTAGCTATGGAAACAATCATAGGTAAAGGTTCTCCTCGCACATATGTGCTAGTTGTTCCTGACTCTAGGGGGCAGTGCTCATCTCTGTTTCAAAGCTGAAGAGCCAGTGCTTTCGGAAGACATTTCTGTGGTCATGTGGCTGGCATGAGTAACCGCCAAAGGTGCACAGAACGCTGTTACCTTCTCACCAGGTGGTTCCTATTTTTCTACTTGCATTTCTACATGCTTTCGAACTGCTAGGTTGGCAGAAGTGGAAACAATCATAGACAGCAACAATAGTACTGTTTTGTTGGGTTTTCAACTTATTTTAACATAGATGGCTTCTATATAAATGTTGCCAAGCTCTTTCACTTGAAAGTCTATGCAACTATAATTACTAACAGAAAGAAATATATGTAGCTCCTGGTTACATATATGCACTGGTGATGTTACCTGGTTGAGTAATGAAACATCTGCAAGCAAACAAGCACACTCAAAGAAACCAAAGAATCCAGAGGTATGCTTACTGTTACTGCAAAGTAAAATCCCACATCCCCTTCTATTGCATCTATTTCTTTTGAATAAATTACATTTTTCAATTGCTTTATCTAACCAACAGAGTTCATCCCATACTATTATATTAAATTTCCATTGTTGTAGGAAGATTTGTTTATTTCCCACATTGTAAGTGTTATATAATAGATCACAAAAACTGTGAACTTTCTGAACGAGTGTTTTTCCTTTTTATTAGGTTTTCCTTTCCTATTTATTAAGTTTATTATCTATTTTATTCATGAGCTCAAGATGGGATACTCCCATCTCCTATTTTCCACTCCAAGGCAAACATATAAGGTAGGTTGGGCTAAGAGAGTCCAAAGTTTGTCCAAAGTTACCTCATGAGCTTCTATGACTTAGAATGGGTCATTGTGTCAAGGTCTCTCAGAGTGTCATTTTTATAGAGATAAACATATCCTATTACATCAACATTCCCATGTATTATTATTTATTTATTTATTTCCTCTCTCCCCCCCTTTCTCATTTGTTCATTCATCCATCCATCCATTATTAGCAACTGCAACCAAACAACTCTTGAAAGATTAATCATTCAATACATTAAAGTGTCCACAATATATAATATTAATTATACAAAAATAAAAGTGAAAAACTAGACAACAAAATCCAGTAAAATAATTGTTGCAAGGTCTTTATGTTCCAGTTAAGGCTACAACAGCTGCACTAGTTAAAGCTGGAGGAAACCTGTCCCCCAGCTGTGAGTCCAGGAGAACCCCAAGTTGTGACCTTACTGTTCATGAACAATGTCTCACCTCATTTCCTCCCATTAAAAAACCTACTGGAGATAAAAGCCATGATGGACATACAATAACTCCTTTCTGTTTGGATTCAGCTTTAGCCTGTTTACAATGCCCAAGTAATGAAATCTTATTTCAGAGTTTTCATTCTCAACATCAAAGAGGTTCATTTTAAAGTTCTCCTGATCAAACTCACTATGCTTCAGCCAGATATACTGTATGTTTGCCAATTATGTTGAACTGAAATACATTATGTGCCCAACATTTATTCTGAAAATTTACACAGCTCTTCATCTTAAATTCATAACTCTAGATAGTAAACAGTCCAAACAAAAATAATGTAAAACCCATAGCCAATTAAAATAATATAATGCAAGAAAACAAATAGCCAAGATACTACCTACCAATTCCATAAAAATAAACAAAATGAATGTATATTGAGCCATCCTAACATTCTGATTCTCCCCTTAAGAACAGAACCAAGTTTTAACAGTCTTTCAGAAGGCCAAGAAAGTGGGGGCCATCCTACTCTCAGGGGAGAGGAGCTTTTCTGAAGTCCAACATTGTAACAGAGGAGACACATCAGGATTCTGCAAGATGGCACTGTTTGGAATAAAAGGGACCCCAAAGGGGACCTACCAAATTCAATGCAGTGGAACCCATGGAAAACAATTCTATAGGTACCTGGGTCCCATTTGCTACAGGCTTCCAATGCAGCTCATATGACAAGGCTTTTGCATAGGTAAACATTGCAACTAGATACTCTTTGATTTAAAATTAGCTTTTATTTTAAGAAGATTTACCTACTGTATATACTCGAGTATAAGCCTAGTTTTTCAGCCCACTTTTTGGGCTGAAAAAAGCCGCCTCGGCTTATACTCGAGTCAGTGAAAAATTTGCCCGAAATGGAGGAGAAAAAGGGGCGGGGCCATGCCGCTGGGTGACACTCGTGAATGGCCCAGTGCCCCTGTGAGTTTCCCCTCCCTCTGTGTCAGTTTGCCGCGCAGCGCGCACCGCACCATCCCCCCTCCTCACGTTCTAATGTAATGCAGGGCTGTCTTACGATTCCCCTTCCTCCCCTCCTGCCGCTCTGCAACGATGTCCCACCTCCTCCTTGTTATGGCAAGCAGCCACATAGCGATGTCCCACCTCCTCTGGTACAGTGATCCAATGATAGGAATCACTGTGCCGTGTGTCATAGGAGGCGGGACATCGCTCCCGCGGCTGCACGGGACATCATCATCACAGCGGGACATCAGCATCATGAGGTGAGTGAAGTATTTCATTGAATACACCGCTAGTTTACTGTTTTCTTTGAAATAAATATTCAAAAACATTATTGGTATCTATTTTTATTTTTGAAATTTACCGGTAGCTGCTGCATTTCCTACCCTAGGCTTATACTCGAGTCAATAACTTTTCCAGTTTTTTTGTGGTAAAATTAGGTGCCTCGGCTTATATTCGGGTCGGTCTATACTCGAGTATATACGGTAATTTTAAAAAATTTTAAAACATAAAAGAAAAAGTATGAAATGGAAATATAAGAGGGCAAAAAATGTGAAAGATAACAAAAAAGAAAGAAAGGGATACCAAAAGAATGACTTCCACCTTTCTTTGCAGCAGTTACAAGCATAGTAATTACTATCTCCACCCTGCCAAATTAATATCATGGTTCCCTTCTTCCTGTAAACAAACCTGGTAAAGCAATAAATTCCCAAATCTCCAGTTGATTTTTAATATTTTTCAATAAAAACATCCATACAGGGTCTATGTCTTTTATAAAAGCAATTATAGTTCCCTCCTTAACCAAACAAGTTAATTTAGCCATTTCTGCAAACTCAGCCATATTCATGATCCATTTCTCCATTATGGATCTTTCTGTATTCTTCCATCTTGGCAACTCTGATCATCCAGGTAATTCAAACCATGGCTCCAAAACTCAAATCAGCACTACCCGCACAATTAATAACAAACCTGCAGCATTCTTTCCCTTTCCAATCCTCTTTCATGGACTGGAAGGATGTAGGAGATCATTAATGCCCTCACTAGTTTTTTTTTCAAATCTTGAGCTATTGGAAAGTGACATGGTCATATCTAGTCTTTGCAGTATCTCTGTCCCCAAATAGCATAGCAGAAGGAACACTTGATCATCAGAATTGCTATGTGATACCCCTGATCTGTGCCCCTGACGTACAGCATGTTTTATGAGTAACAGGTCCAGGAAGCAAATCTTCGTTTCAATGTCTCATAACAGTATATCACAGATCCCACAATTTTTATCTTTGCCTTATTGCAAGGTCCTCTGCCTTTTATATAGCAACCCTCTATCTCCTGTTCCATTTATCTTTTTCGTCCTCCTGAAGGGCTGTTTCATTAGCAAAGGTCAAAAAACTGTTTCAAAGTTCCAGCACCCAGAATATTTTTCATAGTACTTGCTTCTGATTGTGGCTCTCATCTTATCAGCTTGCTCCCTTGTTTAATTCCCTTCCTTAAGAGAACTGCTTCTTCTGTCATTTCCTTTTATAGTGCCTTCTCCTCTTGAGCTGATAAATCTTTAACTTCTTTTAGCTGAAGTGTGGTCACTTGCTACTCCAATCTTCTGAATTTTCTTTCAAGACCCACTACAAGTTTACACTTGCTGAAAATATATGTCAAATTGTTCTCCGCCAGGAAAATAAACAAACATATCACAAGCGTTACAATTCACAGGTCTAGATGCTGTCTGTTCATCTTCACCTGTGTTTCTCAAAGTATCAACAAATTATCAGGATAGGCAACTACATACCTATCCAATTAGAGTAAAAAATGTGCTAGGGCATCTCTCTTAAACCCCCTTACCAATTTTCTGGGAAAACGACTCTCTCTGGAGGACCATCCAACTTTCCAAGGGGATGCTATGTTTTGATAAAGGTTTATGAGAAGCATTCCTTCAAAGCTACTTTATACGTAGATCTAATTCTGAAATGAAGCAACCATATTGTTTCAATCTGCATCACTTTCGAAGCTTGAATGAATGGAAGAGGCTTTCAGTTAAGTATTCAAAATGCTGGTAAAAACTTCTAAGTGTAAGCAATTTGTGCAGAGAAGCTTCTTCTTTTTTCATCTTCATGGCAAATGAAATACCATGTCAAGTCAACTTGTATTGCTTTTTTTCCTGGACAAAAACACCTTACCTCTGCCACAAAATGCCCTGGATTGCTTTGGAGTAATACTAGCTCTTTAATTAATTCCCTTCTAAAGACTGCTCAGAGCTTTACAATGTTTTGTAATCCTGAAAAGAAAAGGCTGAACAAATAAAACAGAACAACACATTGTACAAAGGAAATTGAGCAAAGCGGTGGGAAACAATGCATAGAACCTACACATTACAAATCAAAAGATCTAAAATCACCCAAGTATGATAACTATAAAACCAGAGCAAATCAGATCCTGGTGCTACCTGGTTTGTCCTTGGAACTGGGATTGCATTCCCAATTTGGCTCAAGATTTGCACGGTCTCAATAGTCTGATAAAACCACGAGGCCAAAATGCTGTTGGAAGGTAAGTAAAACTGGCGCCCTTCCTTTGTTCCCTAAAAGGAGACTGGCAGGCAGGCCTAGGAAGTCTTGTAATATAAGAGCTCTTCCTTCAATTACAGTGCCTTCGCTAAGCAAAATGCTGAAAACTTTTAAAAACATTTTATTAAAAGAGAAACAAAGATGACCATCCCAAGTAGGCATCATCCAAGGATGAGCTTACATCCTCTCAACCTCCTCATTTACAAGGCTAATTTGGGGGTTTTAACAAGGCAATGGCAGATCTAGCAGAAATTTATTTGCAACACGATGACTCACAAGAGCGTTTGAGAGTTGTAAAGCAAATATGAACATTTATTGGCAATATCCTTTGCTTATGCCTGGAGGGTAAGTCATTAACCAAACTAGAAAATGAACTCCTATTACATAATAGTATTTTTAATGTACAGTATGTTTTGTAATTCATTAAAAATTGCCATTTTAATTTCGTATTGGTTTACAATCTTGTCATGCGTTCTTTACAGCAAGAGCTACTTAAACAACAGTTAGAAATTGAGATAATACAGAAATTGATTGGGGTGATCAAATATTAGACTCTTATGAATTTTTAGTCAGAGTAGAAAGATCTAGTGATGTGTTTGGTGGAAAATATTTCTTGATTGCCATCTTTCTCTATAGCATCTTATCTTATTGTGATAATATCAATCATGCTAGTAATTACTGGAGGAATGGGACAACTTCATTGGGTATGTTCCCCACTGAAATAACAAAGTAAATAGCAACTTTGCACATATTTTGTTGAGTATAATCTGAAGCTGAAAAAATATGTTTCTACAAGCTTTCTACCCATCATTGTTGGTGGATTATGTTGGTGTTTTCCATCTCCTGTTGTCACTTTAAAAATGATTTTTTTAAGGAAAAGAACCAAAGAAGTATTGTACTCACAAAACATGGTATATGCTTATTTGTATCTTCCTATTTAAGCCAAAGGGAAGAATAAGCTATTCTTAATTTCCCCATTATTTCCTCATAAATGACTTATAGTATCTTCATAGTATTAATCAATCATTGATGAAGACCAGAATCAAAAGTGTGGAAAGTATTTATTCCCCTTTAGTTTGTACTGATAAGACCACACTCGGAGGACTGTGTACGTCTCTGAGCACTCCATTTCCAAAAGGATTTTGACAATTGAGATACAGGGATTTGGGGCTGAAGGAACTTGGGTTGTTCAAACTGGAGAAACAAGGAAGGGAAACACAGTAACACTCTTCGGGTACATAAAAGAGTTCGCCCAAGGAAAAAGGTAAGGAATTATTTCCTATGGCCACAAAAACTAGGACCAGATAATAATGGGTATTAGTTGAAGCTACCTAGATTTTGTTTAAGTATAAAGAAAATTTCCTGGCAGCAAAAAATTGCAAATTTGGAATAGGGTTGTCTATAGAAGTTTTGGGTTCTTTTCAAAATGTTCTGATGCTGAAAATGAAAGAAATTGACTAATCTTGAGTCACCGGAATAAACTGTGCGCAAATTAAAATATCCTACCATTCTCACCAAATTAAATCATCCAGGGAAGAGGAGGGGAGGGAAAACCTTTTCAGTTCACCCACATAACACCTATCCTCCGCGAGCTGCGCTGGCTACCTGTTGATCTCCGGGTGTGCTTCAAGGTGCTATTAGTCACCCATAAAGCCCTCCATGGTAGTGGATCTGCGTACTTGAGAGACCGCCTTCTGCCAATTACCTCCCTGCGGCCAATTAGATCTCATAGATTGGGCCTCCTCCGAGTTCCATCTGCCAGCCAGTGCCGGCTGGCAACTACAAGGAGGAGAGCCTTTTCAGTAGTAGCTCCGACCCTTTGGAACGATCTCCCCGTGGAGATAAGTACTCTCACCACCGTCCAGGCCTTCCGCATAGCCCTTAAGACCTGGCTAGCCCGTCAGGCCTGGGGACAAAGATAATTGCCCCTCCCGAATGATGAATGAATGTTGCTCATTATTTTACTCTATGTTTGTCTACGTTATTGTTTGTATATCCCTCCCTTGATTTTATGTAAGCCGCCCTGAGTCCCCTCAGGGAAAAGGGCGGCCTATAAATGTTAATAAATCTCTCTAAATCTCTTTTCCCCCCCCTCTCTCTCTTTTCCTCTTACTATTCAACACCTCATTAATGAGTGTCCAAATACTGAAGCACGTACTTGGTGTGTGTGTATATTTTCAAGTTCGCTAAATTCCCCAAAGAAAGTTTTTTAAAAATGGCTCACTTGATCCAGCTAGTTAGGAAAGAACAAGAATTTGTGCACAGTTGAGCAACAGTTCTCTTTTGATTTGCTTTTTTTTAAATCCCAAAGGAAGCTCATCACATCCAGAGGAGATTTAGAAAATCTCAATAAACTAAGCCTTTCTTTCTCTTTCTCTCCCCTTTTCTTCATTGAAATGAAGCTTCGAACACATACAAATGAATATAGACTGTTGAAAGAAATGTCCTTAAAGAAATGTCCTTCTGGGTTGGGCTCCAAGTGGGGAAAAAGACACTGGAGACATGGAGGCTGCTTGGAAAGATGGTTTAATGGTGCACAGGATCACATGACTTGAGTCCTGAATAGAAAAGGTGATCACCATGCGTCCATCCTGGTTCTCCTTGACCTCTCAGCGGCTTTCGATACCATCGACCACGCTATCCTTCTGCGACGACTGCGGGAGGTGGGGGTGGGAGGCACTGTTTTGCAGTGGTTCTCCTCCTACCTCTCGGACAGGTCGCAGTCGGTGTTGGTCGGGGGGCAGAGATCGTCCCTGAGGCCCCTAACATACGGGGTGCCGCAGGGTTCGGTCTTATCCCCCCTACTATTTAACATATACATGAAACCGCTGGGCGAGATCATTCGGAGGCACGGGATAAAATACCATCAATACGCGGACGATACACAACTGTATCTGTCCGCCCCGTGCCAACTCAATGAAGCGGTGGATGTGATGAACCAGGGTCTTGAGGCCGTTAAGAACTGGATGAGCGCTAGCAAACTGGTACTCAACCCGGACAAGACCGAGTGGCTGTTGTGTTTCCCTCCCAATAATTTGGCCGATATTCCAACACTCAGGCTGGGGGGTCAAATTTTATACCCCTCAGATAGGGTCCGTAACCTAGGAGTCCTCCTGGATCCACAGCTGACCTTTGACCATCAGTTGTCGGCTGTGACCAGGGGGGCATTTGCCCAGGTTCGCCTGGTCCGTCAGTTACGGCCCTACCTGAATCGGGAGGCTCTCGCAACAGTCACTCGAGCCCTTGTGATCTCTAGGCTGGAATACTGCAATGGGCTCTACATGGGGTTACCCTTGAAGTGCATCTGGCGACTGCAGTTAGTCCAGAATGCAGCCGCGCGAGTGATAGTGGGCGCACCGCGGTTCGCCCACATTACACCCATCCTCCGCGAGCTGCACTGGCTACCTGTCGATCTCCGGGTGCGCTTCAGGGTACTGATGACCACCTTTAAAGCACTCCATGGTAGTGGATCTGGGTACTTGAGAGACCGCCTTCTGCCGATTACCTCCCTCCGACTGATAGATCGCACAGACTGGGCCTCCTCCGAATCCCATCTGCCAGTCAATGTCGACTGGCGACTACACGGAGGAGAGCCTTTTCTGTTGCAGCTCCGACCCTGTGGAACGATCTCCCCGTCGAGATTCATACCCTCACCACCATCCAGACCTTCCGCACAGCCCTTAAGACCTGGCTCTCCCATCAGGCCTGGGGATAGGTTCCCAATTTACCCACCCGAGTGTTGACTGTTGAATGCAAGTTGTGTTTTATTATTTTATTTTGTTCACTTACTGTTTGTCTTTTGGTATTGCACCCCCTTCCCTGTGATTGTAAGCCGCCCTGAGTCCCCTCAGGGAGAAGGGCGGCCTATAAATCCTAATAAAATGTCTAAAAAAAAAAAAATCACATGCTTCAATGTTGGTGGAGAAGAAGAGAAGGAAGGACGGAGATGCTGAGTCCCTGATTTTATGCCCTCTCTGGCCTTTGATCTTGATCTTGTATTCTGATTGGTTGTCAGACTCCCATGGGGCCATGCAGGGGCAACTCTCCAGGCTTATTTTGAATCCAGGTTTGGTTGAGTTCTCAGATGCCATGTGGTGAGTTGGGTAAAGGGTCAATATTATCATGCCTTAATCCTATCTCCCTGGAGCTGAAGGGGAGAACTCTTTATTGTGTAAAGGGATTGGATTGGCCTTCTTAATGGCCCATTGACAAAGTGGGTGGAGGCAGGAAGCTACAGGGAGCTATTCTCAAGTTAAAACATGTTTCTTCCTTTTCACATCCAGGGAAATATAATATTCTGCCTTTTCAATATTTCCTAGGATATTTCATTTTTCTGGGAGAGGGCTGGATGATAACCTTCCACAAGACAAAGCAGGTAACTCCTTTTCTAACTGATCCAGGAACTAAGAAATACCTTTTTGATATGTTCTTTTCTTAATTTTCCCCCTCCACAAAGTGACTCTGTCCAGTGTTTGATCCAATGCCATCTGCAAATAAGCAGCAACATTAAAATGACATGTGTATCATCCCATCATCACACAAATGGCCTGATTACATAATGACGTCAGATGAAAGGATACATATCACATTATCTGCAGGGTGATATCACAATTCACAGATTATCATTTACCCCTCACCCACAGGTAAACTGATCCAAATGGAATCAGAGGTGTAGAAGGCCCTAGTTCTTTACACTAACATACAAAACTCTTTACTTGAAATAGCTTGGAGGCTATTTAATAAACTATTTACCACCCACCTCCTTACCTAGAGATATCAGTGCAAACACTGAACATGGAAGCAGAAAATCATAAGCTGACTATTTTCAATCTCTTTGGAAAATGTTGAACACAAAGAATAATCATCCGCAATTCATTACTGTTGAAATGGTGACAGAAGCCAGGTCAACATTACACTGAGACTAAAAGGGATTAATTTGCATTCATGAGTAAGGAGGGGAAAAGAAAGTTAGCCTGGTGCTATTCTTAATAAACATGTCTATTCCAACATTTCTCCTTCATTGTTCTGGATGGTCCAACTTCATTAAGGATGCAGATGGAAATAATTTCTGGTACACAATCTATGTGATGATTCTGAATCAAATGAATTTTCAACAGAAAAGGTGACATAGCTCAGGATTAAACTATGGAGTCCTTGGTGCTCTCTCAGCTTGATTGTCTGCTTGCAGACATTTCATTACCCAACTAGGTAATATCATCAGTGCTGTTCTAGTGAAAGACATACTCAAAGGTCTAGAAATGGCCAATCTTTTAAAAATTTTATTTAACCCAATGATGCTTTGTAGATGCATCTCTGGGTGGTCTGTTCTACACTCTTACTTTCTCCTATCTGCCTAATATTTCCTACTCCACAATAATTTCTGGACTGCACATCTGAAAAATGAGCATTCTCACTGAAACAAAATTCTCTCTATTTCTCTTCTTTTGGCAATATATATGCATAATTTACAGGCTAAGAAGAATCTGAGATTCTACCCTATGCAATATGAAGTTGGCTGATGACTGCATCCAGGATGTGATTCGAAATCCTTAACACAATGAGGAAAGGAATAAATTCTTCATTATTAGGCAGATGGTTGGGAGGAAGAACTCAAAGCAGTTTACGTATTAAAAGTGAGAGAAAAGCAAAGGGAGATTTATAAGAGGTGATCTTATGCAAAGCTTTTTTTTTTTTTTGCTAACAAAAATTGTTCAAAGACCATGCTAGGAGTTCAGTAAATCATATTTGCATATTGCATGAGTAGATAAATACATACGTGAAAGCAATCCATTTCAACTCCCCAAAGGGGTTGCATAAGTACAGGTAGATCTCAATTACTGTGGTTAATGAAACCCACAAAATGGTCACATTATTCAAATTAGCACTATTTGAAGTGTATTTCTATGGAAAATATGGTAATTGGTTCCAGCTCAAAAGAAACAGGCAATGAAAAAGGCAAACCATAGATTTATATTATCTATTTTAATGAAATATTACACTTAAGGATAAAAATATAATTTAAATGTATGATTAACAAACTCACAGAGTAGTTAAGGGAAAGTAAATAAAATTTTAAAAACCCTCTAAATATCATTCCTAAAGGTAAGCTTACACTGACAAAAGCATCTTTATTTAAAATCCATACTTTCCTCTGGTGGAATCTTCCTTTTCTCCATTTTGCATGTCTGAAAATTAACAGTATCTAAAACCTCAACTTCAACTACACATGCAATAGCCTCAATGGATACGTGCTAGATTCACATTAACTGGGATTGATTGATTAATTAATTAATTTGGGATTGCATTCAATACAATCTGGCATCCAATATAAGTTCACACTAAATCCAATATTGCATTATTTGAACATGTAAGTAATCAAGATCTATCTGTTTAAGAGAAATACTAGATACAGTTTTGAATTCCACATGAAATTATTTAGCAAATCCTGCTTTAAAACACTGCAATGGTCCTACCCAAAGATATACTTGAAAGGGCATGGTAACTTTAGCAGGTACAATCCTCATCAGACAGTTTATATCTAATCTCCACTGGCCAATTGTCCTTACAATTTGGGAAGCAACACTGACGGGAGGCAATTTCCAGAGTTTCAGACACAGATCCTTCCTGCTTCTCAACCCTTTAAATAAAGATGCCAAAGATTGCACATTGGACTTTTTACAGGTCATGAATGACATGTTCTCTACAATTGAACTATGCTCTATTTCTCAAAGATCAATGTGGGTGAGACCAATATGCTTGATTAGTACTGACAATGAGATTCTCAAGGAAACATGGAAAAATCATCCTTAGATGTATAAAATATGATGTGACTTAAGGATATTTTGCTATCAACCAGGGAAACATATTTAGCATTACAAAGGATTCGTGGAATGGCTTGTGCTGAACAGAGGGATCTCAAGAAGCATTTAACAATGCATGCCTTTTATAACTTAGAAGCAGTAATACACAGGTGTTTATAGATTTGCCACAGATGCAGATAAATGACTGGAAAGCTAGGAAGAACAGCTTGATTACATATTGTGTGATCATTACATAGCTGTTGCAACATTTTAGTGGAGCATCAATCCACAAAATATATATATAAGAACACATATTAAGCCAATCAATCAATCAGCAGAAACAATTTTCCTATAGGAAACAACTATTCATTCAATTTCCTATAAAAGCAGAGACAATGGAATTGTTTACAATTCTAAAAAATTCTAAAAAATCCTATTTCATAGGAAAACAATAACAGATATCTTTTTTATTGGTTGCAACTGAAAACCAAAAGCTTTAAAGAGTGTAAGGAATCCTTCCTATTCAGGAAGCAGACTATATCAATTCATGTTTATTCGTGTGTCTGCTTTGAAAAGCAAAATGAAATTCAGAAAAAGGATGAAATACATTTCAATCATGTAAAGCTTAATATATTTTAATCGGCACAAAAAGACATGAATTGGATACATTCATGTTAGAATGAAGACCACATGATCACCCAAATGTTTCTTCAGCCATAATCTCTGGTAAGTCATCATTTACAAACAGAAATTCTCCAGATATGCCAGGACTTTTAAGCAACATATTACAAACCTTTGGAAGAACCCAACCTCAATTTCTTCCAGAACATTTATAAAGTTTCATATAGCTTTCAACGTTATTCTTCTAAGCCAAGGTTGTCAATTCGCCGCCTCATGTTGCTGTCACTTGATGTTTCACGACGTTTTGCCCATGTACATGATGCATCCGGCCCAAAGCTGCCAGTTTGACACCTCTGTTCTAAGCCTATTTACTAGTTGTGGTGTTGCCAACAGTCTTGCCATCATTATAATCTGTACTACCTAATATTACCAGTTGGACACCATGGTTTTCAAACTGCATCAACTTTCACTTGGTAACAGCAATACCAAATTTCATTAAAAGCATAGACTGGCTTTTGTGACTGACAATATTTCCTTCTTATCATCTTTATGGAATGATCACACAAATGAACAAATCATAACTTGCTTGAGATGTAAAGGCAAGGATCCTCTTTCCGATTTGTAATCAAACCAAAAAGTTAGCACAGTCTTTCCAAACTTGATGCCTTGTAAATGAAATCAAGTACAGCTTTCCTCATTCCTAATTTATATGTCCAACATATACAACATATACAACACATGTTGCATAATACTGAACAAACAAATACTGCATGCTAATGTAAATGAAAAGCACCATTGCAGGAGGTTGGACCAGTCTTTGAACTACAGGTTTGTCAATAGTTGTATATATCTTACAACAGATTTCTCAGAAAGGGATTCTTCCAGATATACTTCCCAACTTCCCACTCTTAATTCTATATACATACATACATACATACATACATACATACATACATACATACATACATACATACAATTTATGTAGCTGCTTATGCAGGGGTGGTATTCACTTACCTTCCCTACTGATTCACAAATGTGAGTGTGTGTGTCCGCGCATGCACTCAGCCCTCCGTGCATCACTTTGGCCAGTGGTGGGTTTCAAATATTTTTAGAACCTCTTCTGTAGGTGTGGCCTGCTTTGTGGGCATGGCTTGAAGGCCATGTGACTGGATGGGCGTGGCCAACTTGTAAAATGTGGTGAAACTCACTTAACAACCCTCTTGCTTAGCAACCAAAATGTTGGCAGAAATCCTGGCATTTGAAGCACGCAAGTCTTAAAGCTGTCAAGTTACAAGACCCTTGCATCCTTAACCCTTTAGAAAAAAACCCCAGTGGTATTCAAAGTTGACAGCTTTAAGACTTGTGGACTTCAACTCCCAGAATTCCTCCTCTCGCTCTTCATCTTGATGATGGGCGGATGGGTGGGGGGAGGGAGCTGGAACCGGTTCTAAAGGGCACGGTAGATTTGTGGAACCTCTTCTATAGAAGAGGTTAGAACTGGCAGGAACCCACCCCTGGCTTTGGCTTTAAAAAGTTTCAAGTTTCAAGTTTATTAGAATTTGTATGCCGCCCACTCCCATAGGGACTTTGGGCAGCTCACAACAGACAAGAAACATTTAATTTTAAAAAATAGAGATAAAAAAAATAAAAATACAGTGTTAAAATTCATGTCACCCATTCCATCTAAGCGGGGCTGGATGTCAATCAACAGCCCCAGGCCTGCCGGAACAGCCAGGTCTTGACAGCTTTACGGAAGGCCGGGAGAGTGGTAAGGGTCCGGATCTCTGCAGGTAGATCATTCCACAGGGCCGGCACAGCAACAGAGAAGGCCCTCCCCCAGGGAGTCGCCAGCCTGCATTGTCCAGCTGACAGCACCCGGAGGAGGCCCAACCTGTGCGATCTTGTTGGTCGTTGGGAGGTAAGTGGCAGGAGGCGGTCTCTCAGGTAGCCAGGTCCTAAACCATGAAGGGCTTTAAAACTAACGACTAGCACCTTGAAGCGCGTCCGGAGACCAATAGGAAGCCAGTGCAGCTCGCGGAGGATAGGTGTAATATGGGTGTATCTAGATACACCCCATATCGCTCGCGCAGCTGCATTCTGGACCAACTATAGTCTTCGAACACTCTTCAGGGGCAGCCCCATGTAGAACCTAAATGTGATGGCATAGAGCCAGGGTGGGTGGTGGGCCCACCTGCAATTTCTGTGACCGGTTCGGGTGAATACCACCTCTGTGCTTATGTCACAAAGATGACTCTGGGTGGAGTACGAGGATCAAAAACAGCAATTGCACAAAAACAACTAGATTGCTTATGGTCACAAATAACAAACCCAACTCATAAAAAGAGAACATTAACCTAACCCTCCAATCCAAACACCAGGTCTTGAATACCTTACAAAAGATCAGACCCATTTGGATCTCCTTGGCCTGGGTAGTCTCTCAGAACTTTTTAATAGCAATGTGATGCACAAAAGTCAAACTAGAGAAAGCTCTTCACGCTACCTCTCTGCCAAGAAACATTTTCATGTCAAAGAAAAAGCCAAGTAAACAAGGAACACTTGCATCTTTGAGTAGCTTTGTGTTGCTGGTGGTTTTGTCTGCTGCAGTCCTTTTTGACAATTTTCATTTCTGAATATTTTGAATGGACTTTGTTGCAATAAATAGATATTTCCTTGTTAACAATGCTGTCTATTTAAATAACACATTTGACTTGAATAAGAAAGCCATGTCAAACTGACAAATCTGTTTTTTCCAAAACAATTTGAAAATTCCAATCAACTACCCCATTTTAACATTTTGAATCAAAATGCCACATAAAAAATGGTTGAAGAAATCACTTCAACTTTCAACTTGGATTGAATAAATTATCTGAGTTAAATCAACCCTTCATATTTAATTTCTTTGATTTTTGCCCCATCCTAATATTTGTTTCTTAATATATTTGGTGGCATCTTTTTTAATTGTCACAAAATGTTTCCATATCCTGGGAAAGGGTTCTTAGAATATTTGAACTCATTTTATTTCATACTGAATAGATTCACATTCTTTTCACCATCACTATAAATAGTCCATTGTAAACATGTTAAATATCCTTAATTGAACCTATTCCTAAGTGCAACCATAATTCACTGTGAAATTAACTCTCTGCTGAATATTGTTATATTTTTAAAATATAAAAAAATAGAAGACCAAAAAGCATGGTATAATTCTTCTTCTAAACAGCAGGTTTTACCATTATTTTAATTAAACATATGATTACAACAACAAGACACACTATTGTGAAGTTATTTTTAAAGGCTAAAAAATAAAATTTGCAGTGTTATTCAGATTTCTCCATGAAGAAATATGTTAACAATATAGTAGTGAATTCCCCTTCTATTTTTTTTTTACATAAGAGAGAGGCATTTCTCTTTTTCATAAATGGTATATATGCTATGCTGGGTTAAAAATGTATGCATAAAAAGCAATTGCAAAAAGGTAAATAAGAAGGGGAAAATCAAATCATAAGTAGTTATACAAATGCATCTATAATGGCTACATGAAATATGAGTTTCTGCATATAACTTCTACCACCCAAACACACACATTGTAGAAAGTAGCATATTCTTTCTGCATTAGCAAGAAATTTTTTAGATATCTACAATCAAAAATAGAAGATAAAAATAGACACTATTTAGATAGACAGATAGACAGACATTAAATGTATCTACATAGAGCAATAGCAATAGCACTTAGACTTATATACCACTTCATAGTGCTTTTGCAGCTCTCTCTAAGTGGTTTACAGAGTCAGCATATTGCCCCCAACAATCTGGGTCCTCATTTTACCGACTTCAGAAGGATGGAAGGCTGAGTCAACCTAATATAGTTGAAAATGCTAGAGTGATGACCTGAGTGATGTTGAGGATATTGGTTGTTTTGGGGCAAATGTAAGAGTCTTGCCTTCCCTTTTTAAGCTTCCTGATTTTAAAAGTATGCTAGAAACTAAAGTTGAGGACATTGCAAAATAGAGGGCTATCCTAGGTAAAATAGGACAATCAGCCATTCTAAGTCTTCATTTCAGATGTTCATATTCTGAACATCTGCTTTCTTTACTCAAGATGATAACGTGAAGCAAAGCTTTTCAGCAAATAAATTTAATAAATAAATAAAAATAAATAAACTTATTATAAAAGACATGAGTGCTACATGACAGCATAATGCAAATACGCACAAACGTCTGATACTAGACATAACTATCAAATAATATATCCATGTGGCACTTTGATAAAGATGGATAGCAGCAAAAATATATCCCCTCCCCAAATTGCAATCTACCATTAATTAAGAGGATGACATTCTGAATAAAAGAGTAAAAAGCTAAGCTTCGTGCTGTGTGATAGTCTGGCAGTCATCTGTTTAGATAAAGACTACATTTATGGATCTGATGTGATACAAAAAATATACTGTTTTACAAAGCGTAAGCTAATATTTCTCGTCTCTTGATTCTAACCCACATCATATGCAGTCTTGGAGTTATTCCCAGTGCTGGCTGGGACACTCTGTATGACAGTCATTTTTTTGAAGAAATGCCCACAAATTTCAAATCAATTGCAGTAATGCTACTGACTAAATAATTTTCCTGGACCCCGCAAGACTAAGTGAAATCTAACCATGATGCCATTCATCAGTCTGGCCATAGATTGGATGGAGAGATGTTTAGATACCTAAAACTTATTTATTTGTTCTTAATTATTCTAAGGTCCCTCACAGTATCACAGTTACAACTGAATATAGCTGATGAAATTAAGAGTCCTTCTGAAGGCAGGCATACATTTGCAGATTTAGGAATCTCTCTCTGATCCCAAAGTTGTAATAGAAATCTGCAATCTTAATTTTATAACCAAATATTCAGTTTGGCAAAATATAAGACAAGTATAAGGACCAGAATTCTTTCTTTCTTTTCTTAATGTTATCAGATTAACACTTGAAAAATCTTGAGTAATGATACCTAAATTCAAGAGCACCAGAGATATTCCAAAACATGGACAATTATTTTTAAACAGGAGGTAATTCATTTCTAGCACAAAAGCAGAATGGACAAAAGAATAAAGATAGTAGGCATAAAAACCAAACATAGCATTTCAGTAGCTGATTATTTTTTTTAAGATTATAGGATGAAAGGACAATTTCAAGGAAGTTTCTGTCATTATTTGGCATTAAAGATGTTTGACCTATCGTTAGGACAATAGTAGTGGAACCCAACAATAGTATGGAAACCAAGTATACTATTGTTAGTATTCCCAACAATTGTATGGAAACCAAGAAAAGGAGCATGTCCTAATATTTTTGCTATTTTTGTACTTTCTAGGTGGAGTGTGCTTTGCAACACCAATCTTATAATATGGCAAATGTACCTGTATTAAAGGCATTACCATTTTTCTTATTGGGAACCTTTCCTCTCTTCTCCTCTCTCTCTTCCCTTCCCTTCACCCCCTTCCCTCCCCTTCTTCCTTTTCCACCCACCCACCCACCCATCCTTCCACATTCATTTATTTCTGCCTTACTTCAAACCAGAGATACACTTTTGCATTTGAACAAGCTATTATTGATGCATTTAGAATGGACCTCATTGCCAAAATCCAAGAAGAGTATCAATGGTCAACAGCCTTCACTGGCATATTGTGTTTGTTTACTGCTGGTTCTGGAATCTGCAGAATCCTTTTAAAAACACACACACACACGCACGCAAACATTGTAGAGCCAAAGTACAATGGCAGTTGGAATGAACAGATGCCCATTTTATGCTTCTTTTCAATATATTTTTCAATACAGTTTTTCTCTTCAAATGATTAATAATATTATTTCAAAGGAAATGTGATAAGCAGCAGGGAAGCAGAAGCTACGTTCAACTTTATTCCCACAGCCATAATAATGCTTTGATGTAATCAATTTTAAAGTGTAAAATGGTATGTGCTCAGAGTATTTATTTATTTTTATTACTTTTGTTTATCTTTTTTGCAATAACACATGGGGAATGTAGAAGCATCTGTAGAGCACGACATGTGTTGACGGAAGAGAACATTAGTTGTTTGCTTCATGGATAAATCAATCCACATAACAGTCAGGATGTGGGGGACTATAAACAGTATCTCGTATTATTCAACTGCGCAACTCTAACCAAAATTGTGGAATGCTCCAGGTTTACAATTCTGGACTGAGAAAAAGTGCACACCATCCTTCCTGGTTGAGGCAGCCATCTGGCTTGCACTAAAGCTGAAGTAATTACTTGAAGTGGAATCTGTGAGGGAAGCATTCCAGTGCATGACTTGCTCCCACAGCCTCCCATAATGGTGCCATGCTTTGTCTCAGCCAAACTATTATTTAATGCAAAAGAGCCCCTAGAGCTTTTCTTTACTTCAAAGTCCCTGCTGATAGAATCTATTGCAAGAATCTCACTTGAGCTACGAAGAACATGTTAACCACTTCAACAGAGTGAAATGACTATATGGGTGGCTATGAGCAACTTCTTAAGGTTAGTGTTTAAACACTAGGGCTCAAACAGTGGGTTTTTTTTCCCCTAGGACTAGGTTTTCAATTCCAAAAAGTAGGTGGAGCCAGGAAATAACTAAACTTGATTTCGTTTCATTACATTTCACTTAATTAAAGTAAACTTCCTGAATATTAATCATCTCCTTCTTTCACTGCATGAAAATTACAACTCAGTAGCACCTCTTTTAAAGTCTAAAGCAGTGTTTCTCAACCTTGTCAACTTGAAGATGTCTGGACTTCAACTCCCAGAATTCCCCAGCCAGCATTCGCTGGGGAATTCTGGGAGTTGAAGTCCAGGCATCTTCAAGTTGACAAGGTTGAGAAACACTGGTCTAAAAGAAACACTAGGACAGTGTTGGTGAACCTTTTCAGCACCGAGTGCCAAAACAGGAGCATGCGGCACCCAAAACAGGAAGAGCAGCTGCCCCGTGGGCATGCACATGTGCACTGGCCACCTGGTCTTCCAGTTTCTGATGTGCATGCGCATGCAAAGACTATATGGGCAAGTGCTGGAAACCAGAAGAACAGCCACAAATTGTGCATGGTGTGCTGGGAAGATGATCTTCCAGTTTTCAGAGCACACATGGTCACCAGTCACCTAGTCTTCTGGTTTCTGGCCCAGCTGGTTGGTGCACATGCACACACCAGAAACTGGAAGATCATCCTCCCAGCGCATGCATGCATGCCAAGCTGTTGCTCTTCTGGCTTCTGGCGCTCCCGTGCATCTGAAGACCATCTGGCTGGCATTCTGGAACCCGGAAAAGCAACAGCTTGCATGTCCAGAGAGATGATTCCGCGTGCCACTTCCAGCACCCATACCATTGGTTCACCATCATGACACTAGGAATGCAGGGAACTACACACAATTAATACAAATGTAATACAATAGCAGAGTTGGAAGGGACCTTGGAGATCTTCTAGTCCAACCCTCTGCCTAGGCAGGAAACCTTATACTATTTCAGACAGATGGCTATCCAACATCTTCTTAAAGACTTGCAGTGTTGGGGCAGTCACAACTTCTGGAGGCAAGCTGTTCCACTGATTAATTGTTCTGTCAGGAAATTTCTCCTCAGTAATAAGTTGCTTCTCTCCTTGATTAGTTTCCACCCATTGCTTCTTGTTCTACCCTCAAGTGCCTTGGAGAATAATTGGACTCCCTCTTCTTTGTAGCAACCCCTGAGATATTGGAACACTGCTATCATGTCTCCCCTAGTCATTCTTTCTCTTAAACTAGACATACCCAGTTCCTGCAACCGTTCTTCATATGTTTTAGTCTCCAGTCCCCTAATCATCTTTGTTGCTTTTCTCTGCACTCTTTCCAGAGTCTCCACATCTTTTCTACATCATGGCAACCAGAACTGAATGCAGTATTCCAAGTGTGGCCTTACCAAGGCATTATAAAGTGGTATTAACACTTCACGTGATCTTGATTCTATCCCTCTATTTATGCAGCCTAGAATTGTTACTTCCATTTGTACAGCCCTACTCAGAAGCATCAAAAGAATTTAAAGTTCCTAAGGTTGAGGAAAAAAAGAGGTCAGCTTTACTATGCCTCAGCAACAGAGTTGGGTCAGCGTGGTACACTGCAATTCAAAATAGTTTCAATATAATTGGTGGTAGGATCAATATAATCCTCCCCACCAAGCACCATCAACCCATGGGAAAGCTACTACCAGTCATTCCCCCGAATATAAGGGAAATTGGAAAAGTATTCTACAGGGTAGTCCTCAATTTACAAACACAATTGAGACCAAAGTTTCTGTTGCTAACTGAGACATTTGTTATGTGGATTTTGCCCCATTTTACAACCTTTCTTGCCACAGTTGTTAAGTGAATCACTGCAGTCATTAAATTAGTCACACGGTTATTAAATGAATCTGGCTTCCTCATTGACTTTACTTGTCAGAAGGTCACAAAAAGTGATCATATGATCCCGGGACACTGCAACTGTCATAAATATGAGTCAATTATCAAGTGTATGAATTTTGATCACGTGACCATGGGGATGCTACAATGGTTGTAACTTTGAATGGTCACTAAATGAACTGTTGTAAGTCAAGGACTACCTGTACCCTGATGTTGTACCTTTGATTTGAGGAACAAAAAGATCTGCTAGATTTTTCTAAAACAAATCAGCATAAAAAGAAGAGAAAGAGCATGTATAGCTGTTTAATTCAACTTGGAATTCCACATCTCATCTTCTAGAGACTGGAAATTATTCTTGACATTCCTGTGGGCAAAACTGTTTTAAAAATCATGATTTGCATGATTTGCACTCCTCAGAAAAAAAGGCTGTTTCAATTAAAATAAGCATTTTAAAATAACAACATATTGCCTACAATAGATTGCTACAGTTCCAGCAAAAGAATATCCTTTCATAGCCAATTCATAGATTATAATTAATTCCCTTCTATGGTGATAATAATAAGTTTGCTTCACTATTTTTATAACAATATGAATGATAGCATCCTGTGTATACAACTTCACACTGGGCAAAATCTCTAGAATTTACAGTATTTCCATATTCCACCAGTGAAAATAGTGATTTCCTGGAAGACCTGCTTACATGAGGTTGATGGATCTATCTCTGAAGACCTCCTCCCAAAAGAAAACAGCTGCTTAAGCTCTTTAGTCTCTTTGGAAGTCATGGAATAAATAAATATGAAAGCATAAAATCTAACAACCACATAAACAGTCCTACAATGAACTAATTGGCCCCAGTTGACCACAAACCCCAATGGTTATTCCTTGGTGAACCATGTGTTGTCCTACCAGATGTTCTCATGGCAAGTTCCATTTTAGAACACTGTAGCCCCGCCATGGGGAACCTATGGCACATGTGTCACAGGTGGCACCCTCAGCCTTCTCTGCAGACACACGAGCCGTCGCCCAGCTCAGCTCTACTGCGCATGTGTGCACACCTCCCACCAGCCAGCTGATTTTCTGGTCTCTGCCATGCATGTGGGAGATGCGTGCACATGGGGGACAGGGGATCATGTGGGGGGAAGCATGTTGGGGGTTGGTCCCAGGAGGCTTCAGGGAGGCCTGCTAGGCCCAAAATGGGGTGAGGGGGAGTCACGTGCACATGCATGAGGGGATGTCACACACGCATTGCATTATGGGCATGGGCATGCACACATGTTTTTGGCATGCAAAGACAAAAAGGTTAGTAGTCACTGCTGTAGCCCAATCTTAGCCTGCCTTAGCAATGGAGGCTTCATTATGAGGGCATGTCCTCGGCAAATGGCAATCTTCACGTTGTGCCTTCATATATTCCCATTTGAGAGCAGCTATGAAGAGAGATTGTGGACTTCATCTCTCAGAAGTCCCCCAATGGTTATGAAGAATATTAGGATTAAAATCATCACATTTGAAGAGTGAATAGGTTGTCTAAGAGTACCTTTAAGCAAAACTTCATTTTAGATGGCATTCCTAAATCACTGGCATTTCTAGTCTTGCAGATCAAATGTGGATGTTTCAGGAACATGTTTTAGGAAAGACAATACAGCTGAAGCCCCCACCCCACCCCCACCCTTTTTAAAATAAAATTATATTGAGCCTGCTTAGATATTTTGGCTGCTGTTATTGGTTTTTTCCCCATTTTATATTTTAGCTTACATTGTCATGACCATCTTATGAAGAAAGAGAAGATAGAATTATTTAAAATAAAGTATAAATAGACTACACTGACTAATATGCTCAACATTTAACACTTGAATGGATTAGTTTTATGACTGTTTAGTTATCAAAAAAGTTAAAATTCATTATATCATTAATTGACTTAAATGTGTTGAAGTTATTATATTATGCTAAGAAAATAACTGGAAACCTCTATTTAATTATTATTGTTGTTGTTATTGGTATTATTGTTATTATTATTGCTTCTTATCATTGTTCCAAAGTTAGATGCATATAATCTTGTAAAGGGAAAAGAAAAAAGGAGAAAAGGAGGGTAAAAGGAAAAAGAAAGAAAATGGAAAAAATGAAAAAGCTGCTATAAATACCATAATGATAGCAATTGGCTTTTAAAAACTCCATCTGATTGACATAATTTAATTGATTCCTTGTTATTAATAATACATTTATCTAGCTTGCTTTATTCTGCTTTAAGCATTACTTTTGGATAAGTAGACCAAATAGTATTAAAATATTCAAAATAAAATTTCATTATAAAATACTTACCTGTGGCCAGAAAAGTAGCAAAGTGATAAAATTACCATTGTGATAAATTTGGAACTGGGTTAAATAATCTGGGATCCCTTCTCACCTATTTTTTTTAATTGGCTACTGGGATTAAATGATTATACAAGTCTAGTAACCTAAGAAGAAATTTCCTGACAGAACAATTAATCAGTGGAACAACTTGCCTCCAGAGGTTGTGAATGCTGCAACACGGAAGTCTTTAAGAAGAGATTTGTCTTCTTAAGAACATTTGTCTGAAATGGTGTAGGATTTCCTGCCTAAGTAGGGGGTTAGACTAGAAGACCTCCAAGGTCTCTTCCAACTCTGTTATTCTATTCTGTTCTGTTGTTCTGCTCGGCTTGGCTCTGCTCAGCTCTACTCTATTCTATTCTATTCTATTCTATTCTATCTGACTCGCAACTTGGGTGTCCTCCTGGATCCGCAGCTGACTTTAGAACATCATCTGTCGGCTGTCGGGGGCCTTTGCCCAGGTTCGCCTGGTGCACCAGTTGCGACCCTATCTGGACCGGAAGGCACTTCAAATGGTCACTCATGCCCTCGTCACCTCAAGGCTCGACTACTGCAATGCACTCTACATGGGGCTGCCCTTGAAGAGTGTTCGGAGACTGCAGTTGGTCCAGAATGCAGCCGCACGAGTGATATCAGGGGTACCTCGGTACACCCGTGTTACACCTATCCTCCGCAAGCTGCACTGGCTCCCTATTAGTCTCCGGACACGCTACAAGTGCTGGTGATTACCTTTAAAGCCCTACATGGCACTGGACCTGGATATCTGAGCGACCATCTCCTGCTACACACCTCCCAACGTCCGATAAGAACTCACAGGTTAGGCCTCCTCCGGGTGCCATCTGCCGGACAATGCCGGCTGGCGACCACTTGAGGGAGAGCCTTTTCTGTTGCTGCTCCGGCTCTGTGGAACGAGTTACCAACAGAGATCCGGACCCTCCCCACCCTTGCAGCCTTCCAAAAAGCTACCAAAACCTGGCTGTTCCGGCAGGCCTGGGGTTGCTGACTCAAACCAGGTCAACCCCCAATTAATCCAGATGTATGTTGTGTTTTTAAAATGTTTGTATTGTTTTATGTTCTTCCCCTAAGCCGCCCTGAGTCCCCCGCCCCCGGGATTGGGCGGCATATAAACCCATTAAATTGACAATTGACAAATTGACATGTGAAAACGAAGCCTATTCTCTGAATCCATTTATAGAAGGGAAATATCTACATAAGGTTCATCTGACACACTGTACTTTTCACTGTATGTACTAGTTTTTATTTCTCCAAACATTTCATAGTAACTATTGATTTTAGGTGGATAAATTGTTTTACGTTTTCTATATAGTACTCTTAAATTACAACATTAATTACAATTAATGTAACGTCTAACATTATAAGTGTTATGGAGGCATCCGGAGTTGTTATGTATACCTGTAATCTTTTAGTTTATACATTTGCTTGTTTCTTGCCTGTTTTATTATGATGGGGAACTGAAGATTATGTTTGTTTTAAATAAAAAGACTACAGGATAGGATTTTTATTTTTATCTTTTATTTGGTTTGTCAAACATGTACAACATAACAGGTATAAGTATAAACATGGATATAAACAAATGAGTACAAATAAATGGGGGCAGTAGGAGAGGGACCGTGGGCACAGTGGTGCACTTATGCATGCCCCCTTACGGACCTGTTAGGAATTGGATGAGGTCCACAGAAGACAGTTTGAGGTTGAAGCTGTGGGGGGTTGAGGATTTAACAATGGATTTAGGTAGAGCATTCCAGGCGTTGACCATTCTGATGCTGAAGTTGTATTTTCTGTGCTGAAAACAATACTAATTCACAGTTATAGCTGTTTCATCCCATTTCATTTTGCCTCTTATCAAAAGCGCTTTCTTCTTTAATTAATCCAAATCTCTAAACCAGCTCTGTCATACACCTTTTGGCCTTTGCTTTCTCTTTCTGCTCTTTCCAACCAAGGTTTCTAGCCACAATTCTGTCACTGTGCTTCAAACTACTTACATGGTTATTTCAGGTCACCTCCTCTTAAATCGGAGCAAGTATCTGCTTGCCATCTCAGATTGGTTTTTATTACACCCAAGTCCCTTTAGGACAGGAGTCTCCAATCTTGACAACTCTAATCCTGGAGGAGTTCAGGACTTTGCTGGCTGGGGAATTCTGGGAGTTGAAGTCCACCAGGCTTAAAGTTGCCAAGGTTGGAGACCCCTGCTTTAGGAAACACAATTAAATGGTGCATGAGGTTAACTTTGTAGTTCTTCCCCAAATTCCCAATTAAATTAACATATTTGAATTTTAATTAGCATATGAGGTAATGGTTGTCTTAATAATGGATATAATAATGCACAATGTTCAACTATTCAACATCTACATGAAACCGCTGGGTGAGATCATTCGCAGGCACGGGATTAGATACCATCAATATGCGGACGATACTCAACTGTATCTGTCCGCCCCATGCCAACTCAATGAAGCGGCAGACGTGATGAACCGCGGCCTCGAAGCTGTTATGGACTGGATGAGGGTTAACAAGCTCGTGCTCAACCCAGAAAAGACCGAGTGGCTGTTGTGTTTCCCTCCCAGAGATTCGACCAATATTCCATCACTCAGGCTGGGGGGTCAAATTCTACACCCCTCAGAGAGGGTTCGCAACTTGGGAGTCCTCCTGGACTCACAGCTATCGTTTGACCACCATTTAATGGCTGTGACCAGGGGGGCATTCGCCCAGGTTCGCCTGGTGCGCCAGTTGCGACCCTACCTGAATCGGGAGGCTCTCACAACAGTCACCCGGGCCCTTGTGACCTCTAGGCTGGAATACTGCAACGTGCTCTACATGGGGCTGCCCTTGAAGAGCATCCGGCGACTTCAGCTAGTACAGAATGCGGCCGCGCGAGTGATTGTGGGTGCACCTCGGTTCACCCGCATAACACCTATCCTCCGCGAGCTGCGCTGGCTACCTGTCGATCTCCGGATGCGCTTCAAGGTGCTATTAGTCACCCATAAAGCCCTACATGGCAGTGGATCTGGATACTTGAGAGACCGCCTTCTGCCAATTACATCCCTGCGACCAATAAGATCACATAGATTAGGCCTCCTCCGTATACCATCGGCCAGCCAGTGTCGGCTGGCAACTACAAGGAGGAGGGCCTTCTCAGTAGTAGCCCCGACCCTTTGGAACGAGCTCCCCGTAGAGATTCGCACCCTCGCCACCGTCCAGGCCTTCCGCACAGCCTTGAAGAACTGGCTCGCCCGTCAGGCCTGGGGACAAGGATAGTTCCCCTCCCGAATGATGAATGTATGTTGTTTATTATTTTATTATATGTCTTATCTTAATGTCTGTATCTCCCCTCCCCGATTTTATGTGAGCCGCCCTGAGTCCCCTCAGGGAAAAGGGCGGCCTACAAATATTAATAAAATCTCTAAAAATCTCTAAAAATGTTAAAATAATTTTGCTTTGACCTTCCTGCATGACACATATGAGTCCCCTTCAGATTCAGAGAAAGAGAGAAGTGGCAAAGGGTAGCATCAACAGAGGAAAAATTTGGGTGCTTTGGACAAAGTGAACACAAAGGGTTATGTAGTCAAATTGCAAAATGATGCGCTGTATCTCAGCAGTTCTTGTCACCCTTAAAGGTGCTGCATTCATAGGGCTGCAACTTATATTCTCAGAATGTCCAACTCCCAAACCAAGAAAGACACACAAAATTACTAGTAAGCAGTTTCCTTTATTGTTTCTCAAATACAGACAGAAACCTTGCCAAACTAAAGCAAACTACTTGCATCAATAAAGATATACTCCGAGAACTTTTAGCAATAGCGTTTGAACTTACTGTATTTTTCGGAGTATAAGATGCACCGGAGTATAAGATGCACCAAGATTTTGAACAGGCAAATTTTTTTAAAAAGGTTTTTGCACACTGTAGACCTCCCCAAAACGGCCTGTTTTTCACGAAAATGGGCCCGTCTTTTTTTCAAAAAAAAAGGGGGGGCATGAATAGCCTTTAGGAGGCTTGTAGAGTGCTCCTGGGGGGTGCCCCCACAAAAAATACAAGCAAAAACCAGGCCATTTTTCATGAAAACAGGCCCGTTTTTTGTTTTTGTTTTTTTTTAAAAAGGCATGCATAGCCTTTAGGCAGCTTATAGAGTGCTCCTGGGGGTGCGCAAAATTGAGCAAAAATGGCCTGTTTTTCACTCATTTCTGCCCTTCCCAGCACCCAGGAGCACTCTGGACGCCTCCTAAAGGCTATGCACATCCATTTTGGTGAAGGGGGTGGGGTTTCGGGAAGCTAAAAATGCTGTATTCAGTGTATAAGACGCACCCAGATTTTCAGCCTTTTTTTTTTTGAGGGGAAAAAGGTGCTTCTTATACTCTGAAATATATGGTATATACCATTTCATAGTGCTTTTACAGCCCTATCTAAGCAGTTTACAGAGTCAGCATATTGCCCCCAACAATCTAGGTCCTCATTTTACCCACCTCGGAAGGATGGAAGGCTGAGTCAACCTTGAACGGTGAGATTTGAATTGCCGAGCTGCAGCTAGCAGTTAGCTGAAGTAGCCTGCAGTACTCCAGTCTAACCACTATACCACCTCAGCTCTGGGTTAGGGAGAAACTATCTTGCATCTCTTCCTCCCAACTAAAACTTCTCTGCCTTTTAGTCCTCTGGAATGAAGCCCCTCCCTTCTGGGAATCCAGACTACATTCTACCACCCAGAATGAGTTTGTTTTTTCAACATCTTTATGGAGCTCACAAATTCTCCTTAGAGGATTAGAAGAAGGTGTGAAAAGGCAGACAAGGTTTTTTTTATTCATGTATTCCACATCCCACCTTCTTCTCAAAGCAGCCCTAAAAGCAGCTAACAACGACTGCAATTTTAAAAATCATAATTGGGATAAATTAATCCACGGTTAAAAGTATGGCCAAAGATGCTTAGAGATTTGTTACGATTCACTACTCACTCAGCAAGAGGTTTAGACAGGATTTGGCATTTTTGGCCACCTATCAAATCTTTCCCAAGGACCTGGGATAGGCAGGTACTGTTTTTTTCATGATGTATCGTCACAGGATGTAAGCTGTTCTAAGTAAAGTTGCCTCTTGGAATTGATGGATGATGATTTTGTCAATGCCAGTGATGTTCAAGTGATGTTTTGGAATTTCACCCAAGGCACCAACTGATACAAATGGAAATCTTTGCTTTCTTTTGTCATAGTTATTGTAGTTCTATTTGCAGTTTTTTTCCTGTTATTTCTTTTCTATTCTGCTGTCCACTATCCAGACCTTTTTCTCTTTCTTATCAACAATTGTTAAGTCTAACAGGGGCTTGTCTGTTTGAATTCTAAAGTATTTGACCACTTTGTTTTCTAAATTTTCTATTTTGTGATCCCACCAACTTCCTTGCACACAAGTGGTATTTCTTGCTGATATTCCAATGCACTATTGTTACTACTTCGTCATGCTATTGTTTGTAGTCAGTCTGTGCAATCTTTCTGCAGCAGCCAAGGTGGCCCACAGTTTCTTTAGCCTTGCAAGAATGGCATTTGCTCTCTGTTCAATTCTTCTCAATTCTGATTTTACAGAATATGCATTTGTTCTTGTTCATCCAGAACTAACCCTTCTGTCTCTTTCTTCAACTTTTCTGTTCTTAGCCATTGCCCGATCTTGTTATCCACTCTGCCTATTTTTTAATATACTGGCCATGTAATACGCGGCCTTGCGATGTCTCTTTTCTATTCTTCATTTGGTCTTTTTTATAGGCCAATGTGTTTTCTTTAGCATCCATAAGCCTTCCTGATGTACTAACTTCCTTGCATCTTCTTCATTGTCTATCACATACTCTCCCGACACCCATTTTTCTTTTTCAACTGTCTAGTGTACTTGTAACATTCCATTCTGTTTTCATGATTCCATCATACTTTCTATGCCTCTTTTTCTCTTTTAGTTCAGGTGCCATTTTAGCCCATTTTTTACTTCCCAAACCGTGTCATCTTTCTGATACTATCCTCTGTAATTCTTTCTATATTTCCTAAGCATTCCTCTCTGTGGGATAGGAAGGAAGATTGACTTTTTTTCTGATTTAAGTCTCAAAAAAATTAGTTATACTGCCAGTTTCTCCCAAATGAAACATATTTGCTTTGATAGTCAGTCATGGAGATATATATTTTATTCTAAGCAGGAATGAATTGAATTGAATCAATTTAAGCACTGCCCAACTCCAAACTGACTTTGAGTGGTATACAATAGAATCAAATTCAACAGAAAATACAGTATTTTTTTTAAAAAAAAAGAAACAAGAAAGGAATATAGAAGAAGAAATTATTAGTGTGGCTATCATAAACACATAAACAAGGGGCAAAATCACTCTTTAAGGCTTTTTAAATATCAGGGAGACATCTGTGCTATTTTTCAGAATTCAATCTACAAGATAGTCACTAAGTCAAACAACAAAGAGATACCACTGTTATACTGCTAGGAGTTGCTCCTAGAAAAACGGGGTAAAAATGAAAAGTCCACTTCTTGTTCAGAATGTTGAGCTTCACGTTTGTACATGGCACCTCAATATTTTGCTCCCATCTTTATTAAGGTGCACAGATATATTTCCCCATGTCCAGATGTCCAAGATGTCCCCATGAGAAGGACATCTTGGACATCTGTTGATATTTTGCAGTTACCTTTCTCTTAAATCCCTATTTTTTTCTGAATGCACTTCTTGGAAAAAAAAGAAATGAAATGGGAAGTGTTTGCTAGCTCAAACTTTGATTTGATATTTAATTTAAAGTGGAGAAGAATGTGTAGGCTTTTATTGCTTGCCTCGGGATTACACAGAGGCCATAAAATTGGTTAAGCTGAGCCTAAGCTTGGCAAACTGCCACAATTTCAACTAAGTACAGGTAGTTGTCAACTTACAACTGCAATTGGAACCAGAATTTCACTTGTAATTCATTACAGGCAAGGCACCTACATGAATGGACACAATTTCACAACTGTTTTTTATGGCAGCTGTTAAGTGAATCACATGGCTATAATTCATAATATGTTATCATTAAGTGAATCATGTGATCATAAGTGCAAATCCATTCTCCTAAGTGGGTAATGTTCTGCAGGTTTCTGACAAAAATTATTGCAAATGTATGGTCACATATCTGTGGGATGCTGCAATAAGTTGTAAATGTGAGCCAGTTGCTAAGCATCCAATATAAGATCATGTGACTACAGGAGGGTATCATGACATTTTAAGACTCCTGGAAGTGATTTACTGGCTATAAAGCAGCTTTTCCAAGACCTTTATAACTCTCTTGTTAAATGACCAGTTATAAGCACATGAGACATGGTGGTTCAGTGGCTAAGACTCTGGGCTTATCGATCAGAAAGGTTGGCAGTTCAGCGGTTCAAATCTCTACCACCGCATAACAGAGTGAGCTCCTGTAACTTGTTCCAGCTTCTGTCAACCTAGTAGTTCGAAAGCATGTAAAAATGCAAGTAGAAAAATATGGACCACCTTTGGTGGGAAAGTAACAGCGTTCTATGCGCCTTCCCCCCCATTTAGTCATGCCGGCCACATGACCACAGAGTCGTCTTCAGACAGCGCTGGCTCTTCAGCTTTGAAATGGAGATGAGCATCACCCCCTAGAGTGGGGACCAACTAGCACATACAGTATGTGCAAGGGGAACCTTTAAGCACATGAGAACTGTAGTCTTGCCTCAATTTCTTCTTATTACATGTTTTGTGCTCTATTTAAATTCCAAAGCTGAAGAAGCTTCTTGGATGAGAAGCAAAACATCTTTAAAAAAAACCAGAAAGTCCAGTTGCCTCTTGAAAAAGCACCTTTGGGCCAACCATGACCTGGATGACTGAGAATCTCCATAGACATTCAACAATGGTACAGCTTTTAGTAAAGAGTATAAAGGATGCCCTTGAACAATGGGAAGATACATTATCAAGTCAGCAGTCAAATAAACAAGGGTTCAGCCAGTGGTAGGATTAATTTTTTTTTTACTGCCGGTTCTGTGGGCATGGCTTTATGGGCGTGGCTTGGCTTGGTGGGCATAGCTTGGTGGGCATGGCAGGGGAAGAATAATGTAAAATCCCCATTCCCACCCCAGTCCAAGGGAAGGATACCACCTCTGGCTTCAGGCCATACCAAGAAAGAGATCTACAAAGCATCTCAGTTAGCCTCCCTAATCCTCACCCCTGAATTCACATGAAAATAATAGAGAGGGAAGAGGAAATCCATTCATACTTGGAAAATTCTGTTACTATAGCTATTCTAATAGACATAGCTTAGGCTGTTACACAGTGTCTGTTTCTTAGACTGGTCGACCCTTTAGGCTGACACTTTCTTCCATATTCCTTGAAAGGATGGCTTTCTTTAAAATATTTGTGGTACATCATTAATATTATTCATTATTAATAAAGTTATTGCAATTGCACAGTAACCTCTAAGAAAATAAATATAAGAGCCACTTGGCAGCACAGACACTAAATGTGGTATTTTGTAAAATAGGAAAAATTGGTGATTTAGGAGTTTAGTCAACCATTGCTGACACTATTAACTGAAAGCTTCTTTTTCAACACTTTCTTTTGTAATTACCTCCCCAGAATAACGTTGTATTGTTGGAGTACCTTATGGGAAATAATGGCAACCACCCATCATTCATTGAAGAAGCATTCATCTATCTCTTCCTCAGCTGGAAAAAAATCATATACTGTCACATCCAGGCAGCAAAGAATAGGAAAAAGAAGAAAGAAGTCTAACTAATAACCCTTGGGATCTACTGATTAAAAGGGCTTTTATCAAAGGCCCATTAAGTTTGAAACCAATCCTATCTCCCACCCTATTCCTACATGGCTCTGCCTTTCATCCCTATTTCATTCACAGGGATAAACTGGCCTTCAGCTGCATAGTCAGTATAGGAATAAAAATCTTAGCTCATTCATTTAAAAGGTGGAAAGAGTCATCTCTGCTTTCTCTCTGACAAGCAGGAAATTTAAATGGCTATTACTCCTAGTAGAGACAATGGTTGCAAATTAAGGTTTAGATTTAAACCCAAGAGAAAAAATGTTCCACTGCCTTATAAATGGAAATTTCGGCACACAGATGCTCTAAAAGACAAGATGACCCAGAAGAGATGGTGAGTTGAAAGCCAATGGTTCACATTTGCCTGGGAGAAACTCAAAGTATTGTGGAGTGGGATATTTGGGGTTTCAGACCAAAATGGAGGAGGAGGAAGAGGAGGAGCAGGAACAGCATAAATGAAATATGTGAACCAACTGCCCATTCCTGCTATTCTGCTTATAAGGCAGCTGCAGAGGAGGTGAGGCTATAACCTATCAGCAGAACCAGAAAATAGGGGTTAATTGAGTATATTTCCCTCTTCTTACATGCAGGGGGGGGAACCTATGGATCTTGAATGTTCCAAAAGAAATAAGCTTTGCTAGCCTTCCACATATTTATCTGAGCCTACATCTAGGTTGAAATTGCCAAAGGACTTGTAGATCATGCTGAAGAGGGTGTAAAAGCATTGAGAAAGTAAACAGCACCATAGTCAGTGACTGCACACTTTGTATCTGTATCCAGAACAATGATCTCAGTGTTTTGCTTTCGTGTGCATCACTTCTTTGTTCCTAATAAGAAGAAAAGGAATAAATAATCAGACACTGTCAATAAGTTCTGGAATATTTGTGAAGCATACGGAAATGAAACTGTATCGTTGGCACCTCTGGAGTGTTGCCTCACACCTAGCGCTGTGCCAACAGAGCTTTGCTGCTCTCAGGAACACACGAGAGAGCTTGCAGCTGAAGGTGACAAAGCACACAGGGCCAGACAGGGTGAGATTCTTGGTTCATTAATATCAATTGAAACACCAAAATTCTCCTAATCTACACTATACAATAATTATTCTCTATCTCCAACCATGATCATCTTTTCTAGTCAGGTGTACTTATGGTTGCCCATTTGACAACCATAAGTACTCTTGGCGACATAAGGACCTAAGGCCTAGATATAACACTTCTTGACTGTTTTAGGATGATCTAATGCAGTGGTTCCCAAACTTGGCAACTTTAAGACTTGTGGACTTCAACTCCCAGAATTCTCCAGCCAGCTCTGCTGGAGAATTCTGGGAGTTGAAGTCCACAAGTCTTAAAGTTGCCAAGTTTGGGAACCGCTGATCTAATGAGACAAGGGCTAGAAACTAACTCCAAATTCCCAGACCTAAAAGGTAAGAAAATGGCTGCTTTGGGATCAATTTAATCTCACTGATATTCACTATTTCTTACAAGATCATGTTCCCTAAATAAAGTTTAAAAAAAGAAGACAAAACTCTGAACAAATCAGTTCTATGATTCCCTTATGCAACAGAAACATGAACATCTCAGTGATATAACAATGACAATTGGAAATGATTAAAAATATAATCCAAAAGTAAATTCTAGCCTATAATGTATTTATACTACTTATCTTAAGAAGCTCAAAGCTTACTTGAAAAGAAATGTGCATGGTTTGAACATTATGAAATTAGATCCATAAAAAATACCATTAAAAAAATAAACAACATGTTTTTAAAAGTCATAATGAGCTCTACATCAATCACCAATTTCCTGTCCAATCTAGATCTTTCAGTTCTTTGAAAGAGAATACCTTCCAAGTGATGAACATTATTTGAAAATGCATACTTTAGAATAGCATTTAGTGGAATAGACAAACCAGTAAAGGGGGAGAAAGGGAAGGGGGGGAAGAGAGAGCATCACAACTTCAGAAAGAAGATTGCAGACTAGGTGACTCATGTGCTTCCTCAATTTCTTGTCCAAATGGTCTCAAAGGACAACTTCAAAAAACCTGGATTACTCCTGTTTAAGTTTAAATTATCACCAAACAGTGGAAATAAAGTGACGTGCATTTTGTCCATGCAATTCTTACTGCCAGACTGTCTTTCATTGTACAAGAATCTGCAATTTCCCCGATTTCCAACATTTTAATTAAATCCAAGGAAAAGGCATCACAAGGGATGAAGTTCCATTGAGGGAACTCCTGCTCTATGTTTTGTCCGTAGCACAGCTACCAGAGCTCAGTACCAGAGCTACTGAGAAGGAGCCTGGCTATTGAGAGGCTTTGCAGACTTGTGTCTTTCTATAGGAAAAAAAAAAACAACAGAGAAATTAACCACCAATCTTTTCTACACAAATCTGATGGAGAATTTTAAAAAAGCTATCGGTGTCTAGCTCTCCTAATTAGACTTTCAAATACAGTGTCATTTTCTTCAAACTATGACACATGACCACAATATCTTGACTGCTTAGCATTTGTTCATTGACTATGTACTACATCCCTCAGGGCTTCTGCTATTTTTCTTCATTTTATACACTCTTTGTTAATTTCTCAATTCATCAGTTTACAGTTCTGATAGGCAAACACCTGTGTTTTTCCTCCCTCCCATTTTTTCCTTCTTGGGGCAACCTAGTTCCTTTCTTGCCCTTCTATTGCTATTTCTCTTAACCCTTGAGACATAAATGTCCTCAGGATCAAGATTAGGGTTAGAAGTGGGATTAACTCTTAATCATGAGCAGAAACTAGCCTTCTGATTGAGTATTGCTCAGCCTAAGTGTTTAAAAGTTGAAGCATTATGAAAAAGATAAGGGAGATTTCAGCTGATTGGCAGCAGTTAAGGAAAGAAGGCAAACTTGCCTATACAATCTATCCGTCTTCTCAACGTTCAGAGTTGTGTTGGAATTTGGTTACAAAAATATGGAAATTTGCATATGCAACTATTAATATAGACCATGACTTTTTTTTGTTTTCCAATTCCCTTTCTTTTCTTCTAATTCTACTGTGCTGCTTTCTTTTTTAACTGTTTTTTAACATCAAGATAAAAGCTTTGATTTCTAGAATTATAATAAAGGCCCATTGATAATGGATACCTTTAACATGGATAAATGAAAAACAGACAGTAAGTATGCCACAACTATGTACAAAGGGAGAAATATGGTGATAGAAAGCTGGAACAGTGAAGCATGGGGGCAGAGATAGATGGCATCTGAAGCAGCAAAAGAACAATAAGGGAAACAAGATGGAGGAAATCTCACTGAGCAGAGTGGGGTGTCCATTTGCAATCTGACATAATACAGATTGCTTACTTCTGTAGAAGACCAAGTCTCTGAATGTCGAATAGTCATGAGTCACAAACCAGCAGTGAACATGTTTAGTTACCAAAAAGTAAACAGCAAGGAAAAGACATCATATTTACATTTTTCAATATACTCTCTCATGTTTTGAGAATAACATGGAGAAGAATCATATGGAGAATATGAATAATACAGAGAAGAAGAGGCAAAGCATAGGGTTAGTTTAAGGAATTGGGAAGGGGAACCCCAATTCAAATGCCGATTTGGAGCCCTTCCCCTACATAGAGCCCTAAATTGGATTCTTGCAAAATGAGGTGGTGGGACCCTGAATTTTAGAGGAAACAGTCCTTTGCCCTGACAAAAATCATCTAGTAAGAGTTCATCACCATTTTCGGCACAATGAAGCCCTCCGGCCTGGGAAAATAAACTTATCTACCTACTGGCTAAGGATAAACATGAGGCATTCTCTTGAAGGAAAAACAACAAAAGAAGGCAGCTAGAGCCTCTTCACTTTCACATTGAGATTGCTTGCTCAAAGCTGGTTTCAACCTGCTGGTTTGCTTAGAGGGCTCCCATTTTTCTGGAGCCTAATGCAACTACAATGAATTGCAATCCCCTTTCAGCTGGCTCTGATAAGGCAAATGATCTGGATTACAGGAAACTCAAGAGAAAACCTTACACCTGTAGAAAGATAACAGCATTGTTTCAGGGATTTGAAGGTGACATGATGGAAGCGCTGCTGTTTTTGTTCTTGCCCTCTAATCCCTGTATTATTTCTGTTTGCTGATTTTGCAGGTGTGTTATTCTACCGCTATGGCAATTGGTTTTGTCAAAAATGGCAGAGGGGGGGAGAAAAGAAAAAATATAATTATCTGTCGGGCAAAAAAAAAAAAAGAATGCTTCTGTCACCCTATTTCTCAATCTTTCTCAAAATTGTATGTATGGCTTATTATATATAACAATTAAATGTACATAAGATTATCACTTACCATATTTTTAGGGCTATAAGATGTACCTGTGTACAAGATTTTGAAGAGGTAGATAAGAAAAAAAGTTTTTGTCCTCCCCGGCCCCCAGGAGCACTTTTCAGGCTTTGCAGCAGAACTGGGAGAAGGCAAAAATGCCTCTGTTTTTGTGAAAAACGGCCTTTTTCTTGCAAAAATGGGATATGGGTGTGGAGCTTCAGGAGGTCAATAATGACTGTATTTGGTGTATAAGGCACGCCAACATTTCCATGCTCTTTTAGGGGAGGGAATGTTTGTCCTATACTCTGAAAAATACGGTATTTTTACAATTTGCTTTCCAGTTTTCTAGTTATAGCATACTCACTTCACTGAAGTAACAGTTGAGTTTCTGGGCAAGGCAAAAAACCCTGGAAGGGAAAAAAACTACCATAAAGAAAGCAAAACTCAGGAAAGGGGGGCTGGCAGCACGTAACTTAGAAGGGTAAAAAATACCAGAAGATGGCCCATTACTGCAACCCAGGTTCTATCTCTGGACTTATAGGCTTTCTGGAGAAAAAGTTTTCATCTAGCATTCCAGGGATAGAAAGGAGACTTATATTTAGACTTTTATGAACTTCAGTCATCCAACAGTAATCTTAAAAAGGAAAAGTTGATGATGGATGACCTGCTATTGAAAAGAATGGAGTCAGCTATCTGCAGAGTAGATACGATATGCCAGAGCCTGGCTCTATTTCTTAATTTCAGGATAAAATTGATTTTTTCTCTCCTGTAGGCTGACTCCATTACTTCTCTGAAACTATTTTAAATCAACAAGAGCTCATAGCAAACTCCAGCCCTTAGGTCTTACTTTTGAAAGTATCTGGCCATTCTCGTCTCACCCCATATGAGAAATCCGGGATGTGATGGAAAGGCTATTCCAACTAAACAGGTCTATTGATTACTATGCCTTTCTTTTGTTCAGGTTGAACTATATCATACACCAAAAAGAATCTGGAAACAATACCAAGAGGTTATGAGATGCTAGACAGGAAAGTGAAAATGATTAGAATGCAGGTGTTGAATTTGTCCACATTTTCTACTTATGGCCATGGCCCTAAAAAAAAAAGGAATGGAAGTTTTTTTAAAGTGAGCCACTGGCTCACCATAGGGTCTCATTGAGAAAACACTGGATTTTTGGACTGTGGTCTAAATTACTTCTAGGAAAGACTTCTAGAGACAGCCCCTATCTGTACCTCACAAGAACTGGAAGAACATGTTTGGAAGACAACTTGTTCCAATTATCCAGCAGACTTTGAGCTACAACTTAAAAGAGGAGAAGACCAATATCTAGAACTACACTCAAAGAATAAGTCTAAAAGCAGCAAATCTTATAGCAAGGAAGGAACTGGGAAATAGAAAAGTCTGCCCAGGAATATATACAGTGATGTATCAGGCAAACCAAAGAAGATCAGCACTAAAGGACTTAGAAGTACAGAGCATGGGAACAATTAGGGAAAACTGGGCCTCCTCACATGGAGGGAAAATATTAAAATGACGAAATTAAAACCTGGCGGGATGAAATTCATGGTAGGAATAAAGTACTGGAACATAAATTGTTTTAAAAAATCTGATCCAACAAAATGGAGGGTTACATCTATATATATAAAAACGGTTGTGTGTGTGTTCCAGCATAACTCTGGAACGCCTTGAGCAATTTTAATCAAACTTGATACACAGATGGCTTATTCTCTGGAGAAAAATACTGTGGGGGTAAGATGCCCCTAACACCCCTCAGGGTGTGTGTTGTGTTAAGATAAAGCCTGTTGTGCCCTACTGCCATTCCGGCTTCTACTATACAGCACAGTGGAGTTGCCATAGTAATGGCTTCACAGTACTCCACAAGGGAGCACCATCTTAGCAGTTAGCAATAGCAATAGCAGTTAGACTTATATACCGCTTCATAGGGCTTTCAGCCCTCTCTAAGCAGTTTACAGAGTCAGCATATTGCCCCCACAGTCTGGGTCCTCATTTGACCCACCTTGGAAGGATGGAAGGCTGAGTCAACCCTGAGCCGGTGAGATTTGAACCGCTGAACTGCAGCTAACAGTCAGCTGAAGTGGCTGCAGTACTGCACTCTAACCACTGTGCCACCTCATCTTGTAAGGTGGAAAATCCAACATTAGAAATTATGTTTGTTTGGGACATTTTTCCCCCTATAAATAAATACCAGGGCACATGCCGGGTAATCAGTTAGTTACATATAAAGAATGATTAGCTCCTGTTCGTATTGTATTGTGTAAATGTGGTGTACGTCTACGTTTTGTGTGTGTGTATTTTACATGTTTGTTAATTTAAAAAAAAATTTTTTTAAAGAATGACTACACTTCTATGGTTATGTATTTATTTATTTATTGAATATTTGAAACTGTGAAAAGACTGGGCAGCCTACAATATTTCAAATACATAATTTGAATTATGTATTAAAACCCAATTAAACACAATTAAGAACTTCTCCACAAACCAGCAACAATAATATTCAAAAAGACTACAGGGGCTCCGCTAACACTCTAATCCCAAGCCTGGAAACAGAGCTATGTTAATTCATGTCACTAACTCTGCTGAAAATGTCTGGTTAAAATTAAGAAAAATTGATACTGCAGAACACACAACAAAGCAGAAGATATGGACAGAATCTTTGCAAAAGTGTAACCAAGGTGTATGGAAAATACGCCACCAGCACACAGAGGAATTTAATCTATCGGATATCAACTGAGAATGAAACCCTTCATTGAGTGGGAGAGCCAACAGATTCTACAGGTCCTTGCTCAGAGAATAGTTTGTGTGAACTATGAGAACAGCTATAAGAAAAAGAGAACTCTTTCACATCTGCTCAAAGCTTCAATGCTACTTCTGTAGGCAGCCTTTAGTGTGCAACTGTTGTGACTCACACAAGGGAGCTGGGTCTACACAGTGTAGGAAGTTACACCCACTCCAATCCTAGTAAAATGAAATATTTTAGGAAATATTAAAAGGGCAGAATATTTCCCCTAAAAGGGAGGCAGAAACTCACCCCCCTCTCTTTGTCAATGGGCCATTAAGGCATGGGGCAGTCTATTCTACATAACAAAGATCTACCTCCTTCAGGCAGAGCCATAATATGAATCCCAAAGCCCTTTCATTATATCATCACCCAACAAGAGTCAACCAAGCTTGGGATTCAGGAAAGCCTACAGAGTTGCCCCTGCATGACCCCGTGGGAGTCTAACAACCAATCAGAATGCAAGCTCAAATTCAAAGCCCAACAGAGGATATAAATCTATCTCTCTTGCTCACCCATGTGTTTTTTTGCCCAGGACTTCAAACCACGTGGTCCTGTCCACCATTAAAAACCATCTTTCCAAACAGCCACCATGTTTCCAGTGTGTTCCTCCCCACTTGGAACTGAAGCCAGATGGACATTTCTTCCAACAATTGCATCATCATTTAATTGTAATAATGCCCCCATTTTCTTTTTTCTTACTGCAGAAAATTCAGTAATGGGTAAAAAGAAAAGATAGAGAGGAAATGATTCTCAATAGACCTCAGTTGCACAGATATAAACATTTGAACAATTAATATCTGCCAGCTGAAATCTACACCATTGGGGGAAAGCTTGTGCTTTAAATTGAAAATATTTGTTATGATGACTCTCTCCATATTTTGTCTTCTCCATTAAATTATATTTCTGCCATCCCACCAAACATTTGTTTCATCAGTCACAAGAAGGAGGCATTTGGGAGTGACTGCTTTTCCCAATACAGTCATGTTCGGTGTGTTTTTTTCCAGCCTCCACGTGATATAATTTTACTGGGAGAATTAGACTTTGCTGGTGAGGAGGATTACCGAAATTGCTTCAAGCTATTATAGTCCTGATAGGCCACCAAGTAATTATCTGTTGGCTTTCCAGATTCCAAATAATAAGAGACTTATTAGAACAATTAAATAATAATAAATTTATTAAATGTATATATTACCTGACTCTCAATGACTCAGAAAGGTCATTACCCAGTGAACATTCCTACATGTTCTTCTCCCCTGTCTGCGAATGTAGCAGAAAACTGTGGAAGTGATCAATGCCCATGGTGGTTCTAGAGTAATCTCTCCTGCATCTCAAATTGTGAAATTGAGGCTCGTATACATATCAAATTATTGCATTTGTGAAACAGATAGATTAGAACAGTGGTGGGATTCAACCAGTTCGTACTTATTCAGGAGAATCGGTTGTTAACTTTCTAAGCAGTTCGGATAACCAGTTGTTGGAAAAAATCTCATTTTGCTTTTTTCCACTTTACAGGGCTAATTCTGTAAGGAAGGCAGGAAGGAAAAATTTTGGTGTTGTCTCTAGTCTAATCTTTTTTGCCCTGCTTACAGAAACTGCCTCTCCGGTTAACCCTTATTGCATTGTAACAGCTAATGTGAAGCTCCCATCAACGTGAGTGATGTTGAGTTGGCCACACCCACCCAGTCACATGACCACCAAGCCACACCTACCCAACTGGTCATTAGGGCAGAGAACTGTTTGTTAAATTATTTGAATCCCACCACTGGATTAGAGATTATGCATTCGTAGAAGAAATAAATGGGTGTTACAGCCGAAATTACAACTGTGTTTATTCTGAGTAAGCTTAACTGTAATCCTTTCACCCAGAGCTTTAGCATTCTTTTTAATAACCTTTTTTCCTCATTTTGCTTTTGATGTTTGCAGTTGCAACACTCCAAAACCCATGAAAGTACATACATTCAAAACAGAATGCTACAACAAAGATGTGAAGAATCCATTTTACAATATTTAGAAAAGGTTCCCTGTCATCTGAAAAACTAAAAGAGGATGGACACGGCAAAGAAACAGCATGTAGCTTATAGGTGGGAGAAGAAAAATAATCCTATATTATAATCATATGCACAAATATATTGGATTGTCTAATCTTTTCTAAGTCCCAAATAATAACAAACCAAGGGACAATCAAGGAAGAAAAAAAAATCACATACGGCACAAAACCTTGGAAATTATGATAGGAACTCCAGCTATTTTTTGTTAGTGAGTTCATTAAGGCAGAGCCTCTTCCAACATTTTGAATCTCTTCTTCCTCAGCTATTTGCAGCCCAGACTGATCTGTCATTTGTGAGATAAATGACAAACTCTTTTCCCATCTGTTGACTGTTTACATCTTTGAAGGTCTCCTCATAGTCTCTCATGTTTAGGAACTTACAAAGCTGGCCAGCTATGTCCTCAGTATACATTCACTTCAAGAGGATACATGTACCCAACTGCCTCTGGTAAATCTGGAGCATCCCACTTCACAGGTAAGTCTTTTACACTTGCTGATGTATAGCTGCATGCTTTTCTTCATCATCTTTCATGTGTGGTTCTGTATTAGACCTCTTCATCCCAGTCAGCCCCCAAACTAGATGTGTTTCTTTTAAACAAAGAAACCTTTTGGTCATCTCTGTTTACCCTGTGCCTAATTTTTTTTTTAAACCAATGTTGTTCTTGATTCCCAAAGTTTACTTCCAGGTAGCTTTCATTTTTAGTATTTTGATTATGCTAAAGATATGAAGCTCCATTAAGTTACATACTTTTCCCTCTATCCAAATTATAAACTAGATTTAGAATGATCAGTAAAAGTGCAATTTTCCCTTTAGCTTTTAAATTTATCAAAATGGTGCCAAGTATTTCCTTTAATATGAGAATTTGCATTAGATAACAAACATATTAAAAGTGTCCTTTAGAAAAAGGAAAGCTAAATTCCAGGAAAAAGAAGATTTATACGTATATTGTATTTAGGCCTAATTGGATTCCGATTAGGAATGGGGCAAGATTCTGATGGTAATCATCTTGTTTCTAGTAAGAAATGTTACAAGGGACTGCCTATATCCCTAAAATGCCCACCTGCTCTGTGTGTTCTGACAGTGTTGCCTTCCTTTGGGTCCTTTCAATTAAGCAATGTCATCTATACAATTTTTATTCCTAGGATTATTTTATATTTGTTGTTTTAATTTTGTAAAACTATTCATAATCTTTTGGAATCGGATGGATGGATGGATGGATGGATGGATGGAGATAGATTGTAAGGACATAAGCAGTGCCCAGCTGGATCAGACTCCTTGCCTATCTAGTCCAGGCAATTGTTTTCACAAGAGCTAACCAACTGCCCAAGGAAATCTACCAATCTGCCTAGCAGATAGCCTCCAGAGGCAGTCACACCTCCACCAAAGTTAACAGACTTTCGCCTCCACGACTTCCGTGAATTAGTCCAGCCCTGTTTTGAAACCGGCCAAGGTGGTAGCCAGTTCCACTTGATGATATATTTCAGCTGTTTTCCTATATTTTCCTGGCATGAATTTTTGTCACATGCACACATACTCACATTTTTTCGATTCCTTTTGCTGGAGGTACGAGGAAACACCAACTGTGAGGAACCTCTAAGAAGCACCATCTCTTCACACTCCCTGGAAAGAACTTGCGAATCTGAGAGACCAACCACCTCCAATCAGACAGGTGACTCAAAGCTTGTTTTTCTCTTTCCTCTCCTATCTTCCTTCTTTTCTATTTTTGAATCACATCTATTTAATCGTATACCAAAAGGCAAGAATCATCTCCTCTGCCGGGCCCTTGCTAAGTCTCAGGTGTTTTTCAAGCATTGAGCAAAGTCATATCACATACTGTATGCTAACAAAACTCAGCATTAACTCCTCCACAATTTCTCCCTTCTCTGGAAACGTCCACATTCCTTTATATCAAAGTTTTCTGCGTTAGCAGCCATTTTATATTTAACATTTCACTGGTAAAGGCCAATACCGAGAAAGCCAACTAGGCAATCTGATCAATTTCACCCAGTGGCTTGTAGCTCACCAGAAAAGATTGTACAGTCCCTTCAATTGTATTTGGCACAACAGAAAATAGAGCAATAGACCTGGACAATACAAGTGGTGGCCCTGACCTGCCATTGACTGATCTCAGAATAATGTTATGGAATTTCTTCCACACTTAAAGACATAACCAGAGAAAATTGGCTGCAGTTTTTTTTAAAAAACTTGACACTAAGGTCAACAGCCTCTCATAGCAAGAAGCATTAAAGATTCAACTAACAGGCCTCTATTTATATAATCTGGCGTTTCCATCCTAATTACATCATTACGCCTGCACACAAGCTTGATCACATACTATACACATTTTTGAGCATGCATATTTTACTTAATTTGCTTCCCCGTAAACCAGCCCAAACTGATTTTAAGCACTCTTTTAATTGCTGCTTTCTGCCAGTTTAAAAATTCTCACATGCACAGATTATCTGCAAGGTAGTCACAGGGTGATAAAAACTGGACTTATACAGTCTGACTTTGTAGTCTGGAACAAGGTGGCCTGGAACAAGCATATTGCCTACCATAGGTAATATTTTCATAGACATGAAAATAAACACATAAAGTATGTCTAAAAAGAACATTTTTTTCTTGAGCATGTACAGTTTTTATTTTAAGACTGAAATAAATGAAAATACCGTATTTTTAAAAATATAAGACGCACCAAGGTTTTAAGAGGCAATTTTTTTAAAAAAAGTTTGCACTCTGCAAACCTCCCAAAAAACAGCCCATTTTTCACAAAAATGGGCCCTTTTTTAAAAAGAAGGGCATGAATAGCCCTAAGAGACTTGTAGAGTGTTCAAGGGGGGGCAAAAATGAGCAAAAAACAGCCAATTTTTCACAAAAACAGGCCCGCTTTTATCAAAAAAGGGCATTAGGAAGCTTATAGAGTGCTCCTGGGGGCTGGAGGAGCAACTTTGAGCAAAAAATGACCCATTTTTTGCTCATTTCTGCCCTCCCCATTCCCTAGGAGCTCTCTGAAAGCCTCCTACAAGCTATGCATGGCCATTTTGGTGAAGGGGGAGATGTTTGGGGAGGCAATGCTGTATTCAGTGTATAAGATGCACCCAGATTTTCAGACTGTTTTTTGAGGGGGAAAGATGCGTCTTATACTCCAAAAAATACGGTAATTTTTAAAAACCATTAAAAGGAATAGCCATTCTTAGTCCCACCCATTGCACCCAATATCTAACAAAGAATTCTCCTCAAGATAGATAAGTTGGGTTGGACCTGCTTAATACTTAGAAGGAAACCAGCAGGAAATAACAGGCTACCTTGATTTAGAATTTTTTAAAAAAATCTCAGAAGTAAGCAATGGGAAACTATTCCAATACAGTTGCCAAGAAAAGTATAGAGGAATCAAATTCAGCACAAATGGGGTCTCTATTTACTATATGGTACTATCAATACTCCTGTCATTCCTGTAACTGGGCAAAAAGTGCATCATGAGGCAACAATTTTTGAACTATGGTATCTCAAATGGGCTAACTTACCGAATGTATCCAAAGTCCAGATCCATAACTCCCAAGGGAATAAAATTTGGGAAATTTGTGACTGCTTTAATGCTACTGGCTGCTGCTGTGGTGCTGCTATGGTCACATGATCTTCATTTTCAACATTCTGGGACAGTTTCCTAGCCAGTCTTGCAACTCTCCATTCCTCCCCCATCCAGTCTGGTGGCATGGGGTGTGGTGGGGTGGAGTGAGAAGGGAAGGGAAATTTCTGCTGCTCCTTGCAGGATTCCTACAAGGAAACTCAGTGGGGAAACTGGTAGGAAGTAAGAAATTACAGTTGCTGCCACTCTTTTTGTCCTTGGTCATTCTGTTTCTTTGTTTAGGTATGGGAATATCTCTGTAATGATGGCCCAACAAGACATGGGTTGTCTAGTGTTAATACAAAAGTCATCCAAACATTATCTTCAGTATTTTCCTATAATGTGACAAACAATAATATTGAAAGGATTATACTGTCTTTTAGGGCAATTATTGACCTAGGTCTGAAATAGTATCAGAAAAGAAGTAAGCCTTATGAAAAAAAATCCATCAAACCTACAACTATAGAAAGAGGCATCTGTTGAGGAAGTGTCAGAAACAGTGAAACCTACCTACTTGTCAGTCTATAAATATGTATAGAAATAGCTACGGTGGCATTCTTTCCATCTTCTCTGGCACAAGTTTCTTTGCTTAGACTTTCACACAAAAGTCTCACTATAATTCAACTGGATTAGGTGGCAACTGGACATTGAAAGCACAAAACCTGTCACTATACATCTCTCTAAGCCAACACGCAACACCAATCACTTAAGCAAGCTGCAATGATCTACCAGAGACTCAAATTTCAACATGAATGCAGTGTAGGGCATGACAGAGGGACTGTATGTCATAGATAGCTAATTTGTAGCATAGGAAGGGGAAGGATGTACCTGACATATTCTGACAGGTACTGAGATTAAGGGATGCGCCAGCATTTCTACCTGCCTTTCCAGAATCATGGCTTTTTCATTTGTAGAATCTTTGTCTCCCAAAAGAGATGGGTATAACTGTTAAATTCAAATAAAAACTCCAGTTATTATCACAAAACTTAAATCCAGCAGCTGAATCCTGTCTGATCCATTCTCCTTGCATCTTACTGCCTTCTGACTTAAGTGATTGTGAAACTCTTCCAAATGTTTAATTTGAGCATGAATTCATACAAGCATATCCTACTAGATATGTGGTCACTTTTTATGGCAGTACCTAAGCAATCCTGAAACTCCATATTCACTTTGCATTTTTATAAACCCCAGGTTAAGCAACTGTGAGGCCCAAATAAAAACAAATAAATAGAAGTATATAAACAGGTCTCCTTGGGGCCTAATTTTGTTTTATTCATTCCAAAATCCACAGTACAGCAGCTTCATTTTTTTAATAATTAAAGGTTGCTGCACAGAAAGCAAACTTTGAATTTGTTCAAAAATATTCACCGGGCTGAATATTAAATAAAGCAACAAAAATAAGTAAAAACAAAAACAGAGCAGTATAGTGTGCAATTCAGAATTGCTTTGGAATGGTGAGTTTTGCAGACATACAAGTAGTTTTCATTTAGTGACCACACCTGGGACTAGCAATTTGGTTGTTAAGTGAAGCAAGATTGCTAATTAAAACTGTGATTGTGCTTATGATCCTATTTCAGCTTTCCTTCGCTTTGCAGACTTACAAGGATCATAAATGCAAGCACTGGTCATAAAGTTACATTTTCATCACTGTCGTAATTGCAAATGGTTGCCAAAGTAAGCAGTCGCCAAATGACTGTAATTGGATTGGGTTTGCAAATTGTAAAGCAGTCTGTAAGAAATCACCAAGTTGCAAAAGCATACTATGATGTATGACAATTTGCATATCACACACCACCCTAAAAGGAAAAGGAAATGAAAAGATATCATAGCCTTCTCTGTGGCAGCTCTGGCCCTGTGGAATGAACTCCCCGCAGAGATTCGGACCCTCACCTCTCTCCAGGCCTTCCGGAAAGCCATCAAAACCTGGCTGTGCCGGCAGGCCTGGGGTTGATGAGTTCCCCTCCCCTCTCGACCTGTGTGGTTGTGTGATTCTTGGCTATTTTAATTAC